>NW_020172779.1:13943778-14058970 GCF_003031525.2 Neophocaena asiaeorientalis asiaeorientalis
TATATATATATATATATATATATATATACACACACACAATTGCTGTACATATTTATACTACATATACTGCTGTATATATATATGTTGTGTATATGTGTATATACTACAGCAATGTAGCGAGTTTTTATATGCATATACATATATATGTATCTCGCATGTGGCCACAAGTTAAAACTTCCTAACATTTGTTTGCAAAGGAGCAAATCCCTTATTCTGATTCTGCAGTGGAGAATACTGAGGCTGGGAGGTAGGGGTTGGTGACTTCAATCAGCCACACTTTGCCTTCAGATGGTCTCTGGGGCAGAGCCTGCTGTGACTCGGGCTGTTGGTAGCCTGGTCAGCACAGAGATCTACCTCGCTGTTGACAATGGGGAGGGGGGAGGGAAAGGGTAGAGCAGGAAATACTTTGGTCTAAGAATCAGACCTCCACATTCTAGTCAAATTGACCAGCTGTTTGACCTTCGATGAGTCACTGAAGCCACTGGTAAGTGGGTTTCAATTCCCCATTTGTGGCGCATGTGAAAATGGTCCCCTCGCCCTTAATACATAACTAAGTAAGCATGGCCGTCAACTAGCAATGCCAGTGACAGCTCACCTGAGAATAGTCTTCTCCACATTTAATGCTATGACTTATCTTTCCTCCTTTGAGTCTCACAACAACCCTGAACATGGCAGACCATGTTTTTAGATACGAAAATTTCAGTGTAAGACAGATGGAAAACTTCCTGTTCCACAGAGCAGCTGGCTAAAAAGTAACGGATATGGATTGTATATGATATTCAGAAGCTCCAAATCAGTGATTTTTCCATGCAAACAGAGGTGAAAACATTTTGGAAAACGCAGTTGTATTTACTGAGCACATACTATGTGCCGAGCTATGTGTTAAAGGCATTATATTGATCTTGTTTAGTCTTTACGACCACATTCTGAGTCATGTGCCACTTCACAGATGGCTTAAGGAAGTGAAGGTCACACAGCAAGTGAGAGACAGAAGTGGAATTCACAGCATGTCTGTTTGACTTTGGGACTCCGTGCTCTTTCTTTACAAAGCTGCAGAAATTATGGCAGAGTCCAGAATGGGAGATCTCCTGACAAAAATGTGTTTTGGAAGGAGATCTGTAAAATAGTTCATTACCCTTTGGAAAGTGAAGATGTTTGTAACCCAGGGTTCATTTTTCTTCTAAACAAAAGGTGAAGCTGGCAGCCTCCTTGAAAAACTGTGGGCCCCATATAAATGGTATGTATATATGCATATGTGTATATATACCAATCATGTATGTATATATAAATATAAATATGAAAGGCCTGTCTTCTCGTCTGTCAAGTTCTGTCAATTTGCAGACACATTTTTCTGATCAATTCCCGTGAGCTGTCAGACGATTTGACAATAATATCCAAGCAACTTTTTACCAGAAACTGCTTTGAAAAACTCACATTAAAAAAACCAGGTGCTTTGAAAAAAGATACTGAAAAAGAAAAATAAAGTAGGGTGAGGGTCTTGTAAATTTTATCGAGTAAGTCTTAATATAATCCTTTTCCTCCCATCTTGATGGCTTTGATATGATAAAAATCTTGGAAAAAAATCCAGAGAATTTATGAAACCATGTATGCACATAACACTGAGGAGATATAGGCACCAAATTATCAAAGATGGTTATATCTTTGAGGAGGGGTAAGATTACAGGGATACATACTTTCTCTATTGTCTCTATCTTTGATGTTTGAATTTTACATAATGGACAAGTATTGCTTTAGTAATCAGAAAAAAAAAATGAAAAGAAAAAAGACTCAGAACAAAAACATTAGTGCTACGAGTGCACTTAAAAAAGTTATATTAGAAATCATGACAATTTTTATAGTACTGTATCTAATTGTAATTATACAAATTAACACATGAATATATTGTCCTAGTGAAAATGAAACTGTAGATAAGTCTCCTTTAGTAGCCTCTCCCCCTCAGACACACCACACCCTGGAAACCTGGTCTCCCTTCCCCTCTTTAGAGGCTGTTATGCATTAATATATACATTTCTATGTTTATATATATGCACCATTTTTCATGCTCTTTAGCCATAAATTGGTCATACTATGTTTATAGATCTGAGACATGCTTTATCATGCAACAACATGTCTTGAAATTCTTTCTATGTCGGTACAGAAATAGCTATCTCATTCTTTAAAATCTATTGATTAGTTTTCCATAGTGTTGGACTTGTTCCCTGTAACAATAATTTAGGTTGCTTCCCGTTTTGTCAGCAATCTGAAACAAGGCTTAAGATGTAATGATGTTGATTTTAAAGCCTCAATAATAGCATACATAATTTTCATTCCTAATTTGTTAGGAAGAGGATTAGGTAGGGACTACTTTATTTACTTATTTATTTTTTTAATAAATTTATTTATTTTTGGGTCTTCATTGCTGTGTGCGGGCTTTATCTAGTTGCTGTGAGCGGGGGTCCCTCTTCGTTGTGGTGCATGGGTTTCTCATTGCAGTGGCTTCTCTTGTTGTGGAGCACGGGCTCTAGACACGCAGGCTTCAGTAGTTGTGGCTCACAGGCTCAGTAGTTGTGGCTCGTGGGCTTAGCTGCTCCACGGCATGTGGGATCTTCCCAGACCAGGGATTGAACCCGTGCCCCCTGCATTGGCAGGCGGATTCTTAACCACTGCACCACCAGGGAAGTCCAGGACTACTTTATTTTTTTAAAACAAGATCAAAGATCAAAAGTTACTAGGGTTTGCCAAGGGCACTAGAAAGGGTCAAAAACACTCTGCTTTGAGCAGCCACAAGGGCACTGAGGAATTCAACCACACTAAGAGGATCTTTAATAGAAGGCTTTGAAGTTTTTGCCTGCATCATAATAATGCAGTGGATAAATGGGAAGGTGCAATGGATGATATTTACATGGGAAGTGGGTTCTGTCAGATGTACGACATAATGAAAATCTAAAGCAAATAATTATGGCAAGGCAGAGAGAGATCATTATAAAGCCACAGAATTTTGACGCTAAAAGATATCACAAAAGGCAAGTCCAATCCCCTTTTACACAGAAGCAAAGTCTGTGACCCACTTGGTTAAGTGATTTGCCTAAGGTTGGGGGCAAAAACATTTAGAGTAGGTTTTCTCATTCCAAGGTGAGCAGAATTGTTTTCACTGGCAGAGTTTCTCAGGCTTTTCCACAGAAGCCCCCTAGAGTAGAACAGATGCACCTAGGGTGGGTAGGCATGGGGTAGGGGGTAGAGTGGGAGTTACAGAGTACTTCTGGGTGCTGAGTACTTATTTTGAGCCAGTCTCTGTGTATTGTTTCATTTATCCTTCATTATAATTCTGATAGGAAAACTGAGACTCAGAGAGGGGATCTGTACAGTTAATTGAAGTCCAGCCCATAGTTGAAGTCCTAGAAATCGAAATCTTCAAGTTGGCTGGCATGGACGGCAATACATCTCTGACATCTAGCTCCATCCCCTAAAGTGCCTGGGGCACTGCTTAGTGGTCAGGAGTGAGCACCTGGTCTCAGATGGTCTGAATCACAGATGCACCACTACCTACCAGGGGTTCTGGGCAGATTATTTTACTTCTTTGAGTTTCAGTCACTTGTTCTGTAAAATGGGAACAATAAAGAACCTCTCTTGTAGGTTTGTTTTAAGAACTGAATTAGGCAATCCAGGGCAAATACGCAGTCTAGTGCATAATGAACACCAGGCAGTTTACAAATGTTAAATATGATCAAAATTAATAATAATTTTACTCCCTCACTTGTATGTGTTTAATTTGATTTTTTTCTTTAAATCTTTCAGTAAGACTCATTCTCCAGAAGATGGACTATAGCTTCTTGCACCCACTGGGGCTCGATGAGCTGTGCACCCCCATCTCACTCCCTCTCTCCCACCGTGTACACTGTAACCAGGGCAAAGAGCCCGGGCTACAGCACCAAGTCCACGTTCCTTAAAAGGTCGCATGGTGCCCTCCAGACCTGTTTCCCTTTCCTCTTCAAGCTCACTTCTCACTGCAGTCTCCCATGCCCTTTGTGCTCCAGCAATCTTGAGCTCCTTATAGCTCCCCAAATAAGCAGCCACATTTCCACATTTTCACACTTTCCTGCCTTTGCATCACGGCTCAGCCTGGAAGGCTCTTCATTGTCTAATTTGATGCCGGGAAAGCTCCCGCTCTCCCTCACACCCAGCTGTGTATAGCCTCTTCTCTTCATGGTGCTACATTACCGCCCTCCTCACCCCAAGCACCGACTGTTCCTTCTTCCATCCACCAGGACTTCTGTGCCTATTGCTTGCACCACACTGTCCTGCGAATTTTACGGACTTGTCTTTCTCCCTTAGCAGACGCTGAGGGCAGAGACTGGTTTTGTCTCGCCACAGCGCTGCACGGTTCCTGGCACCTAGTAGGTACACAATAAGTGTTGGCTGAACAGCTTGGATTACATTTTACATAACGACCCTTTCTCTGAGTCGATGGGGATTACTGTGACACCAGAAACTGACCTTGATCACATCTCTCAGTTCTCTTTGGAGGGTCATTTTTGTTCATCTTAGTATCTCTGAGCAGAAATATTTAGAACCAGAATGTAACGTAGAATAACTATGTGTAACCGGCACCAACCGCCCTTGAGGCAACAATAAAAAGAAATGGTGTACATTCTTCCCCACCTTCAAATTCCTAGTCCTTCAGGTTAATCCAACCCTTCTAACAGGAGGAGACCTCAGTTTCCGCCTCTTCTTCTGCTCATGTCAGTCTCCTATGCAATAGTTGTCCAGCAGCTACAGATTGCAATGCAGGGTCCTTGGCAGGTCCTTGCTTATTTTTCTAGCCTCACCTCTACCACTCCCTACCTTGAATTTTCCTTTACACAGTGCTAAATCTCTTCTGGTTCTCTACATATATAGCATCTTAATTTTTGTTTTCCCCTCTGCATACAAGGACCTTCCCTTCCTTCTTCACCTCAATTTTACACCTAATTGGTATATAATTTTTTTTTTTTTTTTTGCGGTACGCGGACCTCTCACTGTTGCGGCCTCTCCCGTTGTGGAGCACAGGCTCCGGACGCGCAGGCTCAGCGGCCATGGCTCGTGGGCCCAGCCACTCCGCGGCATGTGGGATCCTCCCGGAACGGGGCACGAACCCGTGTCCCCTGCATCGGCAGGCAGACGCTCAACCACTGCGCCACCAGGGAAGCCCCGGTATATAATTTTTATACAATAAAATTTACCTTTTTGGTAAATGTGTACAGTCACAGTCACATAGAGAGCAACCGGATCACTCCCCAGATCACCGCACCCTATGCTTCTGTGCAATCAGTCCACTCCCTCCACCCCTCATCCCTCCTGACAATGACTTATCTCTTTCCTGTCTCTATACTTTTTGTCTTTTCTAGAATGTCTTACAAATGGAATCATAAAGTGTCTAGCCTTTTGTGTCCGGCTTCTTTCACTTGTCATATTGCAGTTGAGATTCACTGATGTTGATACAGGTATTGGTGATTTATTCCTTTTTATTGATGAACGGTGTTCTATTTGTTTTCTCCTTTTTAAGACCCAATCTAAGAATCACTTTCTCCCGGAAGTCTTCTCTGATCCAAGGGTTATATGTTGTTTCTGTGTTCCCATAGCACTCTAGACTTCCCTTCATCATGGCATATAGGACATTGTACATTGATGACTTTTTTAGGTATCCATGACTAGACTTAGCTCTAAGGGGGAAAGTGTGTTTTAGTTATTCCCATATTACCAACACAACACCTACTAGGTGCTCAGATGCAAGTGTGAATGGATCTCTGTTGGAGTGAGGCAGCCTTAAAATAGGACATTTTGATAACCTAACAATGAACTCCCACTGATGCGGTCTCATTAAATTCTCAGGACAGCCTGTGAAACTGACACTAGTATACACCCTTTACAAAGTAGGAAGTTAAGGCATGCCAATTTGAGTCCCAAACCCACTCTAAAATATAGCATGACAATGACATTCCTCTGTAATGTGAGTGGCTTGAGGACTAGCAATCTGTGTGTTGGTGGCAAATGTTCATTCCCTTTAACCTCTTCTCTATTTTAGCTCTGGCCAAGCCAGCAGAAAAAGAAAGGTAGTGTCTGGTCAGCTAAAAACAAAGCTCTTAAGTCAAACAAAATGGTGGCGGGATGGGCCAGTAGCTCACTGGTCCTTGAGAAGAGACCAATTCATTCCAGATGGCCGCGGTTGGCTGGGAAACTTCAGGAAGTCATTCCTGCATGAAGCAACCCTGAGGCTGCAGCTGGATGGTGCCCGGCCACAGGCAGCGGGAAATGGAAAGCAGATTAAAAAGGACTTTGGTTTAATTGTCACTCAACCAGCTGTCTCTCAGCTAGGAAAATCTGACAAACCTCCCGTCCGAGACCCGTAAATAACTAACATCGGTCCCCAGCAAGCGCGAGGGTCAGGGATCCATGTCTGGGGTCAGGATGCGGAATGGTAATGACATTGGTGATGAAGGCTGAGTCCCTCTCTTCCCTCGTTCCGCATGCAGTCCCTCACTCCTGTGAAGACTAGGGGGCAATTAAATTCAACTCACATGGGCCAGTCGATCAAATCTAGCAAAGAGCTCGTTGAGCATCCTGACCAGCTCCTGGGCAGACAAGGTCGTGGAGAGGTTGGTAAATCCTTTGACATCTGCAAAAAGAATACTGGACAACAGGGAAGGGATGGGGTGGGGAGAAAAGCACATTAATCTTTTAATCTATCCTGGGAGACACATCACGATTCAAATAAACCAAGTGTGGTCTGAGATTTTAGCTCTCCTTGCCAGGGAGTCTCAAGGAATGCCTCAGTGTTTAACAAACATCTCAGCAGAGAGTCCACCCAGGGGTTCAGGAAGGACAAGAAGGCAACGGAAAGCCCTTCTTCCTCTGCAGGGCTGTGGAGTGTGGGCAACGCAAACACCCCAAAGGGAATTTTCCACTAGGAACAGATCGATTTATTGTGGAAAGCAAAATGAAGCACTATGAATTATCTCTACATTTTCACAATGAACTGCAAAGCAGATTGCATGAGCACAGAGCAAAATGGACACGGGGACAGAAGAATGCAAAACCTCGTTATCTTCAGCCCAATGACACACATAGACTCTACCCAAAACGGCAGGCAAGCAGAGTTAGGCATTTTCCAAAAATTGTGGGAATAGGTAGCAAGCCTGGGAGACCTTAGGCAGAATAATTAATTATCTGAAACGCACATTTACTAAGTTAGGTGGGGTCTGATACTATGCATATGCCTAGGTGGAAGGGAAGGGGCAGTGCTTGAAAGCCTTATAAACGCAAGGCACTGAATGAACACTGTCTTGTTAATCCATCCAGTTACCCTGTGGGGAAGGGACTGTTCATTCCATTGTGAAGATGAGGAAAGTGAGGTTCAGAGAGGAGGGAAACTTGCTCAACATTTACTAGTAGCCTGGGGCAGAGTCGGGATCCTGCACGTGGCTGAACTGCAGGGTGGGGCACTGCTTCACCCACCTTAACACACCATCTCAGGGACTGACGCAATCACAGGGACACCTCTGAGAGGAAGGATGGAACGCCAAAAAGTGTACCATATTTTCTTGATTCTCGTGTTTGATCATCTCTGAAACTGACGGCATTCTGCAGTGTGTCAAACTTTTTGATTATTTTTCTTAGTGTTACATGAAATAATGGTGTCCTACCATTATTGTGACTAGTTATAATGAAATAGGTGAATCAGCCGGAAGGCACTGTGGAATGTGCGTTGACTTACTTTGGTCACCCCTGGTATTCAGTGGTTCTTAAAGTTGTCTCCATTTTTATGGATTCTCATTCCTAAAAAATGTACAAGTATTCAAAATTTTGCACTTCATTTCAAGGGATCTGTACCTTCCCAGAAGCCCATTCAGGTTCTCATTAAGAAGTTTTAGACCTCAATTTAAAAACTATTGCTTTAATTAATTAGATAATGCCTTAATTCTTTTAGCAAATATTTATGTATCTACTATGTGACCAGCTACACATTGTGCGAGGAAGCTGTGTTAAATGATAAAGAAGCCTCAGCGCACGTCCTCAGGACGCTCAGAGTATGGGGAATGGAGTTGGGCTAACAAAGAGAAAGACAGAAACATAGGCAATGACTACTGTGATAAAAAGACACACACTGGGGATGACCAGCCATTGGGGGATCAGGAGTTTTCTAGTGAAGCAAAGTCCAGGCTGAGTCTTGAAGGACCTAGGGGACTTGATGGGTAAAGTGAGTAAATGAATGGCTGCTCTTAGCAAGGGATCAGCACATACTAGGGTCTGGTGGAAGAACAAGCAAATGGACCAGGGTTCTGCAAGCATTCAAGGATAGCTAGTCAAAGGGTAGTATTGAGCAAGGAGGGTGGGAAGAGAAGAGGGAAGAGGGAGAGAAAAAAAAGAGAAAGAAGGAGGGAGGAAGGAAGAGAGAGAGAGAGAGATGAGGTCAGAGAAGTGAGCAGAGGAACAATATGGAAGGGCTTGATTAGCCAGGTTGATGAACACAGACTTTTCCCTATACATGATGGAAAGCTAGTGAAGGGTTTTAAGCGTGGGAGTGATACCTTTAGATTTTTAATGTATAAGGCTTCCTCTGGCAGAGTCACTACACTGCCACTGTCCTCTACAGCTTTCTGGTGGCATAGCAGCTGGTCACATGCATAGGATTTGAGTCTAGACAGATTGGGGTTCAAACCCCAGGTCACCACTTATGAATACTATGAACTTCTCCAATACTTTATCTACTGAAGGTGATTGTAGGACCTACCTCACTGGTGGGTAGCAAGCGTTTAGCACAGTGCCTGGCATAGTAAGTGCTCCATAAATGCATTAGCTCTCTCCATCGTTATTGTACAAAAGTGCACTATGATTGAATGGTTGGGAAGAGAGAAAGAGGTAACAGAGAAGGAAGAGAGTCTGACCATTAACTGGATTATTTGTTACTTGTGGCTAAAAGAATTCCTGTTGACAGAAACCTGAAGCAATAGTAGCAGCAATACTTACAGAGTGTTAACTGTGGACTTGATATGCTCTAAGAGTTCTACATGTATGGACTCGCTCATTCCTCATAACAACCTATGAGGTAGGACCTAGGATGATAATTTCCATTTACAGATAAGGAAATTGAAGCCTGAGTAACTCTCCCACAGACATGAAAATCTAGGATTTGAACCAGGCAGGCTAGTTCTGGAATCTACACTGTTTATCACTACAGTAATACCACCTTTGAAGTAAGCCATCATCACGGCAGGTGGGAAGTAGAAAGGTCCAGAGATCATCTAGTCCAACTACTCACTTTATGAATCCATTTGCCCCAAACTATTAATATCTGTCTATGGCAGGACAGCTTCATTAATTAATTCATTCAACAGCTAATAAATGGAATGCCTACTACATATGTCAGATACTGGAGATACAGTGGAGAACAGAAAGTACCACCACAGCCCTTATGAAACATGCAGTCTATTGAAAGAAGAAATGGGATTCCCTGAGAGCAAAGGGCATAAAAGTTTCAGATGGGTTCAGTGTTCCAAAATCATGAATTTTTTTTTTTTTTTGCAGTCTTCTGAACACACCATGCTTTCTACACTGGTGTTTGTACATGACGTACCCGCTCCCTGGCATAGTTTCTTTCCTGTTGCTACCTATTAAAATCCTACTTGTCCTTTAAGACCCCACTCATATGCTAAGATTCTACTTTTATGGAGATTTCCCTAAGCATAGCCTGTCACCCCTATTCTAGCCTCCTGCCCAGCCTGTGCTCCCCTCCGTCATGGCATTTATCACTTGGTAACACAATCATGTGTGCAAAGTGTGCTCCATCCACGAGCTAAAGAACAGGAAGAGAGTGACCTCCGTATCTCATCCCCCAGCACATGGTGGGCCTCATGGTATATTTCCTGAATTGAATCAACAGAAATCTTCAGAATTGAGTCTTCCTTCCTCAGAGTGTGGTTATGGCCACTGCTGGCATCTCTTGGGAGCTGGTTAGAAATGCAGATCTCAGGCCCTGCCCCAGACCCACTGGATCAGAATCTAACAAGAATTTAACAAGAGCCCTAGGTGATTTGTGTGCACCTTAAAGATGGAGAAGCCCTGGTTTAAGTCATAGTTATGCAATAAGAGTTTGTTGAGCAAAAGACAAGAAGCAGAAACCAGGGCCCTGGTTCTCTCTTGTTCATTCTGCTCCCCCCCAGGTGCTGGGCTCACGGTCCGTTCTTTCGACTCTAGGTATAAACTTGTAATCTTCCAGATGACTATACCGAAGAGGCCATATTAATTGTCAAATCTAATTTGCTTATATAAGTTGTTTATTTGGCTAAAAATAAGCTATTAGTCACTCTGAAAACAGAGTCCTCAAGGAGAATTCACTAGACTCATTAGGAACACGAGCCCTGTGTAGACTTTTACTCCTAACTTGTGTTCGTGGGCAGGTTATTTAACCACTCTGAGCTTCCATTTTCTTTATAATAAAGCAGAGATCATTAAAGCTACTCTGCAGGATTACTGAAAGGAGATCACTTGTAAATCACGGCATAGTCCTCAAGAAGTGGAGAGTATGTCACTCCTTGTGGAAATTTTTGGGAATCGGAGAGTGTTTAATAGATGGCCACACAAACAGACCTCCAAAGCCAAGTTCTCTAGCTCCACTCAACTGCATTTTGCTTGTATGTGAAACAGTAGTCTGCAAGGCCAATGTTAAAACCAAGCAGGACCCTGTGGGGCTCCTGGGCACAAAAGCCTTTCTGTGTCCCCCATTTCTTGATTACAGGAAATAGGCTTCACTGAGCCTCCATGACCTTCCCTGAGTTCCAACTAGCAGGTTCAAACCGCTGCTAATTAGGGAAGGGAGGGGATGCAGAGACAAGGGAGGAACAGTCAAAAGAAACAATAGTGCAGCCTCGGGGCAGGGTCCTGGCTCTCCCTCAAGGGATACACACAACAACATCTTTGAGCTGTTTTGCAGACACTGAAACCCTCACCAGGTGGGAGAAGTTAACTGTCAGCTGCCCACAAGCACGCAAACCCCAGACCTGGTGGAACCGGAAGGTTGATGATGCCGACTCCCACTACCTCCCCACCAACCAATCAGAAGAGTGTCCACCAGCTGATCACGCCCTCTTTGAGCCGTTTCTATAACACTCCTCACTGCCCCCTCCAGGTTGGTCAGAACACACAGTTTTGAGGGCAGGAGCCCGCTGTGGCCCCCTTTGCCCGGTGAAGCAATAAAGCTATTCTTTTCTACTTCACCCAAAACTCTGTCTCCGAGATTTAATTTGGTGTCAGGGTACAGAGGCCGGATTGGGCTTCAATGTGATGACTGTACGTGTTGACAGGCCTGGCTGGGAAGAAATAGTCATTCAAGAAAGTGAGTAGACTGAGTTATGCCAGCAAATGTGTGCAAATGTACATGGCATGGGGTTTGGGGGCAAAAGGAACGGCGGCAGGGAGCTCTGGTAGAGAAGCTAACTGTCCACCAAATCCATGCCTGCCTGCCACTAAGCAAAGACCACTAGCAGGGGCTCTGTGCCCTTCTTGTATCGAGGTGGAGCCGTGTAATCAGGTCCCATCAATGGAATCTGAGCAGAGTGATAGATGCCATTTCTGGGCTGAGGTGGTAAAGAAGCAGGTGTGCCTTTTCTACGCTTTTCTCTCCAAGAGCTGAATGCCGACAACTCTGAAGCCCAAGGGGGTGATACAGCTATGAAATGCAGGGGGCTTTATCCCTGAATCACCCACTGGCAGGGAATATAAGCCAGGGGGAGTTGTGTGGATGAATTATATTGAGTTTACATCATTGAAATTGAGAGGTTATTTGTTAGAGCATTCCCCTAAGTAGCACAAGAAATGCCTTAACTACATGGGGAATAAGGAAAGAGAAGTAGAATTGGGCAGATGGGATTGGAAGCCCAAATGGCTTCTCATAAAAAGCCGAATGGCCATGTGGAGCTCCAGAATGAATCTGGTGAAGGCTCATATGTTTGTAGCTGAAATCAACTTGACAGTCCAAATGTTTTGTCCATTTCAAGCAGCTTGGTTTTTGGTTTAGGAAACGGAGATCCAGAAAGATGAAATGATGCAACCGAAGTCTCACAGGGGGCTCATGCAAAGCGTTCTGGGATGAAAACTCTGATCCACTCGCCCCAGTCCACTCTCGGCCACTCATGTCGCCAGGCGTGGCGCCTCTTATGGCACCTTACCCGGCCAGGATGCAACCAGCTGTACGAAATATGACTGAGTTAGACATTTATAGCAGACTGTTTTTAGGGAAAGGTCACAAAACCATAACAACAAAAAAGCAACAGAGAAAAAAGAATGAACCAGGTGGGTTTCCTCAAAGACAGTGACAGGATGGGAAATGATTTCAAAAATGCTCCCTTTCCTGCAGTGGGTGTGCTCTGGGGGCTAGGGAACAGGGTGTCGCAGCCGGCCCCACTCTGCTCTCAGACACGGGCTAAGGCCCATCCTCTTCTGCATTTTTCATCTCTGGTCCTATTTTAGCACCCAGCAGCCTTGCAGTGGGCAGGAGGGGCTCCACCGCCCCGAGTTGAGTGCACCTTCCCAGGACCAGTGGGGCTGTGGGCATCTCACCACCACTGCCTCTGTGAACGGCTGGGAGGGGCCCCTCCAGCTGCCAGGACCTCTGCACATTTTTCTCCCATTAGAAGTGGCTCCTCCATTGCGAGCCGAGACCGCTGGGAATGCAGGGCAGCAAACGCAATCTTAATTTAATAAGATTAAATTTAACTTCGCGGTGCGAAGTTCTGGAAAAGCGTCTGGAGCACAAAATCTCAGTTCAATGATTTAAGATAAACGGGCAGGTGCAGGGGCAGAAGTAACTTTAGTTGTTCTTCAGTAAGGGAAGCACTGAAAATTGATAAGTGCAGGAAGAACTCCAAACATGCCTTTTATTGAACTTAAGGCTCCCAAGTAGGTTGACGTGGGTGTGCAGGCTTGTTTATTTTTTTCTTTATGAAGAGCCGTTTGTTTTTTCTTCTCTTTCTCTGTGGTGACAGACACTTTTGTAATATGTCATATATATTTTATAATATGTCTTTTTTCATTATACTTCATTAAATTAGATACCATTATAATTATATATGAATCATTATACTATGTCAATACATATTTCATAATATGTCATATATGTCAAATATATGATATATATTTTGCATTTTTCTTAATTTTATCTCACTGTTCTGCCTTCACTTGTGCTGATTCCTCTGCCTAGGATTCCTTTCTTTGATTTTTTTTTTTCACTTGGCAGACTCAATTTCAAAGAAGGCAAATAAGGATCACCCCTTCTAGGAATGTTTCTCTACGCACCTCCATCCCCACCCCGGGTCTTCCTCTTTTTATGATCTCTTACTGTCCTTTGCTTACTTAATAACAGAACCTCACACTGTATTATAATGACTAGTACTGCCCTGAGCCCGTTGTTCTAGAATTGGTATTGACGAGTTCCCACTGTCTGTGGGACAAATTCCTAGATCTGGAGTGCATCTTTTATTAGAGTTGCTGTTTGACAAGGGGCTCTTTGCAAACTCAAGCATCTAAGCCAGTGTAGCTCAGTTCTTGGATGAGACCCCGAATGACCTACACTGATATGTGTGCTAAAAGGTTGCATTAGAATCAAGACTTCTGCTAGACTTGCATTCACATAAGTGCCCTGGCACACCAGAAAAACACCCAGAGATGCTGGTGAGAAGGAAAAGTTGTTCTTCCCTCCTACCAAAGTTAGGAGGAAAGGAACTAAGGGGGTACCTTAGTACCTTAGTCTAAAAATGACAGCTGGTCATTTTTAGAGCTGTTCAACCTACAGATGTTCCCCTATGTTTGGGAAATTCCCACCCTATGATGTTTGGTGGGAGGGAGATAGAGTTCTCCTGTACAGGCTGAAAATGTCAGATATTTGCGTCCTAGTCACGTCTGGGGAATGACTGGGCTCAGCCAATCAGACACATCTGCCTCAGGCTTAACTTGAGATGCAAAGAGGCAGGGGGGTCAGAGAGTGGGGCAGGACAAAGCCAGCCAGTCCAGATCCTGGGGGCTGCAGAGGAATTCTGTGTGCAGAGGAGGCAGCTGTGTCTGGGACAGGGTTGGTAGCACAGGGAACGGATTCCTCAGGAACTGATTCTTCAGGTACAGTGGAAGCAGCGTCCTCACTGGCCTACTGCCCTGCTGTGATTTTGACTGTGCCTTCCTCTTCTTTCGGCCCATTTCCTGAGCCCGCCTCTCCATCCTTCCCCAGTGACTCTGGGAGCCCCCATGTAGCCCTCCAATACATTTCTTTTACATCAGCCGGGGTTGGATTCTTTTTCTGCTTGCAACGAGGAAATATGTCTGAAACAATC
The DNA here is from genome assembly GCF_003031525.2 of Neophocaena asiaeorientalis asiaeorientalis. NCBI lineage: Eukaryota > Metazoa > Chordata > Mammalia > Artiodactyla > Phocoenidae > Neophocaena > Neophocaena asiaeorientalis. The sequence continues at coordinate 13,958,133 of NW_020172779.1, forward strand.
TACAACATGCTTAATGCTCTACTATATGCTTATGCCAGTCCTGTGCTTTGTATATATCTTCACTCACATAATCTACATAAACGCCTGTAAGGTGGCTATTAAGCGCTCATTTTACAGAGAAGGATTCTGAGAGTCAGGTATGTAAATTGCCCTATGTCATACACAAGGAAGAGGTAGAATTGGGATTCTAAACAGGTCTGTCTCACTGAAGAGGTATATTGTCTGGCACAGTGCTGGGCAAAGAGAGGGCACTGATGGATGGATGGATGGATGGATGAATGAAGGGATGGTTGGTTGGGTGTGTGAATGGGTGGAAGGGTCAGCGGATGCAGAATGGATGGATGGGTGAATGAGTGACCAAAAATATGTCTGCAAAAGAAAAATAAGCTATAGTCCTTTTCCTGGTATTGTTTTAAAGACACTTATAAGGAATATAAAGAACACCTCTGAGGCCTCCAGATCACATTCTGGAAATATTTTTCCCATCATAATGTAAAAGGCTTTTGCCTTTCCTACTCAAAATGTAAAGGCAGGCAAGCCTACTGCAGGGGAGCCAGGTGGTAAGTCAACCAGCAAATTTAACTGCAGACACTCTTCTCGAGCCTCAATTTGGAAATGTAGAACTCTCTGATGAATAATCACTAGTTAATGAATTACTCAACCAAATGAAGAAAGGCGCTGACATTCAGGCAGACAGAAGTCATGGCCATGAGGTGAGCGCAGCCAGGAGCATGGGGATCACGCAGAGACCTGGGCGAGGTGTCCCGTTTCTCACCTGACGTTCTCGTAGCGGTGGATGTAGATCCGGTGGAATTGATGCTGCAGGTGCTCGTCTTCCACGTTGGTCATGTCATTGATCATCTCCAGGACGACAAACCGAGGGAGCACAGACAGCACAAGCCGCTCCTGGGACACACAGATGTAAGAGTGAGAACTAAAGTATTGCCTGCCGTGTCGGTAAACAAAAGATGTTGCAGCCATCAAGCCACTACGTTACAGCCGTCTGGATGGTGAGAAGGGAACCCAGGATGGAGACAAACGGCCTGCCCGCTGCCAAGCCCATCCAGCAGTCAGCTGCTGCAGCCCCCCACAAAGGTGCACCCTGAGGAAACTCAGCATGAGAAAACACTGGATGCTGGCCCCAGAGAGCTGAGCTGCATATCAAAAGCATGATTTCAATGAGCCCAGACCCCTGTATCTTCCTATACATAGAAAAGTGCTAAACTGCTTAACTTGAGATATCTGGTTTTCTTTAATTCACAGTAATCCTTTGATGTTCCAACTACCTGGTCCTTTGTTGCAAAAACTCCTATATATCTCGGCTCCCTCCCACCCACCTTGCCTCTTTGGAACAGTTTTCTCAGCGTTATCTGAGATGCTGTGTCCCGGGCTTGATGTCCCACAAAGTCTGCTGAATAAAACATAACTCTCAACTTTCAGGTTGTGAATTTTTTCTTCAGTTGACGAGGGACAGTCTTGTTAGGCTGACCACTGGGTCTCAGAAGGGTGGATGGACCGTGTAGAAGTAATGGGGCTCTTGGCTGAACTTCTCGAGGAATTGCTAATTTCATACCATCCTATGAACATGACAAATATCTACGGAGTACTTGTTATTTGCCAGGCACTGTGCTGAGTGTTGGGTATACAGTGGTGAACCAAATGAATGACAGCCCTACTACTGTGGAGCTTACATTCTAATAAGGAATACAGACATTAAATACACACACCCAAACATGCCGACACATACTTACAAAATGTGACCAGTGCCAAGCAAGGACAGGTCACGATCAGAGTATCACGGCTGATAACAGGATTCAAATAGGGGGTTAGGAATGACTTTTCTGAGCAACTGATATGTAAACAGATACATGAAAGTTTGGAGTGAGCCAGCTCTCTGTGGTACAAGGAGAAGGGAGCTCCAGGAAGAGGAAACAGCAGGTGCAAATGTCCTGAGACCAACAGAGAGCAATGGTGTGCCTGGAGGGTGGTGATAGAGGGGTGTGGTGACAGTCAATGAGTTTGGAGGTGTAGATAAATGTGTCAGGCCTGCCTGAGATGTTAGCATTTAATTCCAACTAAAGCTGGAAGGCACCGCGTGATACTAAGCAGGGGAGTGACATAAGCGGATGGATGTTTTAAAAGATCACCCTCAGACTTCCCTGGTGGCACAGTGGTTAAGAATCCGCCAGCCAGTGCAGGGGACATGCGTTCAAGCCCTGGTGCAGGAAGATCCCACATGTCGTGGAGCAGCTAAGCCCGTGCACCACAACTACTGAGCCTGCGCTCTAGAGCCCGTGCGCCTAGAGCCCGTGCTCAGTAACAAGAGAAGCCACCGCAATGAGAACCCCGTGCACCGCGACGAAGAGTAGCCCCCGCTCGCCGCAACTAGAGAAAGCCCGCGCGCAGCAACGAAGACCCATATAGCCAAAAATAAGCAAATAAATAAATAAATTAAGAAAAAAAAAAGATCACCCTTGGCTGTGGTTTGGAGAATGAATTATGAGAAGGGGGCCAAGGGTAGGGGCAGGGAGACCAGCTGGGGGAGCTCCTGCAGTGGTCCAGGGGAGAGGTGATGGGGGGATAAGGTCTATAGGACTGGCAACCAATAGGGATGGCAGGAGAGAAAGAGGGCGTAACCGTGGTGATGACTAGGTTTTGAGTTTGGTTGATGGGGAGCCTGTGCTCCATTCACTGAAACAGGGCACACGGGAGAGGAACCAGTCTCAGAGATATTAACTCTTTATGGAGAGGAGAGGAAATGAGACACACACCTCCACAAATTAGGGACCTAACACTTGACAGAATAATATTCTTCCATTGTGATCAACACAGCAGATAAAAACAAAATAACTGTTTAACTAGCAGCATGAACTAAATCCTAAAACGATCTTGTGCTGTGGAAATGAGGCAAGAATCTGCTTCTTTTTTTTTTTTTCCTATAATTTGCTCTAGGGTGGAATGGAGTTTAAGACAGGTGTATTTTATTATTATTAATTTTTAAATTTAGGTGTAGTTGATTGACAATGCTGTGTTAATTTTTGCTGTACAGCAAAGTGATTCAGTTATACATATATACATATATATGTGTACATATATGTATATATATACACATTCTCTTTTAAAATATTCTTTTCCATCATGATTTACCAGAGAAGTGAATATAGTTCCCTGTGCTATACAGTAGGACCTTGTTCTTTATCATTCTATATATTGATGCAATAGCTTATATCTGCTCACCCCAACCTCCCACTCCATCCCTCCCCCAAACCGCTCCCTGTAAGATGGGTACATTTTAACCACCATAGTTTCTCGTATCTTCATAGATATTTATGGACCCTAAGCATTTTCAGCATCTATTCTTTTATTTGTTCCTTGCAAAACCCTGAAAATAAGCAGGCACAAATAATTATCTTTATTTAATGGACAGACTGAGTCAAGTCAAATTACCTGCATGACCTGAACAGTTACCAAGTGGCAGTGGCAGGATGCAGTCCTTTACCACGTTTCTCCTGGATGGGATTCGTGGTGAGATGAGAAAAGCCCCAGATTTTGAGTCTGACTGGAGTTTGGGTCCTGCCTCTATCCATTTAATAGTAACATAGCATTAGGCGAGAGACATCACCTCTCTGTAACTTAGTTCCCTAATTGGGCAAATAACTATAATATCATCTACCTCACAGGGTTGTCATGAAAATTCAATGAAATAAAATATGTGAGGGGCCTGGTGTTTATTCCCTCCTGCTTCCTCTCTGCTCTCCTCAACCCTGCCCTCATGGGAAGGGCTTTATTAATGAACTGTCCACAGAGCTTCACACGATGAGGCTTTTTCCTCTCTTGAAAGCTGTCCCATCGTGGGGCTGAGAGGCGTCTGCCTCATGTCCATTTCATGTTCATTATGCTGTCTGTCAACTTCCCAGGTAATTGTGACCCTGTTCCTGCAATCCCTGAGGGGTGGGAGTCGGTGCTCATCACAGCTTTGAAGCACTTGAAGCCTCAGAACAGTAGGTGCTAAATAAATATTTCCTAAACAAATGGGTGAACCCAGAGAAGGTGGAGACTGTGTCTAGCTCATGACTGCAACGCCTCCAATGGCCACCACGGTCCCTGGTACAGGATAATTATTTGTTAAATAGATTCTTTGGCAATGCACATTCAATCTTCAAGTATGACACAGATGCTTTATGGGAGACTTTCAGAATAAAATTTTAATAGCAAAATTCTCCAGCACCCAGGCTTGCCAGCCTCCGGCTAGCCCTGCTACTGGCAACTGCCCCAGGTCCTGCCTCTGTAAAGCATTTTCTGGCAGGCAATGGGAAATTGCACACTTTTGCTTCCCTCGGATTTGTTCACTGCTTGAGAAACATCGTTCAAATGCCCTGAAGACACAATCTGAAAGAAAATGGGAAAGTTTGCCCCTTAATACAATTCCCAACTCTTGCTGAGGCATAATTATCTCATTTTCTGGCTTTGGAGATCAGAAGTACAAGAATCTCTCCTGAAGCCAGACTGTGGCCCAGGGTGGCCTTTGTGTTCACATTCTGCACATTTTTTTTCTCCCTGGGTTTTCTGCATTTGCATGAAAATGGACCCTGGGTTAATTTCAAGTGCATCGGTGGCTGCTGCCTGGATTTTCCTCTCATCTCCTATAACTTGCTCTATTCACGTCATCAAAATGGCTTCATGGGCAACAACTGCTACAGTGCACCCTCAGGGGGAAGTCAAGGTGAAAACCGTGAGGGGTTCAGGATCTTCACTTTATGTAAATGCTTGTCGTGGAGAAGAGAAAGAGAGCGAGGCAGTCCTCTGATGTAGGCAGCGCTTCTGGGCAGTTATCCTGAATGGCTTAGGGAAGAACTCGCCACTCTCAGGCTCTTGCAAACCGAGAGACCTCCCATTTATCTCTCTCTACTGCAGGCCAAGCAGTGTTAACTGCAGTAAAGGTCCAGGCACTGATGAGAGACTTATCCTGGGTTTATAGATAATGTCTCACTTTAAAGTAGATCGCTCATTATGTAGCATGTCAAGTGCTTTGCATCCAGTATCTAATCAAAACCTCACATTAGGTTACTATTTTCATCGCATATTATATATGAGATACTGAGATTTAAAGAATTTAAGTGAAATGAGGCAGCCTGGAGTCATGCACTCGGTAATAAGTGCATAGTGAAGACTCAAGCCCATTTCTTTTTTCTTTAAAACTCAGATTGTAATTCATCCGTTTATTCACTGATTTACCATGTCAAGGAGCAGGTGCTGCGTGACAGGTGCAGTCTGGACATGGAGAACCAGCAGTAGACAAAACCAGACACAGTACTCACCTTTGTAGAGCTAATGTTCTAGAGGTAATGAACGGTAAATAAAAATACTGAGTAAGAATAAGAGATGCTGTTGACATGAAAATGGAATCGAATGCTTTGGAAAGACGTGGTAATACTGAGTAGCTAGAACATTGCAAACGACCTAGATGTCGGCAAACCAGCCATATAAATTAGTGGGAAAAATAATAAAAAGCCAGAAGTCATTCTGATAATTTTGTGAGTACATTTAAATATTTGGCTCCATTTTAAAGAACTAGAAATCCTGGCTGATACACTATTAGCTGTGGTCTTTGTAAGAAGCAGTAGATCTCTGCTCAGGAAAATACCTTGGCCTTATTATTATTATTATTTCTCACACACACACCCTGTATTTTATTTGTACAAGAGATAAATAGACTGACACCAAGCATTGTAAATGGATGACCACAACAGAAGCAACAATGATTGCAATTATCAAACACGAAACACACTCAAACTATGTCATGATATTGACATTCAGTCCAGTAATCCTCCATGGTAACAGCTCCTTTACTCTTAAGTGAAAATTGATTTGTATATTTTTTGCCTCTGAGTCCTTGTGGGATTTTTTTTTTATTCAAACAGAAAGTCACAAAAATTATAATCATCCTCATCAGTTTACTCAGTCCCGTGTAATTAATTTTTTTTATCTTGATCTTTTGTTAGCACTTTTATGAATTCATCAGTTTTCCATTAGAGTTCTGAAAATGCTTATTCATTCAGTTCAGCAGTATAGTCAGTTACCAGAAACCTGTACTTGTCAGAGTCTTTTCCATGAATTCCTTGAAGAGGAAACCCTTTTATAGGAACATTTTTGCAAAAGCATAAGAGTACACCCAGAACTGTCTGTAAATGACAAAAGACTTAAAAATGACCATGGTTAAAGATTTGATGAAAATTATAATAATGCAATTGACAAGGAAATTTAGTTATTTCTGAGATATACATTTTAAATAACTAGAATTATGACTTATAACATTATACCAGAACATATAAGATTTTTAGAAATTTCATGTAATGTCTGAAACATTTATATTAACATATTTCCATACAAATAACCCAAAGAAAGTTTTTTGTTTGTTTTTTTATACTGCAGGTTCTTATTAGTCATCAATTTTATACACATCAGTGTATGTATGTCAATCTCAATCGCCCAATTCAGCACACCACCCCACCGCGGTTTTCTCCCCTTGGTGTCCATACGTTTGTTCTCTACATCTGTGTCTCAACTTCTGTCCTGCAAACTGGTTCATCTCACCATTTTTCTAGGTTCCACATACCTGCGTTAATATACGAGATTTGTTTCTCTCTTTCTGACTTACTTCACTCTGTATGACAGTCTCTAGGTCCATCCACGTCTCAGCAAATGACTCAATTTCATTCCTTTTTATGACTGAGTAATATTATGCCCGTTCTGACTGGTGTGAGGTAATACCTCATTGTAGTTCTTTTTTTTTTTTTGTGGTACGCGGGCCCCCCACCGCTGTGGCCTCTCCCGTCGCGGAGCACAGGCTCTGGACGCACAGGCTCCAGACGCACAGGCCCAGCGGCCACGGCCCACGGGCCCAGCTGCCCCACGGCACGCTGGATCCTCCCGTACCGGGGCACGACCCCGCGTCTCCCTCATCGGCAGGCAGACCCCCAACCACTGCGCCACCAGGGAAGCCCTCATTGTAGTTTTGATTTGCATTTCTCTAATAATTAGTGATGTTGAGCAGCTTTTCATGTGCTTCTTGACCATCTGTACATCTTCGTTGGAGAAATGTCTATTTAGGTCTTCTGCCCATTTTTGGATTGGGTTGTTTGTTTCTTTAATATTGAGCTGCATGAGCTGTTTATATATTTTGGAGATTAATCCTTTGTCTGTTGATTCGTTTGCAAATATTTTCTCCCATTCTGAGGGTTGTCTTTTCATCTTGTTTATGGTTTCCTGTGCAAAAGCTTTTAAGTTTTATTAGGTCCCATTTGTTTATTTTTGGTTTTATTTCCATTACTCTAGGAGGTGGATCAAAAAAGATCTTGCTGTGATTTATGTCAAAGAGTGTTCTTCCTACGTTTTCCTCTAACAGTTTTATAGTGTCCGGTCTTACATTTAGGTCTCGAATCCATTTTGAGTTTATTTTTGTGTATGGTGTTAGGCAGTGTTCTAATTTCATTCTTTTACATGTAGCTGTCCAGTTTTCCCAGCACCACTTATTGAAGAGACTGTCTTTTCTCAATTGTATATCTCTGCCTCCTTTGTCATAGGTTAGTTGACCATAGGTGTGTGGGTTTATCTCTAGGCTTTCTATCTTGTTCCATTGATCTACGTTTCTGTTTTTGTGCCAGTACCACATTGTCTTGATTACTGTAGCTCTGTAGTATAGTCTGAAGTCAGTGAGTCTGATTCCTCCAGCTCTGTTTTCTTTCCTCAAGACTGCTTTGGCTATTCGGGGTCTTTTGTGTCTCCATACAAATTTTAAGATGATTTGTTCTAGTTCCATCAAAAATGCCTTGGCCTTATTTTAAGAGACTAGATAATGAACATATTATTTTACATTTGTTACAAATAAAATATTTAAGTTGAATTGTTCATAATTCCCAATTTCAACGTACTTTTTCAATTAACTGAGTAACCTTCCATCCAGATGATCTCAGCTAAAGGGATTTTACAATTCTTATTTGGGTGTCTGTCACCCTCCCTACACTGTGAAGTATCTGAGAGCCAAGAGCATGTTTACTCCACCTCCAGAGCCTCGTGAGGAGTTGCCATATTATCTGATTCCTTTGGTGACAAGACAGATACCCTACTCAACATAGCTTAAAAAAAAAAAAATCAGGCATTATCATAACTATACTGGGTGTCTCAAGGATTCTAAGGGCAGAACCGAGGATGGACTTTGGAAACAGAAGGACCCAGGGACCCATAATGACTCTTGCCCCTAAACTTGGGTCTCTGCTTCTCCTGTAGGTCAGCTTCATCCTTCTCTCTCACTTCTAAGCCACTGGGAGCTCTTGGTCCTTATGCCTTATATCTTTGGCCATTTTGAGAAGATTCTTGCTAGGTTCAAGACTCAACATGTCTGCATAGAGCCTCTGCTTGGGTCAACATCTAGTCAGGGTGCAGGATCAGGATAAAGATCATGGTCATTAATGGGGTGACCAATAAGAGGGGTGGGTTGGGTACAGCCAGGAGAAGGAAGTCACAGAAAAGTGGGTATGTGGTGGCAAAAAACTACAATACGGTAGCCAATGTATGTTTGTAGAAGAAAGAGGTGCATAATAGATAAAATGCCTGCATCTGAACAAGGGTCTAGCTCTCACAGGAGGGATGGAGGGCAGGGAATCTGAAGTGAAGGTAAATGAGGGAAAAGGCAGTTACGTGCATCGCCTTGGAGCTGGGCTCTGGGTTTGAATCCTAACACCGCCCGTTCCTGACTCTGTGACTTACCTTCTCTGTACTCCAGTTTCCCCTCTGTAAATTGGAGATGATAATCTTAGCATCACTTCATAGGGTTGGTGTAGGCTTAAATGAGCTAATATTTGTAAAAGAATTTGATAGTGTCTAGCACACTGTAACCACAGGCCAAATGTTTGTTAAATTCACTGGCAAGCATGCTGTATTTTAGCCATTGTTTTAGAACTCTAATTGTATAGTGGCGCTAAAACATAAAGCTTTTAGAATAGGGACATTACGCAGGAAATAACGGGGGAAATGAACAGACAGAATACAATTGTCCTTCGGTATCCGAGGGGGATTGGTTCCAGGACCCCCCGCAGATACCAAGATCCGTGGATGGTAATGCGCCTTATATAAAAGGGTGTAGAATTTGCACATAACCTATGAATATCCTCCTGTATACCTTAAATCATCTCTAGATTACTTATAATACCTAACACAATGTCAGTGCTATGTAAATAGCTGTCGGTGTGGGGCAAATTCAAGTTTTGCTTTTTGGAACTTTCTGGAATTTTTTTCTTGCAAATATTTTCCATCCATGGTTGGTTGCATCTGTGGATGTGGAACCCATGGATATGGAAGGCTGACTGTATGTGAAAAGGTAATCGTGCTACATGGTGAAAAACCTCCAGTCACACTTTCAGTAATTAAAAAGTTAAAAATTTTATCAAAATCTGACTTTGTCATTTGAACTTTTATCTTAAAGGGCTTATATGGAATGTTCACCGAGAACTGTTATTGTTTCTGAAAGCCAAGTGCGAGCACAGCTATGCAAAAGCTATTGTTTAATTGTCTCCTAAAGGATACAAAGAATACTCTGTACATGCACTTTTGGCTGATTCAGCAAGGAGGTTAAAAAAAGTCTGGGTAACACCCATGTCTACTTGTTAGTGGTCTAAGATCCCAGGGACTCTGGTTCTGTTCAGAAATGCAACGACTAACGGGTTTTGGCATCAGGCAAGCTTGAGTTGAAACCTGTATGAGTTCAACAACTGACTTGTTCTGTAACTATGATAACTTACATGAGCGACTCCTTTGTGCCTCAGTTTCTTCATCTACAAAATGGGAACAATAATACATGTCTTCCAGAAATTGTTTTTATATTCAATGACAAAGCCTCTTTTATAGATCCTGGTATACAGTAGGTGCTTATGAAATAGCAATAGTCATCAGATGTATTTTAATTCATCCCAGTGGTCAAGTCATAGACTGTGGCCTGCACTGCTCCATAGTCTATAGTCCATGAGTGCAATTTAAAGGATGAATCACAAAATTCAGATTTGGGGGACTTTTTTCTTTTTCTTAATCTCTTCAAGGAGTTGAGAGTTTCTCAGGTCCCTTCATCTAGTAGTTCCCTGATATATCAAATTGGGAACCTTGAGACAACGCTCTTGGCTCATTCTTTCATCTGCTCAGTCGTTGCTGAATTCCTTCTCTGTGCCCAGAGACGCCAGTGCACAGGGCCAACCGAGGCCGTGTCTCCTTCACAGACTGTGACTCAGGTCCTGTCACTTAGCTGTGTGATCCTAGACAGGTTACTCAACCTCTCCGAGCCTCAGTTCCTTCATCTGTAAGATGATAACAGTAGCTCCCTTATCAGATTATTGTCAGGACCCAGTGAGACATGTCTTTTCAACCCTGGGAGTGGAGAGGAGGAAGTAGGGGTGGTCTGTACCGGGTGCAGGCAGGAAGGGGGTCTCTTGTCTATAGAGAATTTAAAATAATTATAACAGGGCAATTCCCTGGCAGTCCAGTGGCTAGGACTCCCTGCTTTCACTGCTGAGGGCCCAAGTTCAATCCCTGGTTGGGGAACCAAGATCCCACAAGCCACACAGCGTGGCCAAAAAACCCCAATTATAACAGGATTAAGGTTGTTCTGCCTTTTATTATCACCACTCATTAGCAGTTTTAAACAATGTCAGCAATAAAATACTCCTCTCCACTCCCGAGATGACTGCTTAGCAGAGAACCTGGCATATGATACACTCTATAGTATAGAGCAATTGGCTCTTTGAATGCAGAGTGGCCCATGATGTAGCAATGCACACTTTTGTCATCCGTCTCACCCTAACCAAGGCTCAGTTACCCATGGTAACCTTTGGTTGAGGGTCTAGTCCGATGCAGCAACAACTCTAACATGAGGAAATAAAAAGGAAGGTACTTTTGTTTTCTTTGGGAAAGAAAGGATAAACCAAAGGCAGTATGACATTTGGGCAAGATGCTGAGCTCTCCTGAAAGGAATTTAGTCAAATGTGAGGAATAAAGAACACATTTGTGAGCCCAGAAGACTTTAGGCACTAAATCTGCTGCTAAGAAAATCTCAGCACTCCTTAAGGCTTGAGGATTTCAAAGTCTTTTTAGAGAGTGCTAAAAGGCTCTTTCACATAAGGTTCACTACGTTTTTCAGACACAGGTAACACGACTAAGCATCGTGCTATCTTCACTAAAAAGACATTGATGTGTATGTTGGAAATCACAATCGGAAGAACTGAATTTGAGTCTTTTTTTTTTTTCCCATGTGCTTACTAATTTTCTGATCTTGGGCAAGTTACGTAGTATCTTTGAATCTAGGACTTCCCTGGTGGTCCAGCGGTAAATAATCTGCCTTCCAATGCAGGAGATGCGGGTTCGATCCCTGGTGGGAGACCTAACATCCCACATTCCGTGGTGCAACTAAGTCCACGTGCCACAGCTACTGAGCTTGGGCGCCTCAACGAGAGAGACCCTGTGCCACAAGCTACAGAGCCCTCGTACCCTGGAACCCGTGTGCCACAACTAGAGAGAGAAAACCCACACGCCACAACTAGAGGGAAGCCCACATGCCGCAACTAAGACCCGACGCAGCCAAAAATAAATAATAAATATCTCTGAATCTGAGTTTTCGGGCATAAAAGCAGGCATTAAACCTTGTTCTACCTGCTCTGCAGAGGGGCTTTATTGAGGATGAGACATTCCAGCTTGATATTACAGTGTCTTAAAATTAAAAAGGGGGGAGCGTTCTCCTTCTCCGTGCTGCATGCAGCCTAGTTGACAGAGAGACCGAAAATGACTGCAATAAAATATTAATGACATTACGATAGAAGTCAGCCCAGGGCACCACCTGTCTCTTGCCTGTTCCAAAGAGATACCAGGATAACAGATGTGAAAAATGAAATGCTTTGAGCTGTTGGAGAGATGAAAAGAGATGAAATATTTACATCCTGGTGATTAATAGACAAAAGAGGTGGCTTCGATAGAGCTAAACCACAAACTCTTCTGGACAATGGGAATGAAGAAAGAAGAGTTGACGGCGTGGAGAGTTCAACAGGAACACCCCCTGTGGGATGTGTAAACCTCTGCAGAAGCTAGCACCCAACTGACTACAGGGGAAGGGAAAGCTTTCTTCAATATTTGTCAACAATACCCTCCTACTTGGGGAAGGGGCCTCATGGGAACTCTCCTTAACTCAATCATTATTTCATTCATTTCATACAATGTTACTTTCTGAATGTCTAATACCAAGTCAGATATTATGGGGGTGTTGGATATGAGTCCTCCATGGATCAAGATGCTTGCAATCCAGTGTCAAGATATATATAAGACGTGCCACGTAAGTCAAGTTGCAAAGTGCCAAACTTACCAAACTCCAGTTTATTCTGAAAAATTGTTATCTAAAAAAATCTTACTTTTATTTCTGGCACCTAACTCAGGGCTTGGTCTATATTTCATAAAGCACTAACTTGATTGGATATTGGCAATACATTTGTTACTATTATGAAAACTCTGAAAAGGGCTCTGAGAAAAAAAGTGGTTAATGTGGAATTCTGATTGGATTTTGTTGACTTAGCTGAGTCCTAAATAGTGAAAGGAAATCAGCCAAGTGTACTAAATAGCCCCTGGATCAAGCTGTGCCTGAAGCCTGTTAGGAATGGAACTCTGAGTCTAAAGCTGGCTTGGGAGGAGTGTGCCCCTTGTAAAATAATCTTCGGTGGTTATCAGTTTCTTGCACTCGGTGAGTAGGTAGGTGCAAAGCTGGGGCCTTTGGAATAGCTGGGAGAATAAAGGAGAGCATAAAAATCCCATGTGAGAAAAGCAAAGGGAACTGCCCCCAAGCCCTACACTACTCTTGGGCCTCCTGGACTCCATCACTGACAGTAGGAACTTTCATGGAGGTTTCATTGGAAGCTGGCACCTCCACTAGACGCTTCTCTGAGTAGAATCACTGTAACTTTTCCCTACTTAAGAAAACGGATTTGATTTCCCCAAGTCTCTCTGTTTATTACCATTGATTACACCATAGTCCTGGTGAGGCATCTGTGCACCTACCCCTAGATACTCAGTAACATGGGGCAATGCATTCTCCCTACTGCTAAGACCGAAACTACTTGGAGAGTCTCCAGTGAGGAAGAGAGGGCAAGAGCCCTTCCAAAGGAGGGAGGGATATACGATGATGCGCAGGTTGTGAACAGGGTGGCATGTCCAGGAGACTTTATTAACCCACATGGCATAACAGTTGGTATACAGGCTCTGGAGCAAGACGGTCTAGGTCTGCAACTTACTAGCTATTACATAACCTCTCTGTTTATTGGTTTCCTCATCTATAAATGGAGGTTAAAATACCACCCACCTCATAAGGTTGCTCTGAGGATTAAATAAAATAAAGTGATATACGTAAAGTGTATCGTATAACATCTAGCACGTAGCAAATGCGATATATGGGCTAGTTATTGCTACTTCTATCCAGCTAATGTTTTAGGTGGAGAGGTAAGAAATGAACTGGATTTCATTCTAAAGGCAGTGGGAACTTGCATTAAGTTCCTAGGAGTGCCGTAAAAAATCACCACAAAACTGGATGACTTAAAACAGCAGAAATTTCTTCTCTCAAAGTTCTGGAGGTCAGGAGTCTGAAATCAAGGTGGAAGCAGGTTGATTCCTTCGTGGGGGCTCGTAGAGAAGAAACTGTCCATTCTCCCTGCTTCTGGTGGTTACCAGCAGTCTCTGGTGCTCCTTGGCTTGGGGATGCATCATGCCAATCTCCGCCTTTGTTTTCACTTGGTATTTTCCCCTGTATGTTTCTTCTCTCTGTGTTTCTGTGTGTTCTCTCTTCTTCTTATAAGAACACCAGTCATACTGAATTAAGCTTCCTCCTAATCCAGTATAAATTCATTCTAACTTGATTACATCTGCAAAGGCCCTCCTTCCAAATAAGGTCATATTCTGAGGTTCGAGTGGACGTGAATTGGGGGGCAGGCGCTATTCAATCCAATATAGAAGTCATGGAGGTGACCTGAGCAGATTCTGATTTTATAAGGATCACTCTGGCTGCGGCACGGAGAACAACATGTAGGGAGTGAAGGGGCTGTTACCGCGATCCGGGAGAGAAATGGAACAAGAAGTAGGGTTAGAAAGGTGGAGAAAAATATGAGTGATGACCAAGAAGATGATCCAACCGCTCATGATCATGACCGGATATCAGGGAAGATGGAGACGAGGAGCTAGTGTGACTTGGAGAGCTGGTGGACCACTGATTCTGTTCACTGAGAGGGAATACTGAAGAAACAAAAGTTTTGGAGAGGGAAGGATCTATGCTTGTTGAGTGAATGGAGGTTGAAATGACGATTTCACTTCACGCCAAATTTCTACTTGCTTTGAGAGCCTAGTTCTCAGCCAGTCTCAACTTTATAGACTCTGACTGCTAACCAAGAATAGTTTCAATATTTTTAAAGGCCAATTTGGATTTTTTTACTTTCACAGATAATTTACAAAATGGCATCGCATGACAGTAAACCTCTACTTAACTGATCCAATAACTTCTTACTGATGGACGTCCCCAACATGTTAAATACTCATAGCTAGCTGACCCTGTCTAATCCACCTCCCATGTCTGCAGCATCAATTATGTTGTATGTTTACCTAGAGGTAGTAGGTGTGTTTCCAAATTTGTTTATGTCAGCTGTAGTTGCAATTGTTAAAACAGAATGTAATTAAATACAGTACAAACAACAGAATGTGAGTGTGAAAAGAAAGCAAGTTTTTGTTTCTATGAAAAGTTGAATGCTTCAGAAATACTCAGTTTCCTTCTTTTTTTTTTTAAACATCTTTATTAGAGTATAATTGCTTTACAATGGTGTGTCAGTTTCTGCTTTATAACAAAGTGAATCAGTTATACATATACGTATGTCCCCATATCTCTTCCCTCTTGCATCTCCCTCCCTCCCACCCTCCCTATCCCACCCCTCTAGGTGGTCACAAAGCACCGAGCTGATATCCCTGTGCTATGCGGCTGCTTCCCACTAGCTATCTACCTTACGTTTGGTAGTGTATATATGTCCATGCCACTCTCTCACTTTGTCACAGCTCACCCTTCCCCCTCCCCGTATCCTCAAGTCCATTCTCTAGTAGGTCTGCATATTTTTCCCGTCTTGCCCCTACATTCTTCATGACCATTTTTTTGTTTGTTTTTTAGATTCCATATATATGTGTATTCTCAGTTTCCTTCTTAAAAAATGCTTTTAAATTAGGTGTGGGCATGAAATTTGCAAAAGACGGGAAACAAAGAAAATTCTACAATGGCTCTCAGATTGCTCTAAAAGTATTTTTAAATTATTTGCCCTCTTTTATGGTCAATCCATTTTGAGTGTGGCTTATGCAAAATAGAGAGTATAGAATTCCCTTCAATGGACCCATACTCACATCCAGCTGAAATAAAATGTTTTAAGCATGGATTATTTTTTAAAAATACATATTTTATTTTTCTCGTTTATTCTACTACCACTTTTGAAATGTGCCTTCAACTATCTCCAGGCTACAAATCATACCTTCCCTTCAGCATTAAAGTTATTAGGTTGTGTTAAGTTTCCAATTCCAATTTCTTTAGTCAAAATTCCCCGGACGGATTTATGAGATAAAAGGTCCCCACATGGCTCTTCAGCTGCTCTTCAGCTTCTCCCGGCTGGATCAAAGGTGTTGAGAGCAATGATGGTGATTGATTTCTTCTATCTGAACTGCCTCTGTAAATGTTAATAGTATGCAAATGAGTGCATAATGATGGCCTCTCTTGGGATCAAGGAGAGTATTTTAAATTAGTACTGCACGGGGATGCCAGATATAAGAACACAAATAGCAAGAAGAAAAACTATAGTTACTAGAATCGGAGCATGTTCTGTTTTAAAACTCAGGCTGTGGCCCAGGTGGTCCAACAGTTCAAGGACCAACTATAATGCCCAACTCTCATCTGTATTGCTTGATTTCCTCACAGCAACCTTGAGAGATTATCATTTTTGACAGATAAAGGATCCAACGTTCAGAGAGTTTAAGTGGTGCACCCAAGGTCACCCAGACGTGGAGTAACTAGCAATCAAATCCAGGTTTGTTCTTCTGCAAAGCTTTCACTCTTCCTGCCATGCCAGAAGATGCAAGTAATGTGCTAGAAAGATTGCAAAGAACTAGGCAGCCAGATGGTTGCAAGAGTTGCGAGGGGGTAAACACAAATCCTTTGAGTGAAGTCGGCTGCCAGGAGGCTCAACGGCCATTAGCACTGTGTGTCTGCTCACTGTTCAAAATCTTACTGACAGAGGGGATCACGGTGCTAACTGCAACACTAGGCAGCGTGATAAGAACCCGTGTTAAGTAAAAATATCTAAGTAAAGTAAAAAATATCTAAGTTAAGTTAAAAATATCTAAGTGACTGGAAACAGCAGAGGAGGCTTTCCAAAGGGAGGACGTCTCAGCATTGGTTTGGGGTGTTGGCGAGATTTTCAAAGAAATAGCCCTAACATTTGTGGAGTTCTTTATAGGTGAAATAACACTTTTTCAGGCAAATAACATAAGTTATTTGTCTCTCAGAATGCCCCCGTGGGTTAGGGTATGCATCATCATTTCTAATTGAGAGATGAGGAAACATGCACAAAGGGATTCGACAAGTTGTTCAAAGTCACAAGAGCACGTTGGAAATTGACATGGGATGAGCATCTAAGCTGGCACTGTCCAGTAGAAATAGAATATGAGCCGGTGCACACATAAAAAAGGAAAAAGAAACAGTTGAAATGCATGTCAATGGTATATTCTATTTAATCTTGTATACCACAAATATATCATTTCCATGTGTAATCAGCATGTAACCAATATGTAAAAAGTTATCAATGAGATAATTTGCATTCCTTTTTTTTTCTTGGTATTGTCTTCAAAATCTGGTGTGTATTTTATGCTCCCAGCACATCTCAATTTAGACTAGGCACATTTCAGGTGCTCAATATGCACACGTGGCTGGTGGCTACTGTATTGGACGGAGCAGAGTTTTTCTGATTCCTTGTCTTTCTGCTCTGCTAAACTGTCTCACAAATACAGATGGAGGGAGATGGGCATCTCATACCAAGGGAACAGTAGGAGCAGGTAACCGTGGAGGGATGCAGTTGGTACCTCAAAACGTGTAATCAAAGAGTTTAATAAGGAGTTAAAGAACCCAACAATGGGTGCTCAAGCACCCCAAAACTAGGAAGAGTAGAGCTACAAACACTCCTGGAGCCTGGAAAAACCTGTAGCCTTAGGAAATGTCTGCCTGAGAGAAACTGTGGCCTCTGGGAGAGAGATGGAAGCACTGTTAGTGTACCATCCAGCCAGGTAGACAGTGAGGAGATCAACCCATGGCCTCTTCGCCTTCCCACCCTCAAGTCTCCAGCCAGTGCCTCTCCTTGTCCAAACCCGACCAGCAGTTAGAGGTGGCGAGCCTGCTGATGCATCCATAAAGCTTAGCCTCCTGAGGCACAGAGAAAGGCAGAGACGGGTACAGCCTGGACCTGGAGGGCGAGAAATCAAAGACACAGACGTGTGGGGCATGCTTACTGGTTTGGATGGGGAGTAACAGTACAAGGACGGTGGTAGCAAGTGACACGATTGAAAAGTCGGGCAGGAGCCAGGTAGTGGATGGGTTGTGATACAGCGCAAACGAGACTGGTTTAGAATCTACAGGCGGTAGCAATCCATGGGGGGCTTTAGTGTGAAATCTTCTATAATCAAAATTGGGCACAAGAAGATGATCCTGACAGGCATTACACTCTGTTGGGGTTTTGAGATGTGAGTGAGTTTCATCCCTCACCTCTCAAATGAACCTGCTGAGAAACAGATACAAGAGGCAGACAGGAATCAAGACACTTCATTACTAGCAAAAAAGATGGGGACCGGGCTTCCCTGGTGGCGCAGTGGTTGAGAGTCCGCCTGCCGATGCAGGGGACGCGGATTCGTGCCCTGGTCTGGGAAGATCCCACATTTCGCGGAGCGGCTGGGCCCGTGAGCCATGACCGCTGAGCCTGCGCGTCCGGAGCCTGTGCTTCGCAACGGGAGAGGCCGCAGCAGTGAGAGGCTCGCGTACCACAATGGCTGGAAAGTGAGTGAACAATGTGGGTCCTAGGCCTTCTTTTTGTACTACCTACAGCTCCTCAGCCAGAGACGGAGCATCTAGGCCACTGTAGGGCTCACTGAATCAGTGGGTTCCCTAAGGAAGGAAAGGAGCCTGCATGGGCAGGCTCCCGGCGGAGAGAGGAGGATCCGCATTCTTACCCCACATAAGGCCTGGACACGAATACATTACACGGGACTCTTACTCTCTGTGAGATGGAGAGGGACAAGTATAGATGCAGAGAAAACAGGAGCTCGTGCTCCATACATTCCCATGAGGTCTCACATATGTGTAGAGTCTCCCATGTCACAGATCAGAAAGAAAATGGGAAGAAGCGAAATACAGCTTCTTCTTCCAGAATCATTTTAGGGTGGAGTGACTCCAGGTGGTTAGAGCAGTTCACACTGGTTAGAAACTGGTTAGCGCCAGTTAGGAAGCTATTCTGTGGGAGGACTTAAATAGTGTTAGAAAAAGAAATATAGGGACAGTTAGTAAATACAGGGGATCATGGCATCAACAGGAACTGGTACCACAGTTGATGTGGGTGAATCAGGTACAAGGAAGTGCTATTAGAAAGAAAATGCATCTTGGGGGGATGAGAGAATCAAGGACAGGCTGGGCCAGTGGTACCTGTGGGAGATGCAGCTGAAGCTGTCCGGCAGGATGTTGATGCTGGGCATCTGGAGCTCAGAAAATAACATGGTGTTAGAGATACTGACATGGAACCATCCAGAAGTGATGGTTGAAGTCATGATAAATCCCCAAAAGAGAAACAAGAGATAAAATGGCTAGCTGATGGTTCTTTAAATTTAAAAGAATTAAAATAAAAAATCAATTCCTCAGTCACACTGACTATATTTCACGTGCTGCTAAATAGTTATATGTGGTTAATGGTATTTGGAAAACAAAGATACAGAATATTTCCAGTCATCACAGGAAATTCTATTGGACAGTACAGTCGTGGAGTATTATATATTGGCTGAGGATGGTGATTGGAAGAACACTTTACTTTTTCTCCCCAACACACCTGAAAGAAAAGAAACGAAACTACGAAAGAAGTGGCGCACAGAGGCAGAGAAGCTTTCAAGGAGTAAGATGATCGAGAAGATGCCTCCAGGCAAAATATAGCTTTTAAAATGTTGCTTAGGCGGAACTCTACCTAGGCTGAAGTCATTTATGTAAAGGAATAAGAGACAAGTGAACTTGGACTGGTAGATGGGAGGAAGTTAACGTTGGTAATTGTCAAGGAAAGATCAGACTCCTGGTTTGGAGGACAAGGACCTGACAATCACATCATGGGAGGAGAGTGTTTCCCAAATCTATTTATTCACATCAATTTTTGAGTGATCGGACATTTAGCAAACACAATTATAGCACCCATTAAATGTTGATTGTCTCTGCTTCTCTTCCTAGCTTGAGTTTTCCCCCTCTTGGATCCACAGTTATTGTGAAGAGCACAAATGAAACATGTATCCAATCCTCAAAGAGTTTACAGTGTAGAAGGAAAAATACAGCAAGAGCATAGCAGAATGTAGAAGGAGATTAATTCCCCAAAGAAATATACAAGTGAAACACTCAAGGAGGTCACAGCTAGGTGGAAGAGAGAGGGTCTTGGTGGAGGAGGTGAACTTTCAGCTGAGTTTTGAAGAGTGGATAAGGTTTAGGGATGAAAGGAATTTATACCAGGTGGGGGAAAAGCATAAGCAAAGGCACAAGTATAATAAGATAAGAAGAATATTCAGGAAACTGAGAATGTTCCACTATAAACTAGAGGATAGTTAATATGAAATATATTAATAACAGATAAGGATGAACATGATGGTCTTGTTCATGGCACATGGGTGGTCTTAAATGTAAGAGAAGGAGAATAGCACAAAAAGGGTTTTCTGGCGCATAATGAAAAGACCTATCTAACTGGAGCAGAAAAAACAAACATTCTGAGGTTCTGCAAATTCCAGGTCAACTTTGATTCTCCCTTGAATGAATGAATGTCAAGGCTCTGCCTTACTAGGTAACAGTTATCTAGAGCTTGAAAAAACACTTCCCTAGATGCTACTGGGCACCAACATGCATTCAAACAACCAACTCAAAACTCTGTAAGAAACCCAACTTTCTCACCCAATCTATTGTGCAAACCATTAGCTTACACCAATATTGTCTGACAAAGATGTTTAAGTTAAACAAAATTGCTTTAATACAGCTAAAACACCTGCTGCATTTCATAATAATCTTCCTGCTGTTGCAACATATGGCATCATCAGAAACTTTATTCCAGGGCCCTCAGAGCTTTGGCGATACCTCAAAATGCCATGATTACCATAAGCAGGTTTCAGCAATTCTCAAAGATGAAAGAAAAACTATTAATTCATTTTAATATTTAAAACAAATATGGGCCATTTGGATCATTTGCAAGAGAGGTGGGATTACAAAAACTACAATAATTAGAATCTAACTCCCCAAAGAGAGATGTTGTAAGACGTAGCTTCCAGATGGAAAATTCCTTTCACAGGTCTGTATAAGACACGTTCTCAGCCTGTCCCAGGCTCTCCTGAATTAGATGAGTCCTCCTCCAAATTTTTAACGGGGCTCACGGTGGGCACAAGTCTCTTTACTATTTTTTTGTTTTTGGCCATGCCACGTGGCATGTGGGATCTTAGTTCCCTGACCAGGGATCAACCCGGAACCCCCTGCAGTGGAAGTGTGGAGTCTTAACCACTAGACCACCAGAGAAGTACCAAGTCTCTTTACTTTTATACAGAAGAAGAATTATTACAACATGACCCTGGTTTAGGTGGAGGTGAAAGGAGCCAAAATTTGAATTCAACATAACTCAGTTAAATAAATGTTAATCAGATCTTATATTTCAGCCATTGTGCTGGATAAATACCAGAGAATCAGATGAATCATGGAGAAGAGCTGCCTTTAAGTAGTCCTTATTGGCCATGGAAAAAGAGAAATGCAGACTAGTAAACATTATAAAGTATGACAGGTTCTATGATACAGTTAACTTTAAGGCATGTTGGAAGTATAAGGAAAACATTTCAACTCAACAAGCAAGCCTCACTGAGGAAGGGATGCTGGGACGGTATATCCAGGCAAGAGACATTACTCTGAAAGTAATGAGAGGCAGGTGGCTTTCTAGGCTGCCAGAACCACATGACACAGAGCAGGGAACTAGCAGTTCAGGGAGCTGACGGTCATTTGGTTTCACGTGTGTGGCAAGGAGGCGGAAAGGGATGTGAGGAGAGAGTAAAAAGGGTGGATCCTGGAGGATCTGTTGGGTCATGCATGGGGGTTTGAATTTTATCTTGGAGGGAATGTTACCATTGAAGGGTTTTCCTGCAGAGAAGAGTGACATCAATGTCACTGTCATCACAGCATCCTCTCTAATATGCCTTGAGCACATCCTCGGCCTTGGGCTGAGAACTGTTCATCCTTAATCTCACCACAACCTTGGAGGAAGGTAGGACCATTATGATCATCTTACGCCCACAAAATCAAGGTCTTTGGAGGAGAGTAGTTTGCCTAAGTCCCTACAGCCAGGAAGCACAGGAAGCAGGACTGGAATCCAGATCTTCCAGACATTGAAGGTTTTGCTTTTGACACCTATGGTGTACTGGTTCTGAACCAGACCAGGCTTTGGGGATGGAGACCAAGAGACCAGACAGGTAAGGGATGCTTAGTATGCTCTGTGCTAGTTGCAACTGATGACAAAATTGTTAAAAAAAAAAAAAGAAAAAGACCAAGTCCTTGCCTCCCAGAAAAAAAGAGCCAATATGTGCTCAACTTCTTGAAGCCGATCATCTAAATTAAAAATGTCAACATTTGGGCCCATTCAGTAGTTTCTTCCTGGTATTGTGCCAGGTGCTATGGGAGGGAACAGGGTTATGGTAAAGTTGAGAGTCACCTTCAAGGAACTTTGTTAAAAACCTAGTTCAGAAGAGACCTTGAGCAAAGAGTTTTAGCATTTGCTGGTTCCTCCTGTCTGCTTGCTCTCGACCTTAAGAACAATGCCTGCAACTTCAGGTTATCCAAGGAAAAAGCCTGATTCTCAGGACTTCAAGTATCTCATCATGGTGTGGGACCCACCAAGCAAAAGGAAGCATGGCTCATGTGCCACTTATCCTTTAGCTATTGCTTGGCAGTTTTTCTTTGGAAAAATGATTAGTAACCATTATTAAACATTATTATTAAACACTGACAATCTCAGTCATTTCAGAACCATTTATTCCTCACTGGTTTTCAGAAACTGCTACCATAGGTCACTCTCAAGGGACAGTTTATCCTAACAAACAGGCGTGCAGTGATTCAGATCCAGTGTGGCATGCTGTAAGAGAGACCTGTAATAGATTTTGTTCTTTTTGACATACAGAGCACATTGAACAATGCCTACTGCACAGGTTAACACTCAGTAAGTGGATATTTCCCTGAGTGCACTCAGAGCTTGCTCACGTTCACTAGGATAGTAAGCAACTAAGGAAAGATTTCAAATCCTGGGAAGTCTCATTTGAAAGCCTGTGCCTTCTCTGCCCATCTACCACTGAGGAAGTTCTCAGGGATAATGGAAACCTGAATCAGAGATCAATATCAATGGAAAGTAATTTTAGCACTGAATGATACAGAGCCAGCTAGCTTACATACTAGCACGGGAGGGAAAGAGAGTGGCCAATATACCGCAAACACTTTATCAGAATCGTACACACAGGACTATAACAAACCAACAGCATACTCTACTTAATCCTCAGAGCAAAGAACCTTCCACCGAAAGAGTCTTTTCTTGTATTTCATCTATAAAAAAAAAATGAGGTTGACTTATAGTTTTGTATTGCTTTATATATGTCACCTTATTTGAGGCAAACACAATGCTGAAATAAAAGATATTGTCCCAAGTATGGACTAGGAACCTAGGACTGACAGTTAAGTGGTTTAGGTGGCCAACTAGGAGGTAATATGGCTGCGGAACGAATTCTAGCAAACTTTTCACCACATTCGAGTTGTCACTTGTTCTCACCTCTGTGTATTATTTTCTTCTTCCTTCCGTCAACTTAAAAAAAAATAAAGATTAGAGAGGACGGAGGAAGCTCCCTTCACTGTGTTAGATTACTACATCATAGTGACTCTGAGACACTGAACTTGGAGAATGGGAAAAGAAGAAAAGCCTTATGGGTATGACAAGGCAATCATTTTCAGTGTCTCCAATATTTCATATACATTAAATAAAAGACTGAGCTTCCCAGACAACTTATCCACAATTGCAGTTCTGGTTGTGACAGAGCGTCAAGAACAGCTGATGAATTAGTAATACAGCAGCACTGTCTGAATTGGCATAGATCCCATGGAAAGAGTGACGTGCCAGTCTGGCACCTGCTCTGTTTTGCAGGAGAACACAAGGTATATGTGTATATAACCTGGAAGATACTGGGAGATGTTTATCGTACAAGGTGATTTCTTTCTTAAAGTTATTTTTCTAAATTATTTTATAGTGATGTTCAGGGCAACTACAATAAATCTATTAGGAGGTTCCATAATTGTTTTAGGCTTCAACTTAGAAACGTCCTAATTCTGAATCCTATGAAATCCACATAGGTTCTGGAAATTCAGTAGTCTCCTCTGTGCCCCTGGCAATAACATACGGCGGTGGGAGTTGAGTTTTGTCAGGTTGCACCCTACCTGTCCACCTCCTTCATTATCACACAGACCTGGCTTTGCTCATTTTAAAGATCCATGTTTTACCGATGATTCGATCAGGTTAAAATGAAAAAAAATGTTGCATTTTTTTGAAGCTAATTTCTTTATAATGTCTCAAACCATTGCGGCATAAAGCTTAAAATAACAAGCGTATGTCCATAGACATAACTTTAAAAAAGAGCCTGGTACGGTAGAACCAATAAATCTATTGAGCATAGGATTCCCATGAGCATATAAACATGTTGAACATAAAATATGCTCATTCTATAACCAATTTTAACACATTCCTGTTAGTCCTATTTGAACATTACTTTCAGAGGCAAAGATATGCATTAATTGTAAATATATGAATAATTTTAATAGGAGCAAATCTTTCTTTTTTTGAAAGCTAATTTTATTTTGGGGAAACATATCATTTGAGGCCAAAGCTATTTTGTAAAACCTTATAACATCCACCCAGTCAGGATGTCCAAGAAACTCCCTTATCTTAACCTCCTCCAGCTAAAACTCATGGTCTCCACCTTGAACCAACTTGCTTTCTTTTCTGCATCCCCTATCCTGGGATTGGTATCACGTTCCATAAAATTTATTGTGTTCAACGATGTCTTCTGAAAATCAGGATGAAGTATTAGGAACTACACATGTAAAAGATTTTCCTCTGAGCTTCCTATAATTTGAATTGCTATGTAGTAAAAAATTTATTTGAAACAGCAATTTATAGTTTGAAAAAAGGAGAGTCAAAGATGAGAATGCTAATGGTTTTCAGAAACCATGGCCTTGTCCACAAACACAGATGTCAGTGAAAAGTGTCAGAAAATCACTTTATGTCTAGAATCATTTTATTTCTTGTGGGGAAAAATTAATTGAGTGCGGCGAATAAAGCTAACTCACTTTGACTCGTGAGTCTAATATAACTATTTCCATAAGAGCGTATGGAAAAACCCGAACAAACTTTTTGGCCAACCCAATATTTTAGACTCTGGAATCCCATGACAGAAACTCTGAAAGAACACTTGCAAGTCAGGATGTGTTTGGGGAGAAAAAAGCTCCATGTAATTCAGAGACTGGCTAGGTGACAACCAGGGCATATGGCCCTTCCAGTTGGTACCTGTCTTTGGTTTTCCGTCTCTAGGCGCAGCCTGGCTTCCACACACCTCCGTGTCTCCAGGAAGGCTTGGCGCTGGGCCCGGTCTGACAGGTAACTGATAAAGATTCCAGCCGTGTTCATACACATGAATAACACTGCCTGGGCCACAACCTAAAACAGAAATACAGACATAGCCTGGTCAGGTGGTTAAAACAAGAGCTGTTTGCAGGCAAAGAGAAAAAGTAAATAAATAAAAATTTCCAATATAAATCTTAAGGTAGTAATCCAAATGTTTAGTAGCAGGTTAGTAGAACCTTCATTCAGGTCTTGGGGTCAACTCATCTCCTCAGACCTCCCTCAACCACTCTATCCAATTTAAAGCTTCTCTCTCTCCACGTTTGAATTTGAACTCGGATTGGAAACCTCAAGTAAAATAGAGCAGCTTCTTCAAGGGGCTGGGGAACCAGGTGAGAAGAAGAGAAAGAGATGAATAAAAAACAGGAAAGGTGTTAGTTGAATGGTACTACACTGTATTTTGACTTTGGTACCCAGTTCTTCTTGAGTAGCATGTAGGTCCTGATGTTCCTAACTCAAGAGAAGATGTCTACTGCTTTCCATCTCCATTGCCATTACCCATCTCCTAGGCATCAAAATCTCCTGGCTGGACTCTTAAATTAAACGTTGTACTTTCATATTTGCCCCCTTCCATACTTCTCTCTAGTGAAGAAAAGCAGGCAGATACTGGAAGGGAGTCAACACTTGGAAGAAAGAAACAGCATAGTGTGGATTTCTTGATTTTTATGGCTTTAGCTTGCGGGCAGGTAACACTCAGTATAGGGTAGGGGAGAAAAACTCCAATAGAAAACCCCAGTGGACTGAAGAAGCAAAGAACAGAGTTCAAAACAACTATGGCTGCTGAAAAGTGAGAGGAAAAGCCCCCAAAGAAGGGAACCAATGAGGGGGAACCTTAAATTCCTATATAAACTCTTCCCTAAACCACATATGCACAGGGCAAACAGCAAATGATTGAGTTGATGATAAAAGAATTGAACTGAGATTTGAACTGCATTTCAAAAGACAAAGATTGTCATTTGATGCCAACCAAGTTAACCACTTTCTAAAACACAGCACAGCAAAACAAAAATCACAGTTTCCAGAAGAATGTAAGAGAATCCAGAGTCTTAACCACATAACATCCACAATGTCCTGAACATAACATGAAATTACGTGGCATGGGCATATACAGAAAAATGTGACCCCTTCTCAAGGGAAAAGATAATCAACATAGGCCTGTTCTGATCTGACCTGGGTGTTGGAAGTAGCAAACAAAAATCATAGTAGCTCTTACAACTTTGCTCAATGATATAAGGGTAAATATGCTAGTAATTAGTGCAAAGATAGGAAATATCAGCAGAGAAATAGAAACCACACACATAAAATGGAAATTCTAGAACTGAAAAAACACAATACCTGAAATTAAAATTTTACTGAATGATATTAACAGCAGAATTTAGATGATAGAAAAAAGAGTCAATAAGCTTGAAGCTATATCAACAAACCAAAGACAATATGAAGAGCAGTCAGAGTAAAATGTTATATATAAGGGACATACTCTCCAGTTATGACAATGATTTTCAGTTAGATAAAAGAAATGCATCGCTAAAACATAATGATATAAAAAGTTTGCAAATCAAAACAAAATAAAGCTGGTTTTGCTGTGTAAATACATATTAAAGCGAATTTAAGGAAAATCATTAGAGATAAATAGGGTTACTATGTAAGTATAAAAGGTTTAGTTCCTCAGGAAGATATAAGAAGTATGAACTTGGACACATTTAACAATATAGCCTCAAAACACCCAATACAAAGTAAGATATAAATCTATGGAATTAGTTATAAATCTACAATTATAATGGTCTATTTTAACACAATTTTCAGCAGTTAATAGATAAAGATTTTTTAAAAATCAACAAAGATAGAAACAACTTGAAAAGCCCATACAATTAACAACCTTGAAATGGAACACGGTATGCAAGTTTAATAGTACAAATTCTTTTTTAGGCACATATTGAATATTTGTAAAATAAGATTTTATGATAGGACCTGAAGTTAGCTTAGCCTCAGCAAATTTCAAAGAACTAGTATCATGTAACCACAGTCAATGACTACAATAAAATCAAGTTACAAAGCAATTTAAAAAATAACTAAAAGAATACCATGTGTTTAGAAATTTCAAATACTTCTAAATAACTCATGGATCTAAAAATATAATGGAAAATATGTATAGCTAAAGAATAATGAAAATACTACTGAAAAAAACTTAGTAGTCCTCACCAAGGAATATATAATAATAAATGCTTCATTAGAAAAAGAAAAGTATATATATAACTGATTCATTTTGCTGTACACCTGAAACCAACAAAACATTGTAAATCAACTATACTCTAATAAAAATTTTTAAAGAAAGAAAAAGAAAGGCTGAAAATGAATGTGCTAGCCATTCAACTTAAAGGTTTAGCAAAACCCAAAAAACAGATAAATCCAAAGTATGTAAAAGGAAAAAAATAAGAAAGGAGCCGAAATTAATGAAATAAAAACCAAATATAAAATACAGAGGTTCAATAAAGTCAAAAGTCTTTTTTCTGAAAGGACTAATAAAACAGTAGCACTTCTTACAAGCTTAATAAAGAAAAAAAGGGAAAAGGTTCAAACAAGCAATATTAAGAATAGAAAATTAGAATTTAAATATATGGCAGAAATTAATAGATAATAAAAATATATTATGAAGTTCAATGTTAATGAAAATCATAAATGGAATTACGTATTTCTTAAAATATATCTTTATCAAAACTGACTCAAGAAGACAAGAGAAAAATTAAATAAATGCAGTCATAATTAAATATCTTTCCACAAGGAAAGCAACAGGCCCAGATGGCTTCATCAAAGCATTCTACAAACACATGTTGAAGAAATAACTTAAATATTGCATAATCTAGTCCAGAGAGTAGGAAAATAGGGAACATTCTCCAACTCAGGTTATAAGGCTAGCAGCGTCCTGCTACCATAACTAACAAAGTTGGTGCATAAAGGTAATTACCAGATAACTCTCACTCATGAACATGAAAGAAAATTCCTACACCTAATATTACTAAGTCAAATCCATCAATACATAGAAAAAATAATTCAGTTTGACTACATTAAATTTATCCCAGGAATCTGAGGATAGTTTAACATTATCCAATCAACTAATGCAATTCACCACATTAACAGCTTTAAAAAAAAACATATAATCATCCCACTGAGATGAAACAGCATTGATGAAATTCAATATTCTTTCATTTAAAAAAATGTGGAGATTAGGAGTAAACTTTCTTAATCACTATGCAGAATATCTACAGAAACAAAGACAAAAACACCTAAAATGAACAACTTACTCAATGATAAAAGCTTAAAAACATTTGCTTAAAGGCCAGGATGACAGTTATCTCCAAATGTATTCAACATCATTCTCAAATTCCAGCTATCTCAGTAAGACAAAAACAGAAACAAAATAAAGGTGATAAAACGTGGAAAGGAAGAAATACACTTTCATTTTTGCAGATAATTATCTATGTGGACTATCTGAAAGTCTCTACAGAAAAATTACTAGGATTAATAAGATTATATCCAACAAAGATGTTGGATATAAAGTCAGATTAAAACGCTAATTGCATTTCTAATGCAACCATGATAGACAGATAGAAAATTAATTTAACAGAGAAAATAATGAAATTGAATTTAAAATAATCAAATAAGACCCAGATGGAGGGTTGTACACCATGTTATGCTGTAAGACGAAAGAATTGCCATAGTAAAGATTTCAAAACTTGGTAGGTATTTTTACCCCCAGTGGAATTCAAGATGATTCTAAAATTTGTATAGAAGATCAAAGAGTCAAGAATACATAAGATATTCTTATGGGGATATATGTATACGTATAGCTGATTCACTTTATTATACAGCAGAAACTAACACAACAATGTAAAGCAATTATACTCCAATAAAGATGTTTAAAAAAAACAGAATACATAAGATATTCTTAAAGGAGAACAAAATGGGAGACTTGCAGTACCAGGTAACAGACTTGTTATAACACTGCAGTGATTAAGACCTCATGGTATTTACACGGGGATACACAAATTGACCAGTGGATGTGAATAGAGAGCCCAGAAACATAAACACACAAACTTGATAATCGTGCTTTGTAGTTATAAGGAGAAAAGAGGGACTTTTGAACAAAGGGTGTTAGAACACTTTGTTATTCACTTGGGAAACAAAGTAAAAGTAAATCCCTGCCTAAGTCAATACATAGAAATACATTGCAGGTGGATTAAAGTCTTAAATATGAGAGGAACAAATATGAAATTTTAGAAGACAATCTAGGAGAATACTTTTACTACTGTAATGGATTTTTAAAATAAAACGCAAAGAATACGAACCATAAAAATAGATGAATTCATTTGACAAAATTAAAATTAAGCATTTCTATTCATTGAAAGACAACATAAATAAAATGGAAAAAACTATAAGAAGAGATATTTGCAACATTTATAACTAGCAAAAATTAATTTTCAGCTCATATGAAGAACTTGTATAAATCTATAAAAAATAAAAACAATCCGATAGAATACAGGACAAAAAATAAGCAGGTATTTCCAAGACAAGAGACTATCAATATGAAAATAAGTGTAGCAATCTAGGAACTCTAAGTTAAAATCCATACCCATTCCACATCTACCTGGTTGGCTCCAGAAAGAAAAAAAAAAATAGTAGGGTGTTATCAAATCAGCAAGGATGCTGTTGGCAATGTGAATTGACACTGCTACTTAGACTCTGCACAATGTTTAATTTGTACATTGCTAAACTGCACCTTTCCCCTCCATACCCAGAGCCATCTTTGCAGATATGGCCCAGGAGACATGCCCAAGAATGTTAAGAACAGCATTTTCTACAAGGGCTTGAAACTGGAAATAATCTGAATGTCCACCAATAGTAGAATGGATATTTTAGGATGTATTAAAATAATTAAATACTACTCAGCGGTGACAATAAATCTATTATTGTATGAATCAAAATAGATAAGAAGAGAAAACAATATTGAAAAAAGTGTGATCCTAATGACAGTAAGTTCAAAAACAAGTAAACTAAAATAATACATTGTTTGTGAATATATGAGGTAGCACATGACTCCATTTTTTTTACCCGTCAAATTGTCAAAGATAAACAATTTGATAACACATTACTCTGGCTAGGCTGCAGGGGAAATAGTCACTCTTATACCTATTTGGTGAATCCATGAGTTTGGCAATATATATCAAAATTGACACTCATCAATTCATACTGATCAGCTCAGTAACTCCATTTTGGTGTAGCTCCAGGTGCAAAGATCAAAGGCTGTCACAGCATTCTTTGTAAAAGCACACAATTGGAAAGAATCTAGATGGCCATAAATAGAGGATCGGTTAAATTATAAAGCCATACAACTGAACATGTATGTAGATAAAAACATGGAAATTTTCTGTATACTAACACAAAACATTCCAATATATACTATTAAGTGGGGGAAAAAAATAAAGGACTAATATTTCCTATCCTTTTTCTATGCATAGACTCTTTCCGTAAGGTACTGGATAATTCTGGGGACAGAAACTGAAGCCTAAATTTATAATCTCTACCGTTTATATTTTTACATGTAAGTGTGGTAGCTATTCCAATACATAGATTTTTAAATAAATAGATTGATAAATGCACTGTTAGAAAAGAGAAAAATGCAAACCTCTCATCATGACAATAAAGCCTGCTTGATCTTCTTCAGACTCATTTCATACCATTTCTCCTCTTACTCGTTTTGTTGCAACCAATCGGGTTTACTTTCTATTCCTCCTCTAAGTATTTCCTCTCTCTGGTCCATTGCAAAAGCTGTTCCTTCTGCCTGGGACATTCTTCCTCACACTTCTTGCCTTGCTGATTCCTCTTATCCTTCTGTTCTTGGCTTTATTAGTTTCCTCAGAGAGGTACTCCCTGGTCACTATATCAAAGTAGGATTTCCCTGACATTCTTTATCCCGGCACTCTGTGCACTTATCACAACTTGTAATTATATATTTATTTGCACACTTGGTTGTCTGGTGCCTATCTGTCACATTGGATTATTACTTCTAATAATGCAGGGATGACATTTATTTTAGCCCTTGATTGACACCTAGTACCTAGCACAGTGGCTAAGTGCGCAGCACAGTGCCTGTTAACTGTTCAGCCCCTAATAAGTGCTGGATATTTGCTGAATGAGTAAAGGAATGGGTTAATAGCTTTCCTATGCTTCCATCATTATTTACAAGATATGATGGACTAATGATCTTAAAATAGCAATAATAATGTAAAACACCAAAAATATCCTTGACAACACTAATCAATATGTGGGAGCTAAAGCATACGACTTTATAAGAGATAAAGGAGGGAAGCATTTCTAGTAAAGGGATGCTAGCTATTAACTATGTAAGTACTACCCAAATTGCTTTATGGCTTTAACATGATTAACAATCAAAATCCCAAGTGAAATTTTCCTTTGGAACTTGGAAGATGACTTAAAAGTGTATCTGAAAGAATACATGAATTAGAATACTAAAGAGATTCTTACAAAAGCGATTACAGAGGGTCCTTGCACAGCCAGAAGGTAATGTATACCATCATGTGACAATAATTAAAACTCTGCGGCAATAGTGAAAACCTCAACTGAAGAATTAGTGGAATAAAATAGAAAACATAACGAGTCTGTATATGATCCAGACAGCTCAACGATTCAGTGGAAAAATATAATTGTCAGTAACAGGCTGATTTGTCATTTATTGGAAAAAATGGCTTAGAGTCCCCTCATAGTATATGTCAAAATAAATGCCAACGGAATAAAGACTTAAATGTGGGAAATGAGACTACCAAAAAGGGAAAAGAAAATAAAAGGGAATATTGCTCTAATTTAAGCAGAAAAGCTTGAGCCGAGACTCAAATTAAAGGTAAGTAGTGTTGTTTTTTCTTTTAAGGTATTTATTTATTTATTTTTAGCTGCGCTGGGTCTTCGTTGCAGTGCGTGGGCTCTTTGTTGTGGCGCGCGGGATTCTCTGGTTGTAGCGCAGGGGCTCTAGAGCGCACAGGCTCAGTAGTTGCAGTGCGCGGGCTGCTATCTAGTTGGGCTCTCTAGTTGTGGTGCATGGACTTTAGAGTGCGCAGGCTCAGTAGTTGTGGCGCGCAAGCTTAGTTGCTCCGTTGCATGTGGGATCTTAGTCCCCGGACCAGGGATCGAACGCGCGTTCCCTGCATTGGAAGGTGGATTCTTAACCACTGGACCACCAGGGAAGTCCCAGTAGTTTTTTTTAAAACACTTAAATCAATCTGATACATTGCTGATGTGGAGGGACTTTCCTAGGTATTTCTGGAAAACAAACTGGCAACATGTTGCAAAATTTACTCATTTCTTTTGACCCAGTGACCCAACTTCTAGTTATCTATCTAAGGGAAACAATCAAATACAGGATCAGAAATTTCTGTTAAGGGATGTTCATTGCAGCTTTATTAATGAACGTTTTTAAAAATAAACAGAAACTGCATGTTTTTAACAGCAGGGGAAATGGCTGAATAATTGAGGCATGCATATACAAGGGAATATAAAATTGCATTAAAATATTTAATGACATGAGCAAACCTTTATGATACATTAAGCTGTAATATTTAAAACTGTATTAAAACACTAATCTGTAATTTCAGTGTGATCTTAATGCTTAAAATAAAAGGAAATAAATATATACATATATTTGCATGTATATGTCCATTCATAAGTGTGTGTGTGCATGTGCGTGCATGTGTGTGTGTGTATTGAAATAGGAGGAATAGGTTATTCAGACAAACTTACTTGTGAAGATCTAACAAGGCAGAAAACAAAACAAATCAACAAAAAACAAAACGAAAGCAGGAGTCAAGATCGAGAAGAATTACACCCAAACAGATGAACTTAGCATCTGGAGCTCTTTCTTCCTAGGGGCATCTGCAAATTCCAAAGGAAGTGACTGAGAGTCTCAGAAGCAGAGCACAGTGTTCAAGATTCAGGAACCAGGGGAACAAAAGCTGAGCGGAGGCAAAGTAGAGACATTGGAGGAGAAGAGAGTCCCAAAACAACCACTCATGTAGGAACTTGATCCTTAGTCAGTAATTGACTTCACAAATATCTTTACTGCTGCATTTTAGTATCAAATAAATATCTAAAAATACCTAAATTGTGATTATTGCTTTTTTAAAGTAAATTTTATGAAGGAGATGCTATTCCATTATAGCAGCTGCAGATCAGTGGTTCCATGAAAGGGGTGGGGGGACATTGTTATGCCTGCCTCAGATTGGTTCTATTATGTAATCCCTCCAACCTACAACTCTCTCTAGACCCCTGTACGCCCCACCTGTAAGCCACCTCTGCCCCAGAGCTGAGATTCTGAATGTGAGACGCTTAAGAAACATTTGTCGATCAATGCTTTATTTTTCTACCCTTACATATCTGTAAACTGCCATTAACAAATCTTCCTAACCCTTCACTACTAAATAATTTATCCGTTCAAAATGACGTATGGAGCAAGTTCTATGTGTCAGGTATGGTTTTATGAACCGGCAACGTGCAAAGGAGATAAATTTCAGCTCTCATTCCAGTGGTGGGAGACAGGCAATAAACAAATAAATGAAGGAATATTTAACACACGGTGGCTGGTGTGTGTGATAAATACTAAGAAGACAAATATAGCAGCATAAGGAGGACAGAAAGTGATACAGTAGGGATGGGGCTGCTCCTTTATAGGGAGTTCAGAGAAGGACTCTCTGATAAGAAGATATTTGAGCAAGACCTGAAGAAAGTGAGGGAGTGAGTCATGGGATATTTGGGAAGAGCAGTTCTGGCAGAGAGAACAGAAAGTGCAAAGGCTCTGAGGCAGGAGAAGCAAGAAGCCCACTCAAAGTCTGCCATGGCTGGAGCAGAGAGGGATACAGGAGGATGCAGGCACTTTTAGGAGATGAGCCCTGAAAGGTAACAAGCAGTCAGACTGTGTATGGTCTTGTACATGATAAGAATATTGGCTTTTAAGGCATGGGAGAATCCTGAGTACCGGGAGGCATGACCCACCTTCTGTTTTAAGGGTCATGCACTGGCTGCTATGAAGAGAACAGACTCTAGGGGGTGCCAGGATGGAGTCAGGGAGAAAAGCTAGAAGGTTTTTAGGAAAATACCGTTGGAAAGAGATTGTGGGCTTGGACCTGGGTGGCAACTGTGCAGCTGGTGAGATCCCGTCAGATCCTGAATATATTTCAAAGGTAAAGACAAGATTCACTGATAAATTTTGTGTAGATGATAAAAGAGAGAAGTTGAGTGTGACCTCCAGAAAAATTAATCATTCTGACTCCACAGGCCAATCATCTGGGAGAGTTAAAAAGATGCAGATTTCCCCGGGCCCTATTCAGACCTTCTGAATAAAAATATCCAGGGATGAGGCCGCCTGGGAATCTTTATTTTTAGAAAGCTCCCAGTTATCTACTGCAGTGGGTCCATGGGCTGCCATAGGGAATCAGCGTTCATGAAAATGGTCTGAAGATCACAGATAACACTACCTTTTGACCTCCTTTATATGTGTGCATCAGCCTGTACTGTAATAGGGAAGAACAAAGCTGACCCCATATTAGGTCTGTTTCTTTTACTTTAACCTTTGTATTCTGTTGCTTTTGCTTGGAGGTAAGAATGTTGCCTAGAGCCTGAAATGTACAGGACAGCCCATTCTCAAGGCTCTGACCTTTAAGAGTGTAACACTTTTCCATTCATATAGAGATAAAAAGTTGCAGAACAGAAAATAACATTTGTTTGGTTGGAGTTTTACAGGAACATTGTGACCTGACCTAGCGGACAAAGGATTCCTGCACCTTTGTCTGCAAGGTGCAGACCAAGAAGTCTGCAACACCCAACACTGCCCCTCCCTACCTCAAAAATGCTTTGCTGAAACCCTTCAGGGAGTTTGGAGTTTTTCTGGGGCGGAAGCCACCCATCTCCTCGCATGGCCCTGCAGTAAACCTTTCTCTGCTCCCAACTCCGACGTTTCGGTATTGTTTAGCCTCTCTGTGCCCCGGCCACAGGAACTCGCGTTCGCTAACATTACTAAATTCTGAGCTGGCACAGGGCAGACACCACATCCATTGTATCTCATCTCTTAGCACAGGGCCTGGCATTGTCATACTCAACAAACACTTGTCAAATCTAATTAACCTGACAGTCACATGAGTGAATTCCAGTGACCCACCTCTTTGGTGTAGTTTTGTGATGACTGGGAAGAGGGAACTTGTCCCTCTGAGTGGGAAGACCTCCACAAAGTCATCCAGGGCAGGGTGAGTCCCTCCTCATCTTCCCCCATCTCTTCCTCCAAGCCCTGGAGATGGAAGGTTCTCTATGTGGGCCAGGCTGCCCCTTTCTTTCCCGGGACGGTGGCCACAGTGCCCACACTGTGGCCAAAGCCAGGGAGTTCAGAGCGGGAAAGGCTCGCACAGTCAGCTCCCCTATTTGGAGCGGGAAAGGCTCGCACAGTCAGCTCCCCTATTTGACACAGGATTTGCATTTCTGTCATTGCAGCAAGAGCCTCTGCTGTTCATTGCCAACCGGCCAGACTGGAGGTGGGAGAGAGGACTGGCTCCCTGGGGACCTCCCCTCCCCTCTGCACTCAAAGTATACACCACAGGGATGTGCACATTTACTCTGCAGCTGGCTTTGTACAGGGAACATCTCCACAGTCTACAGTCGAAGCTGTTGAAGGCTAGAAGAGCCCTGCTTTATTAAGAGCAGGAAAAGACTCTCCGTCCATTGATTTCTGGGTCTCTGGAAGCATCCACTCAAGTGCTATTGTGTGTATGGAAAGACTAGCTCTGGGAAAGTGACTATTGGACCTGTCCCTGAAGATAGTTTTATTTTTTTAATTTAGTAAGAAAATAAAGATCTGTTGCAATCCGTAACGATCACTTTGCATTTGGGTATTTTCCAGTATTTTAATGGAAACCAGGAATTTGAAAGGTAATACCGTCAAGCTTAATTTATATAAAATGTTGAAAACTATTTTCTTAAGGATTTGCACCCTGATTTGTCTTCAGGACCCATCATAAATTTTGGAGGATGCTCAAACTGAAATTGGGAGACTAAACAGGAGCAATTATAACTTACTTTTTAAAGCTCACGTTAAGTGCAGGGCATCTTACTAAGTGATTTCCATGGGTGTTCTCATATAATCTCAATGAGGCAGGAAAAATTATCATATCCATACGAGGAAGCTGAGGTTCAGAGAGGTTAAGTAACTTGTCTAAGGTTAAACAGCCCTCACTGTGGGAGGGCAAGGATTTAAACACAGGAAGTGTGACTTTGCAGGATCCAAGCGGAAGCTGGCCAAGACCTGAAGGAGACCTTTGATGCAGAGGAAATGGAACCCAGTCAGGAGACAAGGGTATATTGAGTAAATAAACACAGGACAATGCATTAGGAAGGTTGAATATTTTGCCAGCATGTAATAGGTATATGAAATATATGAAAGATGTGGGTAAAGCACTCGTATCTCTAGGTGAATGAATCCAGCTGGAGAGGGTCTGGTGTCATCCTCTAGGAGACAGCTAGCATTTATTGAGCACTTAATATATGCCAGGACTCATTCTAAGGGCCTGGCATTGCTAATTCATTTAGTCCTCACAATAACCCAATGAAGTAGGTACTACTAAGATGGACATTGTCCAGAGGAGGGGGCTGAAGCTCAAAGTTTGACCATTTGCTCAAGATAACTAATGGAGCGAGTGGTAGAGCTGGGTTTGAACTCTGGTCATGGGAGCCAGAGCCTGAACTTAGAACTACTGTGCTCTCCAACCTCATCCCCGATGTACCCCGATGTACCCTGATGTACTAGTGCAATGAAAGTTCACTCAAGCAGTAAATGTGGATTCAACACATGCATGACAGACTACAGGATGTGGCCACTGGATGGCTCAGTTCTTGAGCCTGGTAAAGGGAAAGGAGCTTTGGGAGGGCTGTGCACCTCTGTTTATAAATAGTAAAACCAAGACCCTGAGAGTAACTTGCCCAAAGCTAAACAGCCTGGGCTGACTGACACCAGGCTCTTTAACACCAAAGCCCGTGCTCTTGGCAAGCTGCCGTGTGTTTTCATAAGGCATTCTTAAAATTGCAGAAATGTGCCCATGTGTAGGCCTCTCTGCGTTTGGACTTAGGCCTTAGGGCTGCACATGGAGCAGAGGGAGGGACTGCAGAAGGAGGGGAGCATGAGCCCAGGGGAGAATTAGAAAAATTATATAGGGAGGTTGTGATACTCTCCACAACCCCCAGGAGGCGTTCGGGCACTGGGGGTCCTGACAAAGTGAGTGGGGCAGACACCAACCAAGGCCCTTCACACCTACTTGGTGCTGGAGCTTCGGTAACCAGAGACCTGGGTCTGCATTCCTTGGCTCCTCCACTTACTAGGCATACAACCTTAAGCAAGTCACTTTTTGCCTTTTTGAGCCTCAACTTTCCCATCGGAACAATGGGAATAAAGCTTTGCCTCATAGAACTACATGTATGTATATCTCTCTACATATCTAGATATCTAGATTTATATAATGTATATATACAATATATATATGAATGTGCCTAGCAGATAACAGGTAACCAATAAATGTTGGATATATATTTAAATATGAGGCCGTCTTTCTTTCCAATACGTATATATTTTGGTGTAGTATATATTTTTTTATTTTGGAATAAATGATGCATTAGAGTTTCTTCCTCCAGGTTGAGAAATAACTCAGAGGACCATGAAGTATAAACGCCTTTTGTATTTTATGCAAATTTACGAAGAATGGTTATGTTCATCGTTTACTCCACAGAGAAGGTAGTAGGGTGATCCTGGTAGAGGATGCTGGCAGGGAGCCATTAAACCCAATAATGCCATTTATATGCTACGTGAACTTGGCCCAGTTAGTTAGTTTTTCTGGCCCTCAAATTTCCTCACCTGTAAAATAGGAATACCTTCCTAAATAATGCTGTTGGGTAATTGACAAAAGTAATTAGCAAAAGGCCTGTAAGACAATCACTGCTCAATATGTATTGACTACCGTCATGGTTATGACTGTTATTACTGCTTTTGTTGTCTTTTATGTCATAAGAGTGACTCCGGAGGGTCTGACCAGTAAGCAACCTGGTGAGGGTGGTGTTTGAGAAAGATGTCTAGTAATACAGCACGAGGAAGATTTATCACCCAGGTTCAACTCACTCTTCAGGAACTCAGGTGAGACTGGGGTGGGGGCGATACGGAGGATCCGTAGGCTCAGTAGAGGCAACTGGAGGAACCAAGGTACCGCCAGCATCCTCTGCCAGGGTCGTGGGCTCTTCCCACAGCTGTCAGCCTGTGACCCTGCTTCCTGCTTGCCCTTTATAAATAGTACATGCCGAATTAGAAAAAGAAAGTACAGAGAGTAGGTAATGAAGTTTACAAAAGTAACAGAGCATTAAAGTAGTAAACTTAAGTGCATATCTAAGGAAACAAAAATGATGCAGGCATGCTGAACTCAGAGGGCACGTGATAACAAGTACAACTGAATGATGGAAAACCTACATAAAAAACCCTGGGTTCAATGAATAATATCTTGAGAAATGACAAAGTAATGAGGGGAAAAGGCAGTCTTTTCAGAAGAAAACAAGAAGGGAGAATTTTGAAAAATAGAATGAAAAGAATAAGAGAACAGGAGCGTAAGATTTTTTTTTAATGGATTGAAAAAAACTCTGACATTAAGAAGAAAGTAAAAATGTTAAAGACTAAAAATTGGAAGGACTGGAAGTGAGGAAAAATAAATGATTAAACCCTTTAAAAATAGATGAGGTAAGATGATGAAGTTAAATTTTAAAAAAATATGAGAAGTGTAACAGGTGGTAGCTCAAAATTTAAGGATAAACTATGCTAACGCAAAGTGGCTTAAGATATTAACATATTTATAATGTCTATTCCACTTTATTCAGAGAGCAGGACAAACCAGGTAGCCAATAATTGCTCCAAGACTTGTTTTCCAGGCCGAGGTAACTCTACCACTTAGAATCGCCTGCCTCTTTGCAGGGGGATGTGAGGAGAGCTTCTGTTTACACACTCCAGTTGTGTACCTGGCTTTGGCCTTTACATATGCTATTTTATGGCAATCCAATAGCAACCCTTCTTGGTCTTATTGGCTCCATTTCATAGAAAAGAAAAATGAGACTCAGAGAGGCTAAGAAATTACCCAAGGCCACAGAGCTAGTAAGTGGTACTAGGATGACCAACTGTCCTGGTTTGCCTAGAACAGAGAACTTTGTTTTTAAAGCCTGGATGGTCCCAGGAAAACCAGGAGGAGTTTTCTTAGTGTGCCCTTTCCAAAGCTTCCTCACCATCTGTCTGGCAATCATCTACTCGACTCATGGAGCTCAAGACTCAGCTTGGTCCCCTCCTCATGTAGAAGCAACACCCCCTTTTTCCTCCTTCTCTCTTGGACTGTATCTCATATAGTCATCTATCATTGCCCTTATATGTTGGTGATAGATCTCATCCACTGTCAGCTCTACATTCCCAGGGCCCTGCACAGCACCTACACTTACCCTGTTCCTCATTCATCCTTGGCATCAACAGTTATTTACTGAGTGCCTCCAACAGGTCAGGCAGCATGCTAGCCTATGTGGAGGTGGACCAAACAGGTTCTGCCCTCATCAAACGGGCAGACCATTAATACTGCAGGCCTTCGGGATATATTTGTTGAATGAATGAGTGAGCTTGCAGATGGAGAGGCGATAGGGATGTGAGCTGTTCAGCTTGCTGCCTTCCCTTAGGGGAGGCCTCAGCTAAAGCAGATTCTCAGGACTTTTTTTTTAGGCTGTGCCGTGCGGCTTGTGGGATCTTAGTTCCCCGACCAGGGATTGAAGCTGCGCCCCCAGCAGAACCCATGCCCCCTGCAGTGGAAGCGCAGAGTCCTAACCACTGGACCGCCTAAAGCAGAGTCTCATGGACACCCAAGGGAAGAAGGAAAGTGTACGTCCGCGGTTGTTCCCGCTTAAGTATTCTAGGAAGGTTCTGTGGTTTAGGATTTTAGAATTTGGGAGTCCGAATTTAACCCCAGCACTCTACCTATGAAAGCCTCTGAGTCTATTTTGGTTTTTAATAGAAAGGACTACTGATGGCCTATTATACATGTGCCAGGCACTATACCTGGCTCCAGGGATACAGGACAAGTCTCCCCCTCCTGAAGCTTATATTCTAGTGAACTATTTCTTCACATGCAAAAGGAAGAAATCCCTATGACCTAGGGTCATTGCAAGAATAAAATAAAACAACACACAAAAGTCACTATCGAAGTTACTATAACTTAGCAGTCAATAGGTGATGATCCTTTATGGGTGGTTATAAGGATTAGAGGAGATATAACTGCTACATATAAAGAACTTAGCATTCACCTGATACACAGTAAATGCCCCAACATGGCAGCCACTACTGAGGTCTTCACACAGGCTGTCTCCAGAATAAGGCAGTAGGCAGACACTAAGGAAGAGCCTTTGGGATTTGGTTCTCTCTCTCTGTCTTGCTCTTCTAACTATTTCCCCCGCACGTGCTCCCTGGCTTCTAGTCACATAGGATACTTCGGGTTTATCTGGATCAACTTTGCTGGTTATTCTCTTCTTGCCCCTAAAGAGCTGCCCTTCTGTGCCCCGCTCAGTGCTCCGAAAGCCTGATGTCTCTGGAACTGCATCAGGTCTCATTGTCTTCAACTTCCATTTGGGTTCTGCCATGGCTAGTCCAAGAAGGAGACAGGAAGATGGGAAGAGAGAGAGATTGGGGCAATCCCTCATCCTGCAGCAGTCTGGGCCATGGTTGTTGTTCCTCTATAACATGACAGCTCTTGCCAGGTTCTGGTTAATACCATCCCTCTTCTTGCTCCATCAGGCCCCTGGGGGTGGAAACAGCTTCCTCTGTGCCCCATCAAGCCTTCTTGTTCCCTCAATCCTGTCCCAAACCTTTGCTTGAGCTCACTTCACTTACCCCTAGGAGACTTTATCTGTTTCCTGCTGAGACCTGAATGATACATGAACCAAGCCTCTTACATCTCCAGGTCATTGCATAATTGGTTCCCATTTCCTACAATGTCTCCCTGCCCCCTCCCCTCTCCCAACACACACACACACACACACACACACCCCTACCTCCCTGGCATCCTTCAAGATGCAGTGGCAGCATCTTCTCTTTGGGACTCTGCCGTGAAAGTCCCCTATCTTTCAGGCAGTCCCTCATTCACGTCACCCGCCAGCAGACTCTGGCTGTATACTGCCTTGCACATCCTGTCAGCTCCCGGGACTTGTCCCTGTGTTCCTTGAAGGCTGTGGCTACTGTCACCCATGGCTGCATCCCGTACCTAAAACATAGCTGTCATTCAGTAAATGTTTGTTGACAGGATACTCTCTTGGAATCCAGCCAGTCTGTCCTCAGAACCTACGCTTTTGAGCACCGACGACACTGTGCAGTAAGGACAGTGCATCACAGTAGAGTCTAATAGAGGGTAGGGGGTCTGGGAATACTCCCTGGAGGAGGTGACATTTAAGCCAAACCTTGAATAATGACTGGAAGTTAGACAAGGAAAGAATGGGGAAAGGGTTTTGAAGAAGTAGTTATGCGGAAAAGCCTAGTGGTAAGAAAAAGCAGGGAACATTTGGGGAACTGAAGAATGCCCAGAAAAGCTGGAAAGCAGGGTGGTAAGGTTGGAGGGGTGAGACGTGGAAGTAAAAGCAGGGAGAGGACCAAGAGAGTAAGGCATTTACTATATGCCGAATGCTTTCCATACTAGCACCGCTATCTCATCAAATCCTCATCCACATCCTGCAAAGCAGGATTTTCATCATTTTATATGAATAAGAAAACAGAATCTTAGCTCCTCTAACTTGCCCCCAGAATCAATATTTGACAGTGGAACTGGGAGTATGTCTGATGCCAAAATACATTCCATGTCACTGTGTCCAATCCTTACCTGCAGAATACTTGGCCCTCTTTATTTTACGACTCACAAAACACTTCCTTAAACATTCCAGCTAGAGACAGCATCATCAATGAATTCTTATTAACATCAATATTAATGGATTTTGTTTTAGGAAGAGATGCTTCTTCCAGAGGCTTGACCACATAGGTCAACTTGACTGTTCCTTTGCAAAGAAAACCAAGAGCCAGGTCCAGGTTCAGAGTTTTGTCAAATGTGCCCAGAGTATCGGAGGAAGCTTCTCTATTTGACCCTGAGTTCCACAGCGTGACAAATTATAGCACAGTGGAGTTTTCTCATTTGTGCATTTAGTTTATGTGTATTGCAATTACAAGTTGGGGGTGAGAAAGAGGAAGAAAGAGAAAGACGGAGACAGGGAGAGAGGTGGGGGAAGGGAAGAGAAGGGAAGAGAAATAAAGAAGGGGCAGGAAGGGGAGGTAAACCACTCTATATGGTTTGAGCAATGCTGTCGGTTCACGGGCACGTGGCGTGAGAAGTTGAGGATTTACAGTCTGCTTCAGCCTGTGGCCTCCAGCAGGGTGCCCATCCCCATCGAACTGGATGTGCCACTAGGTTTAAAGTTACATCTTCGTCACACATCATGATCTCTAAACACAAGCCAAATGCTTCATCTGGAGCTCAACCAGTCCGGAGGAAAACTTGGCTGTGTTGGGTTATTGAGATATGATACAACCATTTGCTGACTTTTTTTTGGCATTTAAGAGATTTTTTTTACAACCTGACTTTTGACTAAGTTGTTAGCTTTTAAAACCTAACCTCAGTATAAGTTGTGATGCCAAAGTAGTGTAGGTTTCCCCTAAGTAGCCCAAGTGTTGCATTATGACACATATAACAGAAAATAAAGAAGTCAACAAAAGAAGCAGACATTGGAAAAGCCACAGTCTCATGGCCATAACCCCTCGCAGTATAGGGAACACTGGCAGGTGAATAATAAATGCTTTTTGAATGAGAAAAGGAACTGATGACCCATCTGCTGCTGGCTGTCAGGAAAGAATCAGGTGTCCTCTCGGAAAAGGCTCTTGATGCAAAAGGCACAGGCATTTGGCAACGCTGTGTTGGAAATGAAGTCTATAAATATTC
Source organism: Neophocaena asiaeorientalis asiaeorientalis (assembly GCF_003031525.2). Taxonomy (NCBI): domain Eukaryota; kingdom Metazoa; phylum Chordata; class Mammalia; order Artiodactyla; family Phocoenidae; genus Neophocaena; species Neophocaena asiaeorientalis. The sequence continues at coordinate 14,001,268 of NW_020172779.1, forward strand.
ACAGGCAGGCAAATCAGATATGTTTTGAAGACCAAAGCGGACAGTGATTCAATTCTCTTCCCTCTCCATCGAGGGCCTGTCAAGCATCGCATCTAAAGTGTGTTATGGATGTGGCTGGAAGGAGGCAAAGGGCCAGTCGGGGCCTCTGAGACTCATGTGAATTGCCCCCCTGCTGGATGGACCCTCCTGGTCGGGTCACTGGCAGGTTACTGATGAAATTTCCACCTTTGCCTTTTTCTCCGTTCCTGACACCCAGGGCACGGGAGAGCTGAGAGTCTGCCTTAGCTACCTTTAAGATTGCTTCTTCTTCCAGGGTTAGCTGCAAAAATCTGAAAATGGAGGTGACGGTATGAGCCTGGGGTAGCTTTGCTCTAGCTTTGGAGATAAATGTGTGTGTGGGGCGGGGGAGTCTGGCTTGGGGAGAATGCTATAGGTGTCTCCAGTAGTGTCGTGTCAGACCTGGGGAAGTCCTCTGTGGCAGAGGGGGTGTGGGAATGGGCACAGTGGTTGCATCACTTGTCCCACTCCTAGAAGCTGAGGCCAGGATAGAATAAGGGAGCACCCTGGTGTCATTTTGAAATCAATACCCTCTAAAGATGGGACACCACCCTCCAGGATGCAGGGGACACTACAAATCAAAGGTATGATGTTACGCCCTGGTAGGTGGGATGCATGAGTCTGGGAAACAAGCGGGGGGGAAGCAGGAGTGGCCCTATTTACCATCACTCCCAGTGACCCACTTGGGGAGCCTGAAACCCTGGATTCTATAGCTTTAGAGTTCCAGCTTTCCACAGGTTGACTACTTCCACCAAGCGACACAGTAATAGTCCCACTGAACTATAAAAATGTGGCATGTTGGGCTCCTTATGCCAAGGGGCCGGAGACAAGAAGAGTCACCATTCAGGCAGGGGTTCTACCCTGGCCTAGGAAAGGCATGGTGATCAGAGGCCCAAATGCCTGAGGGGTTAGACTCTGCATCGTGCCATCAGGTAAACCACCAAAACCAGCAGAGATGCTAGCTGGGGTTGAGGGGAATCTGGAACAAAGAGAAGAGGAGGGAGACCACGTATATCAGTTTGGGCCCCAAGACCAGCTTCAGCAAAGGGGACTGTAGTTTATCTCATTTACTGTCCTCTTCTAAACTCGCCCAAAGAAGAGAGGCTCACCAGGGTCATAGCAAAACAACTCTCAGAACTTGTGTGTACATGTGGATCCTAGTGGCCCAGGGGTGAGTTGTGGTGTATCTTGGGATGAGCCATTAGGTCTCCCTTCAGGAATCAGGGATGCATTCTCCTAGGATTACTGCTGGCAGACAGCCCTTGGCTGTTATCCTTTGAGGATCAACTCAGCTGAGAGGGACTCCTCATCCAAGGTCATTCTCCAAGACTGATCCACATGGAGGTATAAATGCTCATAACTCCAGCTCAGAAACATCATCCCAGCTTCAGAACTCCCCACGGGATTACTGAGGTTGCTGTTGAAACCGCATCACAGCTCAGTTTGTCCCTTTGTCTAGTTTTACTTCCTCCTCTTCCCTACCAAGGCTGCTGATCCCCAAAGCATCCCCTAAGAAACTTCCGACACACTAACTTCCCTCTCAGAGTCTGCTTCTCAGAGGACCCAAACTGTAATAACCAAGACGCATTCACAACCCTCACTAATGTTATCAGCCTCCAATATTTGTTGAATGAATGATTTAATTAATGAATATAATTTGTACCATCCATTAGATGGAGGATGATGATGACAGTCTCTTAGACACTTCACCTCTTTCTTCATTCATTTTATAAATATTTATTGAGCCTCAAAAGAATGACCTAGGCACTGTTTTATTTTAGTTTATTAAAAAATTTTTTGGAGTATAGTTGATTCACAATGCTGTTAGCCTCAGGTGTACAGCAAAGTGAACCCCCCCACACACACGCACACACATATATCCATTCTTTTTTCAGATTCTTTCCCCATATAGGCCACCGCAGAATATTGAGTAGAGCTCCCTGTGCTCTACAGCAGGTCCTTATCAGTTATCCACTCTCTATATAGTAGTGTGTATGTACCAGTCTCAAAATCCCAATCTGTCATTTCCCCCCGTTTCCCCTCCGGTAACCACAAGCTTGATTTCGAGACTTGTGAGTCTGTTTCCGTCCTATAAACAAGTTCATCTGTATCGTTTTTTAAATTAGATTCCACATATAAGTGACATCACGTGATATCTGTCCCTCTCTATCTGACCCACTCCACCTAGCATGAAAATCTCTAGGTCCATCCATGTTGCTGTAAATGGCGTCATTTCACTCTTTTCTATGGCTGAGTAACATTCCATCATATATACGTACTACATCTTCTCCATCCATTCCTCCGTTGATGGACATCTAGGTTGCCTCCATGTCTGTTTTAGATTCCCATGGCAAATAAGACAACCAAGGTCCCTTCCTTGTGGGACATTCTGTGGGGACCTTAACTTAGATCAAGTAGTTCAGGGAAAACCTCTCTGGGGATGGAATATTTAAATGAAACCTGAAGAATGAGGAAGAGTTGGCCAATAAAAGAGGCAGGCAACAATTATTCCAGGCAGAGGAAAAGCAGGGAGGATGACCCTACAGTATGTGAGGTAGGGGGAGGGAAAGGGGAGAGGGCTTCTTGTTGAAGCTCTAATCTTGCTTCAGCCTGGCGCTCTTGGGTTGAGCCACTTCTAGATCACGGTGAAAACCAGTATAGAGTTCCACAGAAGATGGTTCTTCTATCCAGTATACCTCTGCCCCGAGACTCCCTCTTCCCTACGATTTGCACAGATCAGAACTACCTTTTCCTCGCCAGCTTCCCCCACCATCTCCTCCTCCTTCCCGCTACATAGCAGATGGCGGAGTCAAGGAGGTGGTAGCAGCAGTTCCTAAGGAAGTTTTTGGTGTGAGCATGAAGGATGTGTTGTGTAATGTGCTGGTTACTATGGAAATTTTTATTGGGTGATTGGGTTTGAAGAAACATTTTGATTCATCATTAGTTACTGAGCTAAAATTAGTACCTCACTAAGAGCCTGTTTTGTCTTAAAATGTCTCTGCTGTTCTGATAAAGTACAGTATGCACCAAAAATTGGAGTATTTTCTCAAGTCACCTAAACCTTGATCCTGACTCCTCCAAAGAAGGTCAAATTACCGTCTGCTTTACTTTACAAAAAAAGTGTGTTTATTGTTACAAAGGAGTATCACATAGACTTGGAGAGATGAAAAAACTGGTTTATTACATCCAAGTCGAGGAGTCCAATGCATAGAGAAGGTAACTTTACAGGGAATAACTTTATAAAGTTTCTCAACTATACAATTTTTACAGGGTCGGGGGATAAAGCAGTCTCCCAGCATTTCTTTTCTCAGATGAGTATAGAGAAGAAAGCAGTTGAAAAATGGCAATCTATTGAAGGACAAACATGGGTCAACCTCTGCAGTAGGGAATAGACATTGGCTAATCTGTTACCAAGGGTTTAGTTTACTCTAACTTTTTCAAGTTTACTTATTTAATGTTTGAATCAAATAAAATGTTCTTCTGACATTTAAGTCCATGGTGGTTATGAGTGAGTGCCAAGTGTTTTGGTCTATAAGGCTGAGTTATATACCTTGTGACACATTACGTAGTAAAAGTACCGTGGAAGCCAGGAACATCAAATGCCTTCAGCCCATGGTGACTCATACCTAACACCATCCTGTTTGCAATTATTTTTCATAACTCTGCTTATCCTATGTCTGGCTCTTAATTCTGCCACTGAACACAACTAAGCCTATTTTGCCAGCTTTAAAAGGTGGGACAATTAACTTTCCAGGATTGCCTCAAGGGAAAAAGAGCTCATGTATGGACAAGCCCCACCACGGTGTCTGCTACTCTAGCCAAGTAGTGCAAAGATATGCTTCTGGGATTTGAATCCCAGCTCTGCCTTTTACTAACTGTGGGGAGATGGGACTTTTACTTAATCTCTCTAAGCTTCAGGCATCCTCATGTGTTAAATGGGGATAATAACTGTACGTACTTCATAGGTGGTTGTGATTGAGAGAGGTGAGTACGTGGATCCCTTGACATATGATGACCAGTCACTACATGTCGGTTGTTACTATCAATAGTAATTTCTTCCCCTTTCTCATCTAGACTATGTGCTCTTTTAATGAAGGATTATTGTCATGCTTAATTCTTTTGGATGCCATAGCTATCAGGACAACATCATTTATTTTGCAAACTGGGATATTTCTGAGAGCGAAAGGGGGTAGCCACAAATCTGGAGTGTCCTGGGCACAGTATGACATATGGTCATCCTACGTGTGGCACAGGCCAACTATATAAACCTTCGAGCTATATTCCTGGGAAATTGCTTAATAAAGAGTAGTGTCTTCAATTCAGTAAGTGTAGGCACAGCTCTAGGATCTGGGGATACGTCAGTCAACAGAATAGACCAACTCCCTTCCTCAACCTATGGGGCACAGACAATAAACAAAGGAATGCAAAATCATAGCATTTCCTGTGCATCGGTGAAAAGCGCTACGGAGAAAAATAAAGATTTCTCTGGTTAAGTTGTATTGGAGCAGAACACCTTACCCCCACCCAAAAGGTAAGCAAACCATGCAGATATCCAAAGGAATAATGTGGAGTATATATTCCATTATCAACAAACATTCATAGCAATTGCCTTGATAAATGCAAAAGGCAAAAAATAGAGGATGACAGACAAGATATAAGCTAATCCATTTTACAGAGACTTTAAAAACTCATTTCATATATGCCTATTGCCTTCTCTATAATTTTGGTTATTTGATCTTTAAATAATTCATAACATATAGCTTTATCCAGCTGTCACCGTTATAAAAATAATAGTTAAATTTATTGAGGATCTCCGAGATGCGTGGTGCTTTATAAAAAATATTTTTTCCTTTACCACAATAGGTGGGCATGGGGGTTAAGACACCTATTTTTCGATGAGAGACATGAGGCTCAGAGAGGTGAAAACCCTTGTCCGTGTACGCGGCAAGGTAGTGGGGACTGGGCCCGAAATGCAGATCCAAGTCTGCAGATTTCAAGCATCCAGCCTCTTTCCTGAAGACTTTGCTTTTAATCCTAACACCTAGATTAAGAAGCCTGTGTCCATCTGAGAACAAGAGCAAACAAGAAGACACAGTTAATAATGGATATCCATCCCTTCCTTCATCGTTCAACAAATATTTCCTGAGGGCCTACTATGTGCCAGGCACAGTTTTGGACTCTGGGGATACATTAGTGAAAGATGGACATCATTTTTTAAAAATCTGTACGCCTGCCTTGCTGGCAGAGGTAAATAATACAATTAAGTAAATTATCTGGAGAGGTAGAAGGTAAAAAAAATGTGTTTTTAAAACAGAGCATCGTAAAAAGGAGAGGAATGTGGGGTGAGGGTGGGGATGCCGTGTGGGAGAGAGTTTTACAAATTTAAATGAGGGCATCAGGGTAGATGCTCTCACCCCAAGAAGGTGGCTTTCCTGCCAAAACTTGAAAGAGGAGGGTGAGCGAATCACAGGGATCTCTGGGCAAAGGACATCCCAGGCAGAGGGAAGAGCCAGTGGTAAGGCCAGGAGGGTATACTCAAAGAATTTCTAGGAGAGATTAAGGCTGGAGCAGAGTGAGCAAGTGGGAGAGTAGTAGGACCCAGGGCAGAAGGTGGACGGTCAGAGTGGGTGGTGTGGACCACTTGAGGGACACCGGCTTGACCAGCATGAAACGGGGAGTCATGCTAGGTTTGCAGCAGAGGAGGGGCTGCGTTGATGACACATTCGGTCCGGGAGTTATCCTCTGAAAAGGCACTGGTCCATCTGCTGGAACCTACAGAATACAAAATGGCCTCCTGAGCTCTCCTAAAGTTTCTTCAGCTCTGAGTCATCCTCCCAACCCATCCAGGACATTGGAGAAAGGACTCCTCCTTGGATTAGAAGGGACCTTTGGTGTCCTGAGTATCCCCTCACACTTGGAATGCCCGTGATTGTAAAGTGCAGTAGAAATCCAAGCTAGATGACTGGAAGAATTCAGACTGGAATTCCTTGCTCCCACTCCGAGTCCTTCTGTAGACAATCGCCTTGGCTTTTTTTTTTTTTTAATAAATTAATTTAATTAATTTATTTTTGGCTGTGTTGGGTCTTCATTGCTGTGTGTGAGCTTTCTCTAGTTGCAGAGAGAGGGGGCCACTCTTCGTTGCAGTGCACAGGCTTCTCATTGCAGTGGCTTCTCTTGTTGTGGAGCACGGGCTCTGGGTGCACAGGCTTCAGTAGTTGTGGCAGGTGGGCTCAGTAGTTGTGGCTCTCAAGCTTCAGTAGTTGTGGTTTGCAGGTCTAGAGCGCAGGCTCCGTAGTTGTGGCACACAGGCTTAGTTGCTCCGCGGCATGCGGGATCCTCCCGGACCAGGGCTTGAACCCGTGTCCCCTGCATTGGCAGGAGGATTCCCAACCACTGCGCCACCAGGGGAGTCCCCGCCTTGGCTTTTGAATTGAAGTACAGGACATATGTTTGCATAATTGCTCTTTAGGGTCTGGGATGAGAAACCAGGAAGCAGCAGGTGCTAGAAGAGACACATCATCTCCTGGAAACGTCTGGAGGCAGCTGCCGGAGGGCACTGCTCTCACTTTTGACCCCCAGCAATTCTGACCTCACTCTCCACTGGGAGCAGGCATCGGAGCCAATTAGCAATCACAGCCTATTAGCAGTTAATTTCCTCTGCCCATCAGAATTTTAGAAATGGTGACAGAGAAGTACACCAAGTCAGAGAAAAAAAATCCCCCTAAGAGATGAACAGCCCAGGATGGTAGCCTGCCCCGTGTCTGGATATTAAGAAACCTTCCAAGCCCAAGTTTCCAAGCCTGATAAGCAGCAGGGCTAGTAACTTGCTAGTAACTCTATAACCAAGATATTATACCATCTGGTACATGAAATATCAGAAAACTTTAAAATATAAATTGTATTACAAATGCCAAGTACTTTTTTGGTATGAGTGCTCTGAGTGAGTGGATCGTTTGAAGTAGTTGGTTCATGGGAAAGAAGTGGGCTTTGAAATACATGTTCTCCTTCAATATTTAATCAAAATAGTGACTCAAGAGAGTTCCAGTACTGAATCCTTTAGCTATTATTATTTTTTAAAGGTCACAGAGAACACTCAAAGGAAGAGAGGCAGTTCTTTTTTTTTCCTTTTGGTAAAACACACCATCTTGGAGAAGTGATGTTTGTATTAAATATATTCTTTCAGCCTTCCATCAAATGGTTTGGAAATAACAGTTAAAAATATCAGAGGCATACATTTTCATTAACCAGGCTATTCGCTAGTGCTTTGGCCTGAGCCTTCTGCCAGCTGTTTCATTTTGGCCATGTCACTCTCCCCAGCTGCTCTGTTCATTCATTCAATAATTACTTACAGAGCATCAGTTATGTGCTAGGCGCTGTTCTAGCTGCTGGAGATATGATGGTGAATTAAGAATCAAGGTCTCTGCCCTCACTAGGCTTTCACTGCGAACCGCGTAGTAACAGGTAACACATTTGGCCTAAGCACTGTCCCAAGACTTTACCCACATCACCTCTGTTAATGCACACACCTCCCTTATAAGATACCTACTATAACTATCCCCATTTTACAGAGGAGGGAACTGAGGCTTAAGGAGGTTAAATAACTTGCCAGGTCACAAGCTGATGAGTGGTGGTGTCAGGATTCAAACCCAAGCACTCTAGCTCCAGAGCATCTCTTCTCACTCATTTTGCCAAAACACCTTCTTCTGTTTGAGAGGAAATACAGAAGTGTTCCTGAAAACTAGAATGTAGTGGAGGGCGTGGATATGGGCATCTCATCTTCCAGCAGTGGAGGTCTCGCCTTATAACCATGCCATTTTGTTGGTATCTCTAAATCTTACCCTTGAATTCCCAGTTCACCTGCCACCACGGTGAAATTTTCCTGTGTCCCCAGTCAGAATTAATGACAATTTCTTCTGGCTCAAAATACGACAGAAATGTCAGGGGCTCTTGTGGAGATGATGAAAAGGGAGGAGAAAAGGAACGATGATGGTGGTGATGAAGATAAAGGTAATGTTGGAATTAATGAAAATAATGATCTGAGATATCTTAGGTGGTCCTGGCTCTTTGCAACACAAAAAATATGGCAGCTGCCCATACCATGTCAACAACAAACAGTATTTTCTACAAGTAGGTTGCCACACAATGCAAAGACCTTCTTGGGATGGAGTGAGTTCTCTGTCATTGGGGTATTCCAGCAGAACTGGTATTCAGTAGAAAATGTACAGATTAAGTGTAGTAATCTATATCCTACTTATAATGTTCATTACCCTTCCCAGACTCATTCCCCAAATTGGGAGGACAAATAAATGCCTGTATTACTCAAAAATCAACCCAGTAGTATGCACGTTTTCCTTTCATCTACCTACCTATTTATCTATCTAATTAACCATCCAATCCAGTATTTGTGTCAACTTCCTCTTCATGAGGTCAACAGATCTTATACGTTTATTTGATAACTCAACGTTATTGAGATCCACCATAAGAAATAAGCAATAAGATAAGAATAATTATGTTTAATAAAATTGGTGTTTGCCTCTTTAATGATACTATCTATTTAAAGACTGTGGAGGCCATCAGTATTTTTTTTACCAGAACATGGACTTTTAAAAGAAAAGCATCACCCTTGCATGATGATTTTGTGTAGGATCACTGGAGTTACAATTTGGCAAATTCATTAGGTCCTCTTCCCTTGGTGTGATTCCTATTCATCTCCTGGTACCGAAAATATCTTATCTGCAATTTTTAGCCTTACCCAGGACTTGAACCAGAAAGAAAGAGACCAGAAGCCCACAGAAGCACTAATCTGAACCCTAGTCTAACCCACAATTAGTTCAACTTCTTGGACCTTAAAATCTATTGTAATACATCCTCTAGAGAAGCCAGAACTACCATCTGGCTTTGAATATCAGCCCTGGGTATTCCCATTCATTTATTCATTCTTATATAAATATTTGTCAAACATGGGAGGCTGAGAGTATTCAGATATGCAAGCAAATCTTACCCATTCCCTATTACATCATACCTACTCTCTGGTGGAAAAACAGACATGGAACAAATTCTCTCTCTCTCTCTCTCTCTCTCTCTCTCTCTCACACACACACACACACACACACACACACACACACGCACAGTGGTATGTGTTATCTAAGAAAAGTATGGGGGCATGTAAAATGTGATTAAGTTGTGACCTAAGAAAGGGCAGAGGAAGCCTCCCTGATAAAGGCTCCTTGTGCAGAGAACGAGGGAAGAGCTTCTCAGGAAAAGGAGGAACAGAAACTCAGACAGCTCAGAGGCAAAAAGAGACATGGGTCTTTCAAGGAACTGAACCAAAGTCATCATGACTTCAGGAGTGAGAATGAGATGAAGAATGGAATTACCTGAGAAAGACAGAGGCCAGATCTAAAACGTGGGTCTCAAGAGGGAGTTCTGCCTTTGCCTTAAGAGCAATGGGAAGCTACTGACATTTACTGAAGGATTCTCAGCAATCATCCCCATAAGAAAAACTCCACCCTGGTGACACTGTGGACAGTAGATCGTAAAGGATCTAAATTGGGTGTAGGGTGGCAACTGTGATTCAGATGAGGAACAGGGTCTCCTGTACTGAAGTGAAAGGGGCGGAGATAAAGCGGATGGACGTGAGCATATTCAGGAGGGAAACTTGTCAGGAACTTGCAAAAGGTTGGCTATGGGGACTGAGAGATGGAGAAGTGACAGGCATGCCTTGGGCTTTCTGTTTTGGGCAACTGCAAGGATGGACCAGAGAACCCTGGATTCACTGAGATCAAGATCCGCGAAGAGGACAAAGTTAGGGGAACTGCAGGATGTAAATGTCCCCCGCTTCCTCTATGAGATTTAGGAGGTTTCTTGGACTTCTTTTTAGAGTCCAATTATTCTACATGTAACCAATTATTTATAACACCAAGAGTCACAGAGTCATAAGCTTTGAATTAGAAGGGATCTTAAAAATCATTTAGTTCAACCCTTTGCCTTTTGCCCCAAATCCCTGACAATGGGCATCTGGCTTCTGCTAAGCACCTCCAGGGATGCCTTTTAATCTCACAAAGCCCAGTGCAATTTCAAAGAGTTATAAATAGGAAGGCATCACTTTCTTCCCTTGGGACATAGTCCTACAAGTCTTCTCCAGCCTTAATTATTGCCTGGCATTTATTCCAGGGCTATGAATAACATATCAGATGACACAACATCTGATCTGGGTCTTTCTTTATGTTCCCCAAACCTCAAATATGGAGCAAAAAAAAAAAAAATCACAAAATGAAAATGGCTCTGTTTGTCTTAGACGATCAGGTCATCAAGAGAAGAGTTGCAATGTTATCTCAAGAAGTAGTCAATGTTTATTTATTGGTCAATACACCATGAATATGTTTTGCAGCCAGTATTGATTAGAACTTTCATTTGGATGTTGGTAATGAAGAAGTAAAATAATAGTGGATTAAACAAACTTGGAGTCTATTTTGTGTTACAAAAAAATGTCTAGGGATGAGCCGTCCAGGGCTGGTACGGTGACCTCAATAGTATTATCAGTGTCCTAAAATTCTTATTTCTTTTTTTAAGTTTTTTATTCAGCTTTATTGAGGTATAATTGACAAATAAAAACTGCATATATTTAAGATTTACAACTTGATATTTTGATATACATAGGCATCGTGAAATGATTACCACCATCAAGCTAATTTACATATCCATCACCTCACATAATTATCATTTTCTTTCCTTCCTTCCTCCTTATTAGAATCCTTATTTCTTTGTGATCCACCATCCCACTGTGTGGTTTCCATCCTCAAGGTCTTTTCATGGCCTGAGGTGGCTGGTGGAGGTGCCATTACATCTGCTTACCAGGCAGAAAGATGACTAGAGTGGGGTGGGTGTAAAAAAAGCAGACTTCCCAGAAGAATCAGGCATCTTTTCAAAGCTATCCAAAACCTTCCAGTGATGAGTACCACTTCTACCTTATTGGCTATCCCAAGCTACAAAGAAGGCACACAGGCGCACGCACACACACTCACACACACCTGATATATATATAAACTCACACACACAAACCCGAGATAGATACACACACAGACACACACACACAGAGGTCTGGTCACATTACCTCCCCAAGGCTGGTTCTATATGCAAGAAAGAAAGAAGAGTGCCTGTCGGCAGCCACCCAGCAGTGTCTGAAGCACAGTCTGTGTGCAGAAACTTGCCCCAGGTAAACAGGCATGTCCTCAAATGGCTTAACGTTTTAACGTACATGAAGCAATTTAGGGTAACTCAGAATCCTGTGGGCAACTAGGGCTAGATTACTCTCAAAACATAGGCAGGAAAGAAAGAGATTGATTTTTGCTAGTAGGTATTTGGGTTAAAATAAGGGCTTGTTGTGCCTATTTTAATAAATTATGTAATGATTCTTTTCCCGTTTCCTTCTGGTGTATCTGTTAATCTGGTTTTGAAGAAGGCTGGGGAACCAGGAAGTCATCAGAACTTTAGACTTTTCTCAGTGTCAGTTACTTGTCTAAATGTTAATTCTACTCTGAGCGCGGGCGGCACACACAGAAAGCCAGGTAAAGGAGCAGACTGTGTCTCAGACCTTTAGAACATCAGGGCATGAAACCCACTGCAGCTCTCCCTAGAGCCTCGATAGGAGGCGGCCCAGGCATCGATGGATAAATTTTCTTTCTTGCCTCTGGTAATATAAATGCCTTGAGGGCAGGAAATATTTATTTGACTTTGCCTTCCTCAAGTTCAGCATATTGTAGACAGTTGATAAGTGAAAGGAACATGCATTATTAAATGTGAATATACATTTACTTAAATGTCGGTCTGGCATGTGCAGGGGCATGGGGGGGGAGGCAGCAGGAACTCATGTATGTTTGGTACCAAACAGACTTGAGTTTAAATCCTCACTTGGCTACACCCAATCGGAACGACTGTAGCCAAATTCATCTCTGATCGTCAATTTCTTCATTTTGAAACGAGGGATGCAATTCTACTGCACAGATACACCATTCAGAGTGGACAGGACACATGTGAACCACACAGCACACACACCGCGAGGCGTTGCCAGATGTGAGTGTGCTCAGCTCTTCTACCTGGGTCTCCCTTTGGAACATCTAAGTTAAGGTCTCAAAGCCCAAAGATTTGGAGGGGGGTCTTGTATTTATTTTTTTTTATGTTTTATTTGTTCATGTATTCAACATATATGACATAGTCTCTGCTCTTAGGGACCTTATAACTTACTGGAGAATCAGGTTGTCACACGAATTTTACTGTACCTGATAGGGAAAGGACAGCATTTTGGAGTATTTGAAGAAAGCACTTCAGTACAAAGAATGTGTTGTACACGGAGCATCCTGGAAATTAGAAATTGTTCCACTGACTGATCCCAGAGCCTAGATGCTATCAGATATCTGCACTGCTGGTTAGAAGACTGTAAACCAGTAAGACAACAGGGAATAGGTGGTAGCAAAGCAAGCCCAATAAAATTCCTCCTCAGGTGTCTGGAAGGTGGGGGGGGGGGTCTTTTAAAGAAGTGGTTCTCAAACAGTGTTCAGTGGAACCTTGGGGGTGCCTTGGCAGGTTGGGCAGAAGAACGGCGAAGCGGTAAGAGAGGATGAATGGTAATGCAGCACAGAGAGGCAGAGTGGGTCTCCCTCCACTCTTACCACCCTGCAGTGTCATTTTCATTAGTTTTATATTTGAGGGCTTAGTCTAGTTTGAAAAAAACACTGCTGCTCTTCTAAATCCTCTTCTGTTTATCCTCTCTGTTGGCGGGAAGTTGATATTTACCCCACTATGAGTTTCCCTGCTAATTTTATTGACAATGGATTCATTTTGCTGCCCTTTAATGGTTGTTTAGTATTGGGATAGGTTCCCAGTTTGAATTATGTGCACGTGCCTGAGATGGGACTGAAAAACAATTAAGTTTATCAACTAGATGTAAAAATGATCTTTTCAGCCTTTTTTTTTACACCCACATTACCTCAAACCAAGGTATTTTGGGCAGGATATCAAGTGAAAATTTGTTTCCACCTTCCACAAAATTAGGAAGGACTTTTCATGAGGAAAAACTTCAGTGTGGTAATCTGTGTGGAGACATAACAGCATTTAAGTGAAAAAATGGTTTTGCTTCCCTGCAAGAATGTTCTAAGTACATGGCAAAGGGGTGATTCCTGATGACTGATACTTTTGTACATGAAACACTTAAGTAATGTGTAGCTTGAAACTGAGGGCACATCCGCTCACCCTGAGGTGCAGATTTTGCTTCTAGTGGGAAATGGCTATTATTGCTGGAAACGGCCAGGGCAGAATTGCCATTTCACCCACTGTTTTCGTTTTAATTTTCATTTTATATTGGACTATAGTTGATTTACGATGTTATGTTAGTTTCAGGTGTACAGCAAAGTGATTCAGTTATACATATACGCATATCTATTCTTTTTCAGATTCTTTTCCCTTATAGGTTATTACAGAATATTGAGCAGAGTTCCCTGTGCTATACAGTAGGTCCTCGTTGATTAAATATAGTAGTTGTGTATATGTCAATCCCAAACTCCCAATTTATTCCTCTCCCCCCCACCTTTCCCCTTTGGTAACCATAAATTTGTTATCTAAGTCTGTGAGTCTGTTTCTGTTTTGTAAATAAGTTCATTTGTGTCATTTTACTTTGCTTTTTTTTTTTCTTTCTTTTTGGCTGCACCTCAGAGACATGTGGGATCTTAGTTCCCCGACCAGGGATTGAACCTATGTCCCCTGCAGTGGAAGCGTGGAATCTTAACCACTGGACCTCCAGGGAAGCCCCTGTATCATTTTTTTTTTAAGATTCCACATATAAGCAATCAGGCACTCAGCCTGTGGACTGCTGTCCTGTGTTTGGCCAGTTCCAGCCCCATCTCAGAGCTAGGCAGCCTGGCAATGTGTAACCAACCACATCAGGCCCATCTGTGTTACAGAAATACTACTATTATTACTACTACTACTGCTGCTGCTGCTGCTATCCAGTGCTTTACTGGTTTCCAGTGCTTGGTTACTCCTGTTTATCATCTCAACAATCGTTCATATTCATCAAGTCCTTTCATATCTATGAACTGTGAAGTTTTGACAGCAGATACCTTACATCCTCATCTTGTTACAGGTGATGTGACTAACGTACAGCAGGATGAAGTTAGTTCCTCGAGGTCCTGGGGTCTGTTTCCTGGGGTCTGCAGACAAAGAATAGGAAACCACAGAAGCCAGACTCCAGGTTGTAGGTATTCAGGCTGCACGGATGCCCAGCTCCATCACTCCTGGGTAACACTGACGTAAAACGGCTTGTTGATCACAGCTGACATGCGCATTTTGTAGAAGCTAGATGGGCAATTCTGACAAGCTCCACAAAATCACTAATTAAATATTCAAAGGAAACAACTGTCTGTCAATTAAATATCTCAGTTACGATTCCCTTGGAAACAAATCGAATGACTAAAATCACATACAATTTTACAATGCACGGTGTCAATGTAACTAAACCACTAGGAGAAATTAAATACCATCTAGTAAGTAATTCTCTCAGCGTCTGCTATACCCTTACTCAGATTTCTCTTCCTTCTCAGGGGTTACAGACCTCAGCCAGCTATGTTTTCTATATGGGCTGTGTCATTATCTGATCTTGGGAGCAAAATAAACCAGGAAAGCATACAATTCTTCACATACACATTCACTGTAACTCACAGGAATACAAACTGTAGAGCACGGAGCCATCTCAAAAGTCATTTCCTAGTGATAGAATTTTAGAGCTGCGAGGAATTCATTCCAAGGCCAAGACAGGTGGCGTGGTCTGTACAAAGTTGCTCTGTCTTGGATGTAAAGTCCGAGGTCAATCTTTTGATGACTCTTAGGTGCTACTTTCAATACCATGTACCAGCCCCCTGGCTCCATAGAACGATAACATCGTTATACGCAGTGCTACGATTTGGAATACAAATTTCATTTTTCTTTCCCTTTATTACTTTTAACTCATCGCCTCTGAAACTAGCAGAGTTCACTGAGATAAAATGGCCTTAAAAAAACATCAAATCGAGGGGCAGCTTTGAAATGAGACAGATGTGGTTAAAATCCTTTATTACCTGACTGACCAAAGGGAAATGATGTAATACTCTTGAGCTTAGCAGCCTCAGCTATAAGAAGGGAAGCAGAAATACTGATGCTAAGATGATTCTCCAGGCACTGACTCAAGAAGCCTCTGCTACAAGCTTTTCCCATGATGTGCCAATGTCCATTCCAGGGACAGACAAAAGGACAGCGCCTGTCCTCAAAGTGTATATGGTTTACTAATAGAAACAAATAAGGAAACTATAATTCCAGTCTCACCTACCAACCCCTATTCCTCCTCCAGGTCTTAATTAAGAATACTTTCCTCCTCTCAGTTCAAGTCAGGTTTTTTTCTTTTAAATAGAAACCAGGACCAGGACAAGGGTAAGGCCAGCTGGGTTCCTAGGGTGTACAGTTTAAGAAAGCACTTCCTGTCAGGGTGGTACCAGTGCAGAGTCGGCACCTGAAGTGAGTGCCTCTTATGCTTTGCACCCTGGGTGCCTTACTAGCCTCAACCTGGTCACTGCCTGGCACTAAACCAGGTCACCTGACTTAAAAGCACTTAACTCAGTTTGAAAGTTTTCACGTGTTTAGGTCACTATTTGATCGATGGGTGTCTCTTACTCTAGATTATACTCCCTTTAATAGTAGGATTCTGGATTCTTTTCCTCACCACAGTATCCTTACTGTTTGCACCCAGCACGCAGCGGTACTCCATAAATATTTATGCATGAAGGACTGAATGAAAGAATAAGTGAATGAATAACAGGGAGATGTAAAGGGCATGAGGCAAGCCAAGGGACTTAAACCCACCTGGTAAAGCGTCAGAAAACCCACTGCAGAGAAGGCGGGGTCTGTGCTGAATTCCAGAGCCTTTCTCCTCGAATTACCATTTGCGGGCTAGCAGTATCCAGCACCCGGGCACTTGTTTGAAATGCAGAATCCTGGGTTCCCCCTAAATCCAAAGATTTTACCAAGACCTCCATGTGATCCCAAAGCACATTAAAGTTTGTGAGCATTGGTCTCAAAAACACATGGGTTTAGCCAAGTGAAGCCCAGGAAAGGACCACTCAGGGCAGAGGACTCCAGGAAAAAGGGTGACTGTTTTGAAAATTAAGTTATAATAAAACATAAAAGGTATTGTGTGATTCTTTGTACCAGGCCCGGAACTAAATACTCTAAATACTAACTTGTGCGTATTATTTCATCTCTTCAATGATCTTCCGGCTTACTATGATTCTTCCCATTTTACAGCTAAAGAAAGTGAG
Source organism: Neophocaena asiaeorientalis asiaeorientalis (assembly GCF_003031525.2). Lineage (NCBI taxonomy): Eukaryota > Metazoa > Chordata > Mammalia > Artiodactyla > Phocoenidae > Neophocaena > Neophocaena asiaeorientalis. Next base: position 14,017,665 of record NW_020172779.1, read on the forward strand.
GTACAGAAAGATTAAGGCCCTTGAGGGTGTCCTGAAATTAATAAATGGCAGATCTAGCCCAGGTGGTCTGAATCCACATCCTGCACTGTGATCTCCACACACTGACGCTCCTCCCGTGAGATGTGTAGGTCTGGGGCAGGGCAATGCTCAACACCGACGCTCTCCCACTGAAAACATCTTGCTCGAGGAACTGCTCGTCTTTTTGTCAAATCTGGTAACGTCTGCCTGCCCCTTCTCCATTACACACCTAATCTGAGTTCAGATTCTCAAACAAACAGACAATTACACCCAGACCATTTGTTCCTAAGCTGGCATGGGTCTTGAAGAAGGGGTACAGGGGAGGTTTCCTGGAGCTGGTGACACCTGAGCTGGCAGACAAGGAAGGAAGGAGCCAGAAGAATTGTTCCAGAAAAACATTCAGGCATAAGCCAGCATGAAGTACCCAGGAAACCCGGTGATGGGATTCCACTGTGGAACTTACCCAGTGGTGTGAGGTGGTGAGAATGCCAGCATTTGAGAGAAGCTCACCCTTGCGGGGTGGGGACGGCCTGGAGGAGCACGAGGGATGAAAAAATTGAGAAATCGTTGGGGAGGACATGCTGCACTAGAATGAAATGAGTAGGATGGAGAGATTTGGACAGATCCCAGCGATGGGAGATGAAACCATCAGGATTTCACAGAGATGCTGGGAGACTGGGAGTTGATTTTTGACTTGCTGAGACTGAGCTGCCTGGAGGCGTCCAGCAGGTCACGAAATACCCTGGTCTTCAGCGTAGCAGACAGAACAGGGTTGGAGATACAGATGTAGGACATGGGTGCATGGTCGTCAACTAAAGGAGGACGTGATGGCCCAGGGTGATGGGGAGACGTACGGGATGGGAATTTAAGAAGCCTCAACATTTAAGAGTTGAAGGGCAAGCCCTGAAAGCACTTGAGAAGGAAGAGTGTATGTAACCAGCACTAGACTCAGTGGTAGAGACACACCCGTGACTCAGGCACAACCCCTGCCTTTGTGAAACTCACAGCCTGGCTGGTGAGAGAGAGAGACGTGGAGACAAACAGCAGTACGGCCTGTGGCAGGAAGAATAGGCAGGTAGGGGTAATGTGGTCAAAGAAGGAGGAATATCTAGCTAGGTCTGGGTACTAGGAAAATCTTCATAATTCTGCATTTTCCCCCTACTCACAAAACCCTTTTAGGTATCAAGATAATTGTGCCTGAAGAAGCCAAAGCCATTTGGCCAATGTCACTGGGAGAAATTCATGGCAAAAACATGATGACAATTTGTAGTTTCTATGTTTTTAAGGAAATGTACTTACATAGTTTCAAAAATATCTCTCACTGTCCATAGGCACAGTTCACAGCTCCTCTCTGGCTGAAATGGCTTGGGCAGGGCCCCAAGAGCTGCACATGACGTCATTATTCACTTGGTAAGAGACAAAGGCTATATCTCTCTCATAAATTGGGAAGGGGGCCCTCTGTTCATTGGGCACTGACTGGTCCCATGATCCCACCCGCAAATGAGCTGACCATCACCAGTAGGCTAGGAAGACTCATTAAGTAATGGGGGACGTTTGATGCTGAACTTAGAAGAAAATAAGCCGGCTCTGATTGATTTTGATTTTGTTTCTTGAACGAATCGGCAGCAGGAAAGTGAACTAAGGGGGGATAATGCGTCACAGAACTGAAAACAGGCGACTTACTCATCACCTTTTTGGATGTCACGAAGACTGTTTTAGTTACTTGCACTGGGTTCCAATATGGAAAATCAGGCTTTATTTTTGCCTTTAGGCAGCCTAAAATGATAAACTGGTCCAGTTAGGGTACCAACTGGTCTTTAGGTGGTAGGTTTTAAGCTGTGGGAAATGGCAGACTAAGCAACTGTCGAGTTACTACGCTCAGCAAGGGCAACTGGTTCTCCTCCTAGGAGTGAGGCAGACCAGCCTGGCTGGCAAGGAGTGCCGGAGGCAGGTAGGAAGGTGGGAGTACCTCTTGCCCACAACTGCCCCTGTATGAATCCAGAGGCTGAACATCCACAGGTGACCAGAAGGGGGTACCACTGAGAGGTCAGGCCAAATAAATGATTTGGGGTAGTATACCACAAAGCAAAGACAGCCTGAGTGAGGTGCCGGTGCTGGGATTCAGAGCCAGGGCGCTAAAGAACCAAGAAGGAAGCCAATGAGGGGCTGAGACCCTCATTAATGCTTGGACTCTATTTTGCATGGATGGACCAGACCTCTTAAAATGTACGAATAAGCATGGATAATTTAGGTCCATGGCTTTTTAACTTCCTTCTTCCTTTTCTATCTCTTTTGTCTGAAATGATCTGGATAATGATTTGAATTTTTCTTCATGTTATCTACTATAACTTCCTTAACACGGGTCTAGCAAACACTCAGCTTGGGGCTTTCTGCCCAAAGCACTTCCTGGAATGACATTTGGTGTGCTTTTGCCTGTATTGACCAGAGAAACTGGTTTCTTTTCTCTCACTGGCTTTTTCACTGACTGTTTGACCGTGCGTGTTGGCGTGGGGTGGAGGGGGAGGAGGGGGCCATGTAATATTCATTCATTCCGTTCATTTATGAGTACGATATTTAGAACTGCCCACGTGCCGGGTACTATGCTAGGCGCTAAGAACACAACGACGAGAAGGGCACAATCCTTGACCTCAAGGGGCTCACAGCCTGGTAGGCACATGACGTGTTACGACGTTGCTCTGATCGTTGAAAATGCAGAGTGTAGCAATGTACCAAGGAGAGGGAATTGAGCCTTGCTTAAGCTCTTTGTCTGCCCACCTTGTGTGGCAATGGGCTGCCTGGGGCTCCAAGGCAGCTGTTCAGTTTTTAGCTGGGGTTACTGTGAACACAGAGCAACTAGGAGAGCCTGGAGCTGCAGACAAGCCTGACCTTCTCAACATGAGACAGATGCTCTCTTGTGCCATGTCTTCTGGTTACCAGGCTCGGGATGCCTTCAGTCTGTGATAAGGTGATGCTTACATAACTGACCTCCTGACTCTTCCCCAGGGTCCCTTTACATTCTTCCCTAGAAAGATCCACACCCATTTACAATTTTTTCTGAAGTCTGACCTTTCCTTTCACGCAACTCTTAAAAGAAATCCACTGCAGCTTCGATTTTTCATGCTTTAGAGGTCTGTAGTAAAAAGAGCCCAAGACCTGCATTTGTGTAAAATATTCACCGAATGCTGTGCTTCAGACGTGTTCTGAGAATCTGAGAATACAAACCTTCCTACCTCTGCATCAGAGTCACAAACTCCCTCCCCAAATCCATTCAAGTACCAGCCTCATTACAGCAACAACCCTGACTGTGGAGTACACAGCCGTGTCTCAATCCAGAACCCAACAGTCAGTCAACAAGTATTTGTTGAATAATCTTCCTACTCAGTCCTCATTCTCCCCTTCTTCCTAATGCAATCCTGATGTTCTGAGAAGCAGGAAAATCAAATCTACTTTTGCCATCCTTTCTTGCTGACGGAGGGGCCTTGGATCGGAATTCTGCTCCCCAAAATAGAGGCAGACATCACTGGGCAGGGGTCCCAGAGGAGCTCCTGAAAGGGCCGCCGACTCAGCGGGCAAATGCCTTTTAGGCATCTTGGCTTCTTGCCCTTTGCTCCTTGTCCTCTTTTTTTTTTTTTTTTTTTCCTGCTTGCAAAGTGGCTGTGATGGCTTAGAGATGCAACCGGTGGTTTCCATAGGACCTTGAGGAAAAGACCTCCCTGTATGGAATTCTCCTTTAGGCCATCCCTGATAGATTTCTGTACAGCTTTCCCTTGAAAAATCCCCATGCCAGGGAGCTCATCACTTCAAAAAGCAGCTCCCTGGGCAGGTCCATCTGTTACAAAGCCTTAGCTTTAGGTGAACCAAATCTCTCATGGTATAACCACCACCCATTGATCGTTATTCTGTCTTAGAGGACACATAAAATAAACAGTTTCTCTTTGTCATGGCAGTATCCCAAATATTTAGGACACCAACCATATCTCTTCTAGCCTTAGGCCTTGCAGGGTTTTTCTTTTTCTTTTTTTGATTCTGTTCTGTTTTGCTGTATTTCTTATTCCCATGTTCTGAGTTAAAGGAATACATATATTTTGACGATGCATTCCCTAATCCTTAGTCGTCTCTATTTTATAAGCAGTCATGTGTATTCAGCACATAATCACACAGAAAAAAGGAGAAAGGATTCTGAAATGGTTTACTCCAGTCAACTGGAAAACCAGCTGACACAGGACGAGGATGTAGTTTATAAGACAGCTCAACAAAATAATTCTTGTTACATGTGAACATTTTATACTGGTATGCTCTTTATATAAAGATGACAGTTTTAAAAATTTACTCATTAAAAAAAACCCAAACATTAATACGATTTAATTTCATACTTAGCTCACGTCTTCACCATGTCCATTTTTATCATTTTCTGATTTAGGAGAATTTTGTGTTTCAAAGATATTTTGCAATTCCTAACACCCGAGTTAGGCATATAAGTCAGGAAGTGGGGTGGAAGGGAAAGAAAACCCCAGTGACTAATGAATGTGCAAAAGGTATTACACATATTAAAAGACGTGATCTAGCTGAGAATGAAATTCAAATACTGAATCACAAACATGCCCAGTCAGAGGCCAGTGCAGAGATATCAAAGAAACAAGGAAATGCGGTTTCTCTGACAACACATTGAGTTATACTCCCAGTTCATTGGTTGAGAAGGTGGTCACACAGTTGCATTCACTGGTAGAATGGCTTTTATTCCCCTTGGGAGATGGCCAGGCCTCCCCTGGAATGTCTGGGACAGCAACGGTTAATTAATCTACCCTGCATTCTTCTGTACCCTGCAGAGCTGACTGTGAAAAATCTTGGAGCGAGAAAAGCTGGCTTCTGAAGTAGCTGCTTAAGTGACCTGACTTCTTAAAATAGTCCTTCATAAACAAACTCACATGATCTAATTGGCGTGTATAAATCCAATTATGTTTCCTGGGAAAGCACAGGGAAGATTATCTGGCTGGGTAGACTAACGTTCTTCTACTCCAGCCCCAAGAAAACGCTGCGGGAGAAATCATTTACAGAACTGATTCTCTCGCTAACTGAGGGTCAGACCTAAATATCCCAGAAATTTGCCTACATTCTGCTTTCGGTACCTTGCATTCCAGAGAAAGCAAAGAACATGCTACAGAGCAATATGCCTAGGGAACCGATACGCCATCCAACTGCATATTCTAGACCTCCTGGTCTCTCACAGCATCCATATAATGCCCATCCTTGGTGAGAGGAAAGGTTTGAGATGAATGCTGCAAGTGTCTCCTATGTTCTGAAAACAAACACATGCAGCATCAACTCAAATAGACACACTTGCGAAATGAATAAATTAGCATCCTCAGAAATATTTAGACAACAGTGAAGTATCACAGCAGCGCGACTGTAGTAGTGTCCTTTGATTATACGTTGCCAGCAGCACTGAATTTGGGATCAACTTTTTTTTTTTTAATCTTTCCTTTTAATGCTTGGTTTCACTTATTTTTGATGAGCTCTTAAAATGCCATCAATCATCAAGGTGTAAATGTGACTAATGCATTTGTCCTACTTAGCATGACACAGCAACAGCTGCTCCAGAAATAAAGTCCTCCCAGTCTTCCCAGTTCCAACCTAATTATGCTCCGACCCACTGAAAGCAGTCAGGTGACATTACCGGGTAGGAAGAAAAACAAATTCATTATGCAGTCTTGCAAAGGCCACACCACACGTCGTTTTACAACACCCTCTGAATACACAGACGCCAAGCCTATTGGCAACTCCAGGGCAAAGGTGTCTACAGATCAGGGCTGAAGGGATTTAGTTTGTCATTTCAGATGCCATTAAAAATATCCTTTGCAAAGCCTACTCTCCATCACAAAAAACCAAAAAAAAAAGGGAAAGGAAAGGAAGGAAGGAAAAGAGAACCAAAAAGGACAGTCTCTCGGTATTTTTCACAAGTAAGAGAGAATAATATTTCCATTTCTGGGCATTCAGAGGAACCCCTTGGGAATGTTGACACACAAATCTGCTTTTGAAAGTCATTTTCTGACAGGCTGGGATGTTGCAATTATTTTTTTTTAAAGCCTATATGAATTTGCCAAAGGAAAATGTACAGAAATGGAGGTATTTGTCATTTTAAAAAATGCACATCATAACTAGTGAGGTGCGTTAAATAGGACCCCAGTTACACTCATTTAATGGACATTTGTGTTTCCTGAAGTATCTACCTTGATATCAAATACCAAATTGAGATGATTTAAATTACATGTCATTTGCTGTACATTAAATAGTCCTAAGATTCCTTTTATTTGATTTGAGTTAGCAGACATAGACAAAGGACATATAATACACACATATGTTTAAATTTTACACATGGGGAGAGAGATGTTGGTAATTCCATTATACTCACTTTGACTTTACTGTGAAGTTAACCCTTCATTTAAATGATCAGAAACGCATGTTAAAGCACATGCAAAGCCTACTTCTCTCCTGACCCCCACCTGCTCATACCATACACCACTCTCTTACCTGGCATAAACGGTGCATTTTCCCCAAAAGGATTTTTTAAAGGCCAAATGGCAAGCTAAAAATCCCTCGTTATTAATCAAGTTTAATGACCATGATTTAATTAGCATTCTTCTGGCTCTAGTCTTTTCTGTTTCGTTTGGATGTGTGTAAGACAAGGAAGAAAAGGCTGCTGCTTGAGAATTTCAAATCTGACAGCATGACCTTGAGCACTAACTCACCTGGATTTGTATACGTGGCTGCCTTTGCTCATAGAGCTACCTTGGAGAAATCACCTCCATTCTGACACTTCTGCTTATATGCCTCACCAAGAGGTACAGAGGGCTAATTAGCCACTAGCTGTGACATTTTAGAATCCCCAAGAGGGAAGCATCCTGCAGCAGTCTTTGTAGTTAAATATTGCTGCCTCTCAGTTTTCCAATAACTAAATGATCTTTATCATCTTATCACTAATGAGCTGAAGAATGAGATGAATTTCAAACGTTAGGCAGCTCGTACTATTGTCACCAGCAGTTAAGACAGAATCAAATGCTAACTACAGCAACAGAGCTTAGAATGTATCTCCCTGGTGAGAGAACCTACCAAATACAACCTTATCATTAATATTTTCTTTATACACATAATGTCATTTAGTAATGAATTTTTAGATGGGTAAATTGAACTGGCAAGAGAAACAATTTGTTTAAGAAGTGGAAAATTCTGTGTCGTAGAGAGAATCTGGACAAAGGCACTACTGTCTGTGGCTTGAATCACATAATGAAGCTGATTTAACTTGAAATGGGTGAGGCTCCCCAAGGAAGGAATACCTACAGCCCTAGTGCTACCTGTAGCTGAACTTTCTCAGGGGGAAAGGAAAAGGAATCCTTTGAATTGGGCTTTGAACCTTCTCAGGGTTCCTCAGTAATTCCAGTGCCACTTAGACCTAGAAAATACACGGGGATCACATCTGCCCTGGACAAGAACCTCTTTGGGTGGGAAGTTCACGACTTTCGTCTAACTGTTCACTGAGTGGAGAAAACAGAAACCATTTCTTTGCTGATAGCAAGGGACCTCCTGGTTGGCCCTTTTAAGGTTCTACCTCGTATCCACAGTGGAAAGTACGCGATAGATAAATGAATACAGGGCGTTCTCTCTTCATATAGGGCATCTGCAGAGACCTGCAGCTTGGTTGTTACCCTGTCAAGCCACAGATATAATTTTCTTCCAGAGGGAAAGAGGAGAAGCCGATTCTCAAGCTTGGGTTAGAGAAGGCAATTATCAACTCATTTGTTCCTTTTGAAAATGGCATTTTCAGTGAAGTGAAACAGCCGCTGAGGTGTGTTTACTGTATCCTCATTCTAGCTTCCTGCTTCTTGAAAATGTTAAGTTAAACATGAGCCATCCTCTTAATGGGAATCAAGATTAATGTAGAGAAAGAAGATACGCCAGTGTTTATGGCTTTCAGTTGACAAGTTTATATCCCACTGAGCAAGACGATGAGCTAGCTACACAGAGCCTGTTCCCAGCAACTCAATCACTTTCCCCTTAGGATTGCCCTTTGGCTTTTTCATTAATTGTTAATTCGTGGGCTATACGGGGTATTACTCTCTTGAGTAGTGAAACAGGTACCTCTCGCTCTTGAGTCATTTCAAACGCTTATGTTTTTAGAAGGATACCCTCTGAAAGGTTGCTGAAGAATGACTGGCTCTGAGCTAGGATTTGAATCCTGACCTCACCATCTGTCAGGTTTATCATCTTTGGGATGTGCCTTTAAAATTTCTAAGAAACTGTCATTTCTTCTCTGAAATAAAAGTGAAGGATGATACCATCAGTTTGTTATCACTAGATGTGATCATGTATGTAAAGGCTCTTGGTTACATGTAAAATATTGTACAGATGTAAAGAGTTATTATTGCGCTTTGATTTCTCCAAAGGTGTTTACGTGTAAAAGACTGCTTTACACACATTTACGTGTGTATGTGTGTAGAAGGCTTTCACCAACACAACGTCAGGGGACCTGGCTATTTTCTAATATTGTTTATGCAGTGAGTACTCTTGTTCATTCAGTGACTGAGTGCCTACCACGTGCCTGGCATTTTTCTAGGTGCTGAGGATAAAAGGATAAACACGATAGACGACGTCTTTGCTCTTACACGGTGTTTACATTCTTGTGGGGTGTGGGGCTGGGGGAAGAAACACAATAAATATAGACTAGTCAGATAATTTCAGATGGTATATGTGTTCTGGAGAAAATAAGACATGTCACGTACTAGGGAGTGGCATTTGAACTGAGTCTGGAATATTGAGAACGCGTCAGTCATGTGAAGACCTGGCAAATATTGTTCTAGGCAGCAGTCACAAAGCCTAAGAAGTGAAGAAGTGGGAAAGAGCTTGGGATATTTGAAAGACAAGAAAATAGAGAGTATATTTGGAGGCTGAGGAGTAGAAGAGACAGAAATATAATTGGCGAGAGAAGTAGCACCAACTTACAGAGGATCCAGTAGGCCATGGTAAGGAGTTAGGATTTTATTCCAGTTTCTAACCGAGGTCGTTAGCAGGTGTTAAGTATGTCTTGTATGTCACCAAACAGGGAAAACCAAACAATGCTGATTTTTAAAATTCACAGATTTTTTTTTTTTTTTAAAGCGATTAATTCTCTACTTTATCCACCTACAAGGTCTAGGAAAGACACTTGAACCTCTAGAGGGCGCCAAAGGAAAACCTTTTGTGGCCAAAGCCGCAAAGGTTCTTTCAGCACCTAAAATCAGAGGAGAGCGCTCTGCTTGTTCCTTCAGAGTCTGGCAAAAGGTGACACCTTATGAAAAGATTGTTCATCTACATTTGCCACCCAAACAGAAAGTTGAATGAGCTTGGTATACATACACCAGGACGCTGGTTTTCACGCTAAAGGATTGTTTATGATGGGGTGGGAGTAGGAAGACATTTGAGGGTTATTTTTAATCTTCTCCCATCTGGTAGTATTTGAGTGGAGCATAAAACAAATATGGAGCCAAAATTTACTTTCTGGATTCATTTGGCAAGAAAAGTGTCTCTATACTTAGGACTTTGAAAATATTCATAATTTGCTACTTAGGATGTTATTCTAAATACTATTCCAAAGTTACTTGACAAAGTCTTTTAGTAATGTGTACCAAGGAAGGCTACTGCATGAGAAGCAATGGGTTATGACAAATGGAATTTTCTGCAAATGGTCAGATAGCTATGATGTATTACGAAAACGACTTACAGTGAGAGAAGAGAAGGGGAAGGAAGAAGGAGAAGGAGACAGAAAAGATGAGAAAGGGAAAAAAGGGAACAGGAGCAAGGAGAGGTCAGCTGACGTCTAGGTACATAATAAAGAAAATGCAAAACAGAAGGAGAGAAATTGGAAGAAAGGGAGAGATTCAGAGGACACTCGGGTTCAAATCCACGTGTAAACAAGATTCAGAAACACAGTTGAAATATAATATTATATAATCCCAAATTGAGACTTTATCATATATGGGTATTAAAGGTTCATGATGATTCTGAGAAAACATTATGTTTTTTTGTAATCCTTTTTTTCTTTTATAAATTTATTTATTTATTTTTGGCTGCACTGGGTCTTCGTTGTGCGCGCGGGCTTTCTCTAGTTGTGGCCAGCAGGGGGCTACTCTTTGTTGCCATGCCCGGGCTTCTCACTGCGGTGGCTTCTCTTGTTGAGGAGCACGGGCTCTAAGTGTGTGGGCTTCAAAAGTTGTGGCTCGCGGGCTCTAGAGCGCGGACTCAGTAGTTGTGGCGCACAGGCTTATTTGCTCTGCGGCGGCATGTGGGAATCTTCCTGGACCAGGGATCGAACTCGTGTCCCCTGCATTGGCAGGCAGATTCTTAACCACTACACCACCAGGGAAATCCCTCATTATTGTTTTTAATAAGAAAAATTCAACGGGTCAGACCTTACTTACAGAGGCTCTCATCCCCCCATTTCATGCCTGATGATCATAGCCATGTACTTCATATGCTCTTTGCTCTACCCAGGGAGACTTCAAAAAGCACCGTTAAGAGCAGCTAACCAGATAAGTACCCTAAGCAAATGGATATAGAGCCATCGGAGAAGAGAGAGAATCCCAAATCAACTAGGAGTCCAGCAGGTCAACGATGGGTAAAGCACTCTGACGGTACCAGCGCCCTAAAAGTCATGAGCAGTTTTCATAGGTGTTGCACCTGTTTATCCTAAGAACCATCTATTCAAACCAGACTGCAAGAGGAGCCTCTGATGTCCAAGCACCTCTCATCAGCTTTTTACTTGAAAACACTCCAGCTGATACATTTCCCTCATTTTTATGGAGAAGTTCCCATAAAACTCTCTTGTTAGCCCCATTCACTCTCTTGTTACCCACCAGACATTTGGCCAAGAAAGTGCCAGATCATTAATTATCAATTGATTTCAAGGAATTTAAACAATAGAGTCATCATCTAACTCCTCATTCACAGACAGTGAGGACTTTGTTCACAGAAACACATCCATTTTTAATGGGGAAAGATAGGAAGAAAGGGGGAGAAAGGAGAAAGCGACCTAAAGAGTCAGGTTCCACCTAAATATTTCAAACCATCTACATCAAAACGCCCCCTTTCAATCAAGCAAAACTTGCATTCTCTGCCAATGACATGCTTGCTCCCCCTCTCCACCAGCCCCAAAAGTCCTGAGGTTGATTTATTCAAAGCACTGGGGTTGGATCCTGTAGCAAGAGAAGATAGCACCTAGGGTCCCCAAGGCAATAAAGAAAAAAAACGAGTGTCACAGGCTTGTCTGAAGGACTTAGTGAGATAGCTTAAGTAAGGTACCCAGCACCAGCTATTAGTATGCGTTTGAAGCAGGCAGATTCTTAACCACTACACCACCAGGGAAATCCCTCATTATTGTTTTTAATAAGAAAAATTCAACGGGTCAGACCTTACTTACAGAGGCTCTCATCCCCCCATTTCATGCCTGATGATCATAGCCATGTACTTCATATGCTCTTTGCTCTACCCAGGGAGACTTCAAAAAGCACCGTTAAGAGCAGCTAACCAGATAAGTACCCTAAGCAAATGGATATAGAGCCATCGGAGAAGAGAGAGAATCCCAAATCAACTAGGAGTCCAGCAGGTCAACGATGGGTAAAGCACTCTGACGGTACCAGCGCCCTAAAAGTCATGAGCAGTTTTCATAGGTGTTGCACCTGTTTATCCTAAGAACCATCTATTCAAACCAGACTGCAAGAGGAGCCTCTGATGTCCAAGCACCTCTCATCAGCTTTTTACTTGAAAACACTCCAGCTGATACATTTCCCTCATTTTTATGGAGAAGTTCCCATAAAACTCTCTTGTTAGCCCCATTCACTCTCTTGTTACCCACCAGACATTTGGCCAAGAAAGTGCCAGATCATTAATTATCAATTGATTTCAAGGAATTTAAACAATAGAGTCATCATCTAACTCCTCATTCACAGACAGTGAGGACTTTGTTCACAGAAACACATCCATTTTTAATGGGGAAAGATAGGAAGAAAGGGGGAGAAAGGAGAAAGCGACCTAAAGAGTCAGGTTCCACCTAAATATTTCAAACCATCTACATCAAAACGCCCCCTTTCAATCAAGCAAAACTTGCATTCTCTGCCAATGACATGCTTGCTCCCCCTCTCCACCAGCCCCAAAAGTCCTGAGGTTGATTTATTCAAAGCACTGGGGTTGGATCCTGTAGCAAGAGAAGATAGCACCTAGGGTCCCCAAGGCAATAAAGAAAAAAAACGAGTGTCACAGGCTTGTCTGAAGGACTTAGTGAGATAGCTTAAGTAAGGTACCCAGCACCAGCTATTAGTATGCGTTTGACAAATATTGATTCCTTCGAGAACTGAGGATTTGTGGCGCAAAGACACAGAGAAACCTAACTCAGAATCTCAGAGTCCCTTAGGACACCCTGCTGTAACTCTCATGAGTAAAGCTGCTAAGGAGTGGGTCGCCTTCTAAATCGGGATGCTCCCCTCCCTTTCTGTCTTTTGCTCCAGAGACTGACGGCAGCTCCTGGGGGATGTATGAGGGGCAAAAGGAAGACTACTTCTTAGCTGATGTCAGAGAATTACTCACAGAATCAGAGTAGAAGGGTAGAGATGATAGAAACTTTAGAGATCATTTAGTTTCAGTTCCTCTAGAGCAATGGCATCCCACGAACACCCGGGACCTCCTAGGTGCAAGGCACTGTGTCGGGCTGGGGGAGGGGACTCAAAGGGAGAGAGGCAAACCTGCCTCTTAGAAAAGCGATTTCGAAAGAACCCCGGGGAGTCAGGGGACGAGCAAGGCAGGCAGGAGTTACCTGGTTGATGGAAATGACCGCCAGCCTGGGGATGACCCCTTGGAGGACCACCTGCAGTAACGACGTGCCCAGGCCAGCCAGGATGGCCCAGGTGAGCGGCAGCGGCAGCATGCTGTAGGTGGCGAAGAGTGTAAAGAGCACGTAGCCAATGCCGTCTCCCAGGAGCCCATAGCCCAGACCTGCTGCTAAGATCTGGGTGGTCATGGCCACCCAGGTGACCACGCCGCTGTACTGCAGGTAGGTGTGCGAGGTGGTGTCCTTCCTGACCACCACCAAGGCGCAGATCACCACCTCTATGCCCGTGAAGAAGCCCAGCAGCATGCCCTTGAGCGGGTCCATGGGGGCCGAGGCCAGGCTCAAGTGGAGAACCAAGAGGGTGAGTTTGGTCAGCACGTCCAGCACGTTCATCACCACCTCCGATTTGCGCCTCTGGCCCAGGAAATAGCGCTGGTAGAGGCGCTCCAGATCCCGGGACTTGAAGGAGTTGCGCAGGGTGGGGAAAATGACCCCTCGGTAGCTATAACCCCCCTTGAGGAAGAAATCCGAGTTGCTCGGGGCGCAGTCGAGGTGCAGGAAGCCCAGGTCGCCCGCGCCCCCGCTGCCGCCGCCGCCGCCGCTGCCGCTGCGTTCCGGGAAGACTTTGGTGCAGCCGGGGCTGTGCGCTCTCTCCCCGGGGCCCAGCGCGTAGAGGGGAAGCGCCGAGTCGCCGGCCAGCTGCGACGCGTGGTGGTTGGGGCCGCCGCCTACAGGGTCCGAGGCTTTGCTGGAGCTTCTGCTCCCGCCGCCGCTGCCCCGGTGCCCGTGAACGAAGCGCTGCTCGGTGATGTGCCGCACCGCCGTTTGCCACAGCAGCCGCTGCGGCCGGGAGCCGCTCCCGCCGTCGCCGGCCGGGGGCGTCGGGTGAATGGTGTAGAGCTCCTCGCTGCCGCTAAGGCAGCGCACATCGGAGAGCTCCATGGCGCCGGGCCGCTGGGAGGGAGGCGCAGAACCTGCGGGAGGCCGCGGCGGGAGGGGGTCCCGAAAGACCCAAAGGCGGCCTGGTGGGAGCTTGGCGGCGAGCCCTTCTATCCCCAGCCGCCCTGGGCAGGAGGTCCCCGCACGTCAGGTCATAGTGCGCCCCGGGCCAAAGGGCGTCTGGAAGACCGCCGCAGACCCCTGCGTCCTCGCGCGTCGCACTCCCGCCAGCCCGCGCAGCTTGGGTGCGTGGCAGCGAGGGCTATTTGTCCGCAGAAGCCGCGGCGCTCTGAGCCACGCAGCCCCCTTCCCGGCCTCTGGCTTCCTGGCTGGGTCTCGACTCAGCGTCTTGTCGTTGCCTTTGCTCTCCAAGAGGCGCCCAGGCGCCTGGGCTCCGTGCTTCAGCTGCGCGCCGGGCGGGTCCTGGCTGCGGCACTGGGCTCGGGACGCCCACGACTCGGCGGCTGCAGGGGGGGCTGGTCGGGGGTGACCGGCAGCGCAGATGGGTGCGAAGTTAGCAGCTCTGGCTGGAACAGAGTCCTTCGGAGAACTCCATTGCGCCGGGATGGGGAGCCGGGGCGGAGCTGGGGGCGGGGGTAATGAAGGGGGAGGAGTGGGGGACAGTGAGGTGGCAGGTGCCCAGCGGGAGGATTGGCGAGGTGGTAGCCTCAGCGCTAACAAGTCACCAAACAGTTAATTTGGAAGTGCGGGTGTGCTGAGGCTCCCTCCCGCGTTCATTTCTGGCTGTCTCCACTTCCTGAGCGAAGACTGACAGCGCAGCGCTGGCTCTGGCCCGACGCATCCCTCGGGGAAGGGGGAGGGCCTCAGGGTCCCAGTCGCGGCTACAAGACGAAGTCAGCCTTTCCAGCTGTGTTTCTGAGGGGTCGCAGCACAAGATTCTCACCCCCTTCACTTCGCTCGTTGGAATCCCTTTGGCCCGGAGCTGAGAGGTGCAGGAGGCGAGGGCAGGAAAAAAGTGGGGAGGGCTCCAAAGCCAACAGCTCCGAGGGCGAGGAGAAGCCACTGGTGCAGGTCGCTGAGGCTAAGAACCGTAGCTTGGTGGGTGCGGCGGGTGTGAGGTTTGGGCGAGAAGGGAGGCCCGAGGCCGCGGGAAAGTCGCCTGAGTCGCCGCCGGATCCAGGGGAGCGCCGCGTGCCACCCTGGCGCTCTGAAGCGCGCTGCGGGCGCCGGGCGTCAGGGAAGAATTTGGAGACCTGTCTGAGCTGTTGGACACCGGAGGAGACTTAGACCCGCCCCCACGCCAAGCCACGCCCCCGGAACGGGGCGGGGGCGGAGTGGCGGTGGTGGCTTGGACCTGGCGCCCTGAGCTGGCCAGGACGCCCCAGGTCTTCAAGGCAGCGGCACGGGCAGACCGCGTGGGAGAGAACGATGGGGTTCGGGGGGCGGGCGGGGCGGGCGCCCCCGACCAGCCCCCGGCGTGGAGATGCAGCGCTCCAGCTGGCCGAGCTGGCCGGTTCCAACGCTGTTCTTTTTTAGGAACTGGCTTTGGTCCTGTGCAGGTGCGGAGCCAGGACTCGTAAGCCGCTTTGCCCACGGACTCTGAGAGCCCAGCGCGAAGGCATAGAAGGTCTCCTTTACGCTCTCCCCACTGGGGAGTCTTTTGGCAAAGCCAACTTTCGGGCTAAAAGCAAAATACCTCCAAGAAGCCGCGATTGCAGAGGCCGGCAGCTTCCTGAGGGAGTCTCTTTACTACACCAATCCGGAGGGATGGAGAGCGCGAGGCATTAGAATGCGAGGGCCCTCGGAGGGCCAAGTTTCTCCCCGCTTACAGTAGGGGTCGAGAACGGAGGGCGTGGGGAAGGCATTTCCAGCCGCCCTCTCGAGCCCGGTTTCCCGCCCGCCGAGCTCCGGCGAGCAGTTGCGGACAAAGCCCCTGGCGGAGCTCGGGGCAGATCCAGGCGCGACACGGTGGGCACGTGGTGTCTGCGCCCGCGCCGGGCCGAGCAGGGGCTCCGGGCGCCGGGTCCGCCGGAAGCGCCTTAGTCCCGAGCCCGGCTGCATGTGGCGGAGCCACGGTGGAACTGCGGCTTCAGCCGGTGGAGCCCTGGCCCTGAGCACAGTCAGCTAATGGCCAATGACGTCAGGCCCTGGGCGCTTTCGCGGCTCCCCATGGCTTCCCTTGAAAGCACCAAAGACCTCCACGCTGTTCCCTCAGGCCCCCCTGGGCGGACGATTTCCCCTGCTTTCCCTAGGAGAAACTCCCCTCCCTTTGCTTGCCCTGGGCAAGAATATCTTTCCCGATCTCCCACGAGATTGCATTATTTCCTTTTTAAGTCTTTCTTTTCCACACACACAGGTTTCAGTTTAAACCCAGAACTGGTCAACTACCTTGCACATAGAATCCCCCCAAAAGTAGAAAGAAGACTCAACATTTTCCCCAATCTACCTTAACAGTAGATTTCTGGGATGTCATACACACCCTGGAAAAGACTCCTTTAATCCTAATCCCTTAGAGTTGCACTCTACAACTACACCGCTCAAGAAAGGAAACAAAATTAAATGCTCAATTTTGAATTGAAAGAAGGTCGATTCTATCTTTAACCCAGTTTGTAGATGAATTAACTTGTTAACAAAGTAAAGGTATCCCAGAATAGCTGGACTATTCCATGGGGCTGGAACTTAAGGGCAAAGCGCTTTCCCCAAAACTCGGTTTTGCAGTTATCTAGACCTTAATGAAATAATCCCAGGTATTACATCCTTGAGAAAGAAATGCTACTTGCTTCTCCCTTCCTAAATTCCTTGGACTCTGCCTGGCCAGCTCTCCTGAAACTCTAGGGTGGGTAATCAATATCTTGACTTGAGGCAGGGAGTCCAAATAGGGCAGAGGGCTGGGTGGGAGAGGGAGGTGGGTTCCTGCAGACCCTATGCCAGGATGTGTGTGGGGAGCTGTGTCCTGATCTGCAGGCATAGCCCCAAGTCATCTGTGCTAATGAGCATATTAGTAAACTTGGCAGTGGAAGACACACCTCTTTTTTTTTTCTCAATTCTTTCTCCTTGGGAGCCTGAGAGCTCAGCCTGAATAAATGAGGGGTTGAATGCAGATGGAACTTTCCTATGAAAATCTTCCTCCTGGACATATCCCAGGATGATTTATTCAGCAGCAAAAGGAGGCTTGCCAAGGAGGGGGAGATTGGACCCAATCAGATAAAATGACTCAGGCTGATGAATGAGCATAGCATGCTACAGAAAGACGCTCAAAGAATTTCCTGAACTCAGAGGTTGAAACTAACATATCAGGGAGAAAACATTGCATCTGGTGTACTGACTCCTCTGAAAGTTCCTTTGCTGTAGGGCCGTTAGGGCATGTTGTTTGAAAATAAGAGCATAGATGACACAATTAGATTCAAATGTTATTCTTCTTGTTGGGGTGGCACAGTGCCGTTCAGACACCCCCAAGTTCTGTTTTTGAATGACAGCATTGGTTCAGTACACATATCAAGAGGCTTTTGGGAATCTGCAAACCACCAAATGATTATCACTTAAAACAAGCGAAGTCAACACACTGCTTTGAGGCTATAATGGACCTCTCATTCATGGTCCTCTCATGGACCTTAATTAAGTCAATTAAGTTCACTTAATTCCTTGCATATTTATTATGGCTGGATCTTGACTATGTTCCCGAGACAGTATTTTGCCAACTCAATGTCTTTTTGTACACAGTTCCCTCCTCTTGGAATTTCCCTCTATTCCCCCCATTTCCCTCCCTCAAAATGCGACTCACTTGATCCTTCAAAGCCTGAGCAATGTTGTCTCTGAGCGAAGGCTTTCCTGATATTCCCAGTGAGAATTAATGGTTTCCTTTTCTGTTGTTCAAAAGTCTGTTCTGGTTCCTCCAGTATGGCTCTTACTACAGGCACTGGCTCTACCCCATTGGCTTACCCATTTTTCTCTCACCTCTCCCCATGAAGTGGTGAGCTCATTGAAGGAGAAGACTGATTTTCCCTGGGTCCGTATCCCTTAGTTTCTAGCAACTATAGTGTACATAGAGATAATAATAAGATTAGCAAGAATTGATGGCATACTTTTCCCTTTACAACCATCTTTACAACCATTTCATTTAATCATCCCATCAGTTCTCTGAGTTAGAGCCTTCTCTATCTTTTATCATTCCCATTTTACTGACTAGGGCACTGAGGCTCCATGTGGTTAAGGAACTTGCCCAGGATCTCATCGATAGCAAAATTCCAGCAATTAAATTTAGATTGTATAAATCTGGCTTCCATGTGCTCAATAAAAATGTTACCACAGGCAGTCAACACATTTCACCTAAATAGGACTGATAGACAAGAACATGTGAAGTATATTTTGACTTTCCAAATGCAAATTAAATAAGAGACTTCTAAGACGTTTGGGCTTTGAGAAGTCTAGTAGGATGACTCCAAATGGATGAGGTAGCAGAACCAATTCTTATTTGGTTAGAGGGTCTGTTAGGTTTTGCTCAGTTCAAGCCATTGACATTATTTCTAGTTTGTGGAAAAGCAGATTTTTTCACATATTGTATTTAACCAAAATAACTAATCGTTGCCCTCTACTTCATTTGGCTGAGGGTGGAGGCGGCAGAACATCCTTTTGGCCCATTGGACAATAGCATATTTGTTTATGATCTTGCTACATACCATTGGCCACACTTATAGTAGATATATTTAAGAAGGGAATTTCATTTCTCTCAAAAGCCTCTTTGACTTTCTAGGCTAACTGTATTAATACATGAATTTAAATTTTATAAGAGCTCTGGCCTTTGCAAAATACCCATAGAAACCCTAACACTCACTGAAGACATATAAAATATTCACATGTAAAAGAAAAGATGGACTCAGTTCAGGAAGGGGACCTGAAACCAGAGAGATCCTGTTTCCAAAGGGAAGGAGGGTGTTTATGACAAGGCAGCTTCCAAAGCTGGAAGTCCTTAAAGGAAAAGTACATGAAATTTTCTAAGAAGATAGATCTTAAATGTCCTCTCTCTCATACACACACACACACACACACACACACACACACACGAAGGAAAAAAACAAAGAAAATGGTAACTATATGTGGTGATACATATGTTAATTACTGATTGTGATAAACTCATGTTGTATATCAAAACATCAAGCTGTACATCTTAAATATATACAATTTTTATTTTCAATTATACCTCAACAAAGCTGCGGGGAGAGCGGGGGCGTTGAAAAGGATATGCCTGTCTTGCCTGGAAGCACTGCTCTTACCAAGTATCAAAGGCATTGACTGCTTTGAAGGAACTCCAGGGACAGTCAATGTCTAAAGTAAATAAGGCTTATACATGGAAATGGTCTGTGAATGAAAACCTTTGCACTCACACTTCATCTGGAATGCAGCAGAATATACACTAGAAAAAATGAAATGTCTATTTAACCCCCATCATGTATGTTCTTTGCATTGTAAAATGTAAGAGAGGGAAAATTTTGTATACATTTTGGATCTTCGCAGGAACTAGCTTAAATTGGATTCTGGTGCCTGAAAGAAGACAGTCTCATCAATGGCAAAGCAATTCTGAGACAACGTATTTATATGCGGAATTCATCAGTTAGGTAAGTCAGAGGAAGAAATCTTCAAGGGAGACAGACTTAAACACTGTTTTCTTCTTAAAAGATGATTCCCTTGTCTCTGGTTTAACTAGAGTATAAGTTTACTGTGATATCACTTATGAAGCCTTCACTTACTGAAATGATAATAAGAACACACACACGTACAGCTCATTGGAGAAACTATTAAGAAGTGACCTAAAAGAAGTAGTAACAAAACAAAAAGTATCACCATCACCAAACCTTCTTTTGGCCATGGTTTAATACCTGCTTTTTAATTTGACACACTTAAGAAGTCTTAGGGCAAAATGATCAGACAGTGGGAAACAAAGCAGATCATTTTCCCCTATTCTCTCTCTCTCTTTTAAAAATCTACCTGATTCTTATTTTAATACCAGAAACTTCTTATTTTTTAAAATATTTCACTGCATTACTCATACCCTCCTGGAGATCTTTGGGATCTACGTAGAATATTTAGGCTAAAAGTTTATAGATAACATAAGTAAATCTATATGCATTTATGTCGTTGTATATATGAATCTCAATCCATTGATTAAGTGTGAAAGAAACGTATCTCCTCACCTTTCAAAAATCAATGTATTTCTGTTTTCACCCAGTCTGTGAGACATTTAACTTGCATCCTTCTTGAGGCTTTCATCTGTACCCTCCTACTCCCAGGAAGATGCCATATATCCAGGCCCTTATGTAGTACCCAGGTATGTGTGTGGCGGGGGCGGGGGTGGCAGGGAGGAGGGTATGCATCCATAAATAGGCATGCCCTCTGGTCTTTAGCTGTCTATTCATAAAGGTCACCACTGAGGCAGTCAGTCTTTTGTCCACATCACACGGTCCCTATGGGACCAGCAGCATCTGCATTGCTTCCTTTGAACGAAGACAGGAGAGCCTTCACAGGTCAGCTTACGGGCCCATGTGCTTGACATAACACGTTGCCCCTCCTCTTTAGGGTGCTGGATCCTCTCTAGGACACCCCTGGGAAGCCATTATTTAGCACACAATAGCTCTCTCTCTCTCTCTGTTCCTATCTGTCTCTCCGTCTTTCTGTCTCTTCCTTTCTCTCCTTCTGACCCAGTGTGGGAGTATCTCCTTTAGCCTCGTGAGAATCCTGGCTTTATGTTTCTTCCAAACCCATCTGACTTTTCCTGTTCTCTTTGGGAATTATTTTTTTATAAAAACAAAAGATGGAAAGACTACTTTTGTTTTCTGTTCATCCTTTCTGGAAGTGATTTGTAGAAGGCTTGCATGAAAGAAAGGGAAAAAGGGAGTGCACCAAAGCAAATCTCAAAAATTCATATCTCAGCATATGATCCACACATATAAAATGGATGAGACTCACCCCTCCACCTGATCAGTGGTTTTTCTGTACTGTGAGTTCCAACCAAATCGTGGGTTGTGAAATCATCTTTGTGGGTCACGATTAGCATTTAAAGAATAAATTAATAAAAGAGTAGAATAGAATCATAAGGATAATTATATCTTGCTACTCTATACAAAGGCTTTCTTTTGTATCCAAATTCTTCCTCTGAAGTTAAGAACAGAAAAAAAATTGATAAAATTTCAGAAAAATACCTTATCAAACTCTTGGAATTAT
Organism: Neophocaena asiaeorientalis asiaeorientalis; assembly: GCF_003031525.2. Taxonomy (NCBI): domain Eukaryota; kingdom Metazoa; phylum Chordata; class Mammalia; order Artiodactyla; family Phocoenidae; genus Neophocaena; species Neophocaena asiaeorientalis. The sequence goes on from NW_020172779.1 coordinate 14,038,648, forward strand.
ATTATTTGAACTTCACAAAACAAAATTCAGTTTAATGTGGCATTTCTCATTATCCAATTTGATATTTCAACTCTTATTATATAATTAGCGATCAAGTAGATTTGAATAGCATGACCTACACACAAACACACACATACTCACACACATGGTATGCACTGGGTGCCATTTAAAGTGGATTTTGTAATGCGAATTGAAGTAAAAAATATTTGGAGGTGATTGGTCTAGTCCTCGGCTCCTTAGTGGAATTATTAAATATTACGTTTACCCGAAGTCGTGGTTTAGTGAAACGAGTTGCTTTTGTAGTCAGGAAGACTCCTTCTTGAGTTGTGACTCTACAAGGTGCCAGCTCTGTGAGCTTGCCCAAGTTATTTAGCATTTTTGAACTTTCATAATATGGGGGGAAATAACAACTTCGCCAGGTTTTGTGAAGGTTAAAGGTAATTCATATAAAGCACCTGGTACGGTGCATCACACATAGCAAATGCTCAGTATAGAAGACTTCACCCTACCCACCAACTCCATAAACAAGACCTGTTCACTACTGACAAAGTAGATCACAACTTTCTTTTATTTCCTCCTCTTCCATTCCTGTTTTCTTATTTCTGGCTACCATCCTCTCTCACCTAGATGATGTCAATAGAATGAATATGTCTCTCTTATTGTAGTCTGCCTCCTTTCTCCAACTGCTGCGATCATCTTAAATTTAAAAATATGATCATGTCACTCTTTTTTATTGTGAAAGAAACACATAAAATTTACCCTCCCAGCAGTTTCCTAGTTTACAAATTGTCAACGCTATTCTCATCCTCATGTGAGGTATCTCCCAAGTCCCCTCTCCATCCTACGTGACTGAAACGTTATATCTCCCAGAGATCAGCAATTCCCCACCGCCCCTTCCCCCAAGCCAAGCACGTCACTGTCTTTCTTAGAACATTGCAATGACTCTGCTTTGCCCTCATATGCCTTAAACTAGAAGACAAACATCTCTAGGAGAGGCTATTGCCTCTCTCTCCGGATGGACTTACTATTCGCTTTGCCTGGAGCCCTCTTTCTACTCATCCTTCTGCTGTTGGCATGGGTGTCACTTTCTTCAAGAAGCTTTTCCTGGCTTCCCAGGTCTAGGTTAGCTGCCTCTACAAATTAGCAATGCTTTTGGCTACAGATAATGGCAAAATGCAAATCAGGATGGCTTAAGCAAATAGGGGTTTGTTTTTCTTTCACAACAAGAATTGGGGCTGTAGAGACTTGCTGTTTTGGTTCAGGAAGTTAATTCTATCAGGAGCTTTGTGCTGGCACTCTAGCACAAAGAGTGCCTTTTCCTCCTAGTCACAAGATGGTTATAGCATCTCTGAGCATTCATCCTCTTCTACCACATAGAAAGGTAGAAGCAGAAGTAGGAGCATTGCTCAGAGTTTCTCCTCAGTACCTTCTTTTTACCAGAGATGAAAAAAGTCTTTCTGGAATTTGATAGAAAACTTCCACGTATATCTCATTGGCCAGAACTGTATCGCTTGCTTAACTCTAAGCCAGGACCCGGGGTCCCCCAGTGATCAAGAGGTCTGAAACAAAGAAGAATGTGGGGAATGGATCTCAGATAGGTAACAGAGATGGTAGTATAGCCCCTTTCAGCTCTTTCCTTAGCAAACTATACATCTCCATCTCACCCCTATCCAGTCACCTCCTCTTTGCCCGTCTGTGGTGACCAGATTCCAAGATAACCCCCAATAATCACCCACCTCCTGGTGTTCATGCCCTTGCATAATCCCCTCCACTATTGTGTTAGAATCAGTTGGTGTGACCAACAGAGTGCAACAGAGAGGGTGGTATGTCTTTCCTAAGGCTAGATCATTCTGTCTTGCCCTCTCTTGCCTTGTCTGCTCTTGGGGAAGCCCACCACCATGTTGTGAGGACACTCAGGGAGCCCGATAAAGAAGCCCATGTGGGGAGAAGCTAAGGCCTCCTATCAACAGTGAGCAAGGAACAGTTGCCTCTTCCGGCAGCCATTCGAGAGAACCGCGTTGGAAGTGAATATTCCAGCCTGAGTCAAGACTTCAGATGCTGCAGCACCAGCCCTCATGAGAGACCCTAAGCCAGAATCACCCAGGTACGCTGCTTTTACATTTGTGATCCACATAAACTGTGAGATAATAAATGTTTATTGTTTTAAGTCCCTAAGTTTTGGGGTTATTTGTTATGCAGCAATAGATAACTGATGCACTATCTGAGGGCCCCAGTAAACTATACGTTTCTTAAAACTAAAACCAAAACAAGGGCTTCCCTGGTGGCGCAGTGGTTGAGAGTCCACCTGCCGATGCAGGGGACGCGGGTTTGTGCCCCGGTCCGGGAAGATCCCACGTGCCGTGGAGCGGCTGGGCCCGTGAGCCATGGCCGCTGAGCCTGTGCGTCCGGAGCCTGTGCTCCGCAACAGGAGAGGCCACAGCAGTGAGAGACCCACGTACAGCAAAAAACAAAACAAAACAAAACCGTAAAAACAAAGAATACAGCCTTCAGTTGTACGCTACTCAGAATGACAGAAAAGCATTTCTTTATATTTAATTCATAAGATACAGGAAGGAGAAGTCTTGTATGGTTCCAGTGATCATTTTTATTTTCATAAGGTCATGAGTGACTTGGGGTAGGGAGCATCATATAAGTGAGATAATAACACTTAATTTAAACTTGTTCACTAGGTTCCTGTTGTACCTGGAATATTTTGCACTTCTTGCAATTCATTCATTCATTCATTCCTTGATGGACAAACGGATATATATTGTGGAGATACCAGGAGAAGACATTTGTACCAGGATTTGAAAGACAAATAGGTGCTGAAACTCAATTACTAGCCAAGAAGGAAAGGCACAGAGGACAAGCTGCTCTTCACCAGTGCTTGGCGTTCCCTGTGTTAAGAGGGTTTTCTGGATCATTGCTTGCCTGTCTCATGCTGGCCTCACTCAGAAGTCACTTCCTCAGTAGAGTGGTCCTTGACCATTCCACTTAAGCTACTTGCTCCCAGAATTTTGCCACCCCAAATATCTGTTTACTTCCCATAGAGGACACCTTACCATCTGCAACGATCGTATTTAGATGTCTGTGTACTTGTTTTTTGCCTTCTCTGACTAGAACGAAAGCTCTTTGAGGGCAAGGACCAGTCTCTGCCTTACTCTCCACTCTCTCCCCAGTTCATGGCATGTAGCAGAAGCTTAGCAAACAGTTTTTGAACAAATGAGTGAAAAATGACCCACTTCTCGTAACTTCCTGACTAGTGATTCTGACAGAAGCAATAGAAGCAGAGATAGCCAGGTTAGGGGAAGAATCTATGTTTTTCATGAGCTGGAGCAGAACAAACCTCAACATTAGGAAAGGAGAGCCTAGTGCGCTGAGAATGTTTCACTGGGTTCTAATTGGGGCACCTTCTCATTTTCCGGGAAAAATGAGACCAGATGTTTAGAGCACCTACTGTATATCAGGCTTAGTGCTATTTTCTCAGGAAGGTGTTTGAATGCATTTGCATGCATCCAGAATAACTCTCCCACTCAGATCTGGATTGTGGAAGAGTTGGGACTCTTATTTCTTTCCAAAGGCCAGGAGGATATTGATTAGCTATATTTTTTAGCTACAAGTATACGAGTAGTCTGCTAGGGCTACCCTAACAAAATACTAGGTGGCTTAAACAACAGATGTTTATTCCTCACTGTAGATCAAGGTACCTGCTGATCCGGTTCCTGGTGCAGGCCCACTTCCTGGTGTGCAGAAGGCTGCCTTATTGCTGTGTGTGCCCCACCCTCATGACTCCATCTTACCCTAATTACCTCCCAAAGGCCTCACCTCCAAATACTAACACATTGGGTGTTGGGGGTCCAACATGTGAATTTAAGGGGGACATAATTTATCCATAACAATACATGAATAATTAGCTTAAGTATATAGATGGTGGGTTATTTTTCTCAGGGTAGGTGGCTACAAGCATTGAATCAGGATCTCAAAGATGTTTGGAGAGAAATTATCCTGACCTTTATGGTCATAAGATGGCTACTATAGGTCCAGTTATCACATCTGCATTTAAGCCAGGAAGAAAAAGAGGAGGACAGAGCTATGCCTGTCAGTCTCTTCCATCTATCTTTTTTTTGTTTTCTATTAAAGAAAGTCAAGAGCTTTCGCTCAAACCATCACTCTTTAGCAGACTGTACGTAGATATCATTGGCCAGAACTAGACGACATGGCTACGTGAACCGCAAGGGAGGCCGAGGAAGTGAGGAAAGGGATTGACATGACTGGTTCACCCCTCCAGACTCCACCATTGTGATAACAGAAAACCACTTGGGGTTACAGTTCAGGAAGAGAGAAGAGATTGCTTCCCAGGTAGCTGTAGTAACTCTCAAAAGTAAATAAATAACTAACCCAAACAAACAAACACTATTTAGATTTGCCTGTAGCTCAAAGATCATACATGTCACTGAGAACTAATTTAATGTGCTCAAATATTTGAAACTTTCCAAGTATACAGTTAGTTGTATCTGTTCCTCTGTGGTGAACATGAATAAACACAAGGTACAAAACAGGAGGCATGGGGCTTCCCTGGTGGCGCAGTGGTTGAGGGTCCGCCTGCCGATGCAGGGGATGCGGGTTTGTGCCCCGGTCCGGGAAGATCCCACATGCCGCGTAGCGGCTGCGCCCATGAGCCATGGCCGCTGAGCCTGCGCGTCCGGAGCCTGTGCTCCGCAACGGGAGAGGCCACAACAGTGAGAGGCCCGTGTACCGCAAAAAAAAAAAAAAAAAAAAACAGGAGGCATTGAATAGGAGAGGCTGCTCCCTTTCTTTTCTCCTGACCTCCTCAATCTTTTGTTTCATTGTGCATTCCTCGCCAGCCAAGATAGTGAGAGAAAGATAGTCTTACTATAATAACAAACAACAAACACCTTTATCCATTTTGCCACTTCAAGAGCTATTCTTGTGTTTTCGTCTTTTACAAATTGGCCAGCCTTGCCAGACACCCAAAGAAGTCTCAGATCTATGGTGCATGTGATGACTTCAGGTGGCGAAAGGAGAGGGTGAGCAAAAAAGAGGAAGCCTGGGAAAGGAAGGACAGGAGGAAGGAAGGAAAGAATGGAGGAAAGAAAGAAAGGAGGAAGGATGGAAGGGAAAGAGGGAGGGGAGGTAGAAAAGGCTTTGAAAAGAACAAGATATAAAAGGGAAGAGGTTAGAAGAATAGAAGGAAGATTGAGAAAGGTAAGAGGGAGAGAAGAAATGAGGGTAAACTGCACCTACTCAGTGTGAACCCAGCACTTCCACATACTTTACTGTATTAGATCCACACAAGAACCCTGCGAGGTAGACACCATTCCCCCCATAGTACGGATGAGGAAACAGAGGCCTCATGGAGCCTACACAGCGACTCATCTAGATCAGTGGTCCTCAACATTTTTGGCACCAGGGACTGGTTTCGTGGAAGGAAATTCTTCCGTTGAGGGCAGGGGCAGGGGCGGGGGAGGATGGTTCAGGCGGTAATGCGAGCGATGAGGGGCGGCAGATGAAGCTTCGATCGCTCCTCTGCAACTCACCTCCTGCTGTGCGGCCAGGCTCCTAACAGGCCGTGGACCGCTGGCGATCCACCACCTGGGGGTTGGAGACCACCGATCTAGATGATTCAGGAATGGGACTGAGAATCAGCAGAAGCTTGGAAGTTCTGTGTTTGCCGCGACGTCACAGGAGAAAAGACAGAGGGAGGTGATAGAAAATGAATGAGGTCTGGGAGCAGCCAGGTAAGGAAAGGAAAGAACAGGGAAGGGTGAGGCAAAGAGCCCCAATTACGATCAAAGGTGACATCTGGTGCCCTTTTGTCTTCATGACAGCTGTGGTTGCTCTTTAACGACCGTGCACACAATTAGACTGATTAATTAGACTTGAGTGTACTCATTACAAACCCCGGGGGGGTTGCCAATAAATAGTGTCTAGACATTGTGGCTATGGAACCCAGAAGGAGATCATCACAAATAAAGCTTCTCTCTTTGGCTTCAGCTTCTGGAGAGGCTCATGGCTGGAAGGCAGGATTCGGTTATGAGTTCTCCACGTGCTCAGCTTAAGGCCCCACTGCACCCAGATTTATCTGAGCGTATCCCATGGTGAGGTAACTTGGAGTGGAGAGGTGGTCCTGAGTGGGGGGAGGGGGTCCCAACATAGGAGGGCCATTGGTCCTGGACCCTCAAACTGACAAAGGACCACAATTCTACTCTTTGACGTTATAGCTCCATGAGGCTGTCTACAAAATCTTCTGTTGACATCATCCAGTAAAATCCAGAAAGTGCCTGAATTGAAGCTTGAAGAATGAAGGTAAGCAGCTTGGAAGAACATCCAGGAGACAATAGAAGACCTTTTGAAGAAACGAAATGATGCAACACCAATGCTCTTGACGGCACGGAACACTGATGACTCTGAGTTGAAAAGTTATTCAGAATGGTACCACTTTAGGAATGGTACCAGTTTTAGGAATATGTTTCCCAATTAATGTCACTTACATTTTCATACATATATATACACACATATATATATATATGTGTGTGTGTGTATATATGTATCTTCAAGTGTGATATCTGTTAAAATCTATACTTAGCTGTTTAAATGCTCTTTCAATAAGTACATATTTAAAATTCTAAGTGGTAAAAAGCATTGCTTTATAGTTTAATTGCCAGCATTTTTTTTTTCTTTTTTAGTGATGCATGAAGTGTGGAGTGTCTTAGAATTAATGGTGTTTTACGTTCTAAGAAACACAGTATGTTTTGGTGATAATAAAACCATTGACTTATGGGAAAGGATAGTAGAGACTCACCTTACATCCTTTCATTTCATAGGTGAGCTGCAGGGAGGTTGAAGGAATTTCCCATCAGGACTAGGGCCCATGTTTACTCATTACAGGACTGTAATCCATCTGAGAGGGATACACGCAGTCTGGAAGTCAGATCTGATTTCAAATCCTGACTTCTCCTAGGCAGCTCTGTGCCCTTGACCATGTAACTTATCTTCCCTCCTTATTTGCAAATTAGGAATGATAATACAGTAACATGTATCCAGAAAGATATCTTAAAGGTACAAATGGGACACTGTGAAATCCTGGCACAGGTAAGCGTTCAGTCTGCGACAGGTCACAGTGGTCTTATGAAGCTGCCAGCAGCTTTTTGCCGGACTTCGGCTTTTGGAGAAAGACTAATCTCTCTCTACCCCTCTCCCCTCCCCCTCACTCTTCCCTCCTTCTCCTCCTTCTTCCTTTCTCTATTATTTTTTAAAAATCTTTCTTTCTTTTTCCTTCCCTCCCTTCCCTCCTTCCTTTCCTCCTTTCTTCCCTCTCTCCTTTCCTCCCTTCCTTCCTTTCTCTCTCTCTTTCTTTTTCTTTCTTTCTTTCTTTCTTTCTTTCTTTCTTTCTTTCTCTCTTTCTTTCTTTCTTTCTTCTTTCCCTTCTCTCCTTCCCCTCCTTCCTCTGTCTCTTTCTGTCTTATTAAGAAAAATACTTTAAAAGCACTGTTTGTCTGAAAAATAAAGCAAATTCCTGCCTATTCTGGAGTGGGGAGTTCAGGAGAGTCAGGTGGTTCGGTGTAATAATGTGAGATTAAATATTTGTAGATTATTCTGATCTGGCTGGGGAAAGAAATGATTTTTCCCTTGGGGAAAAAGGGGTTTGAAGACCAAGACTTGATGTGAAGGGAAGCTTAGGCCAAGGAACACTGCTGCAAAGTTGAGAAAGAAGGGGCCAAGGATTCAAGGGGTGCCAGGACACACTCATTCATCTGTTCAACAGGTCACGGGCTCCCGTTCTATGCCAGACTGTGGGGTAAGACTTAGAGTCAAAGCTTTCTTTTTTTTAATCAGTTTTAACTCCCTTCTGTCATACCCGATTCTCAATAGAGTTTTGTTAATCCTCAGTCTTAATTGTTCTTTGGAGAAATTAAGGGAGAGGTATGTGTCTATATTTGGGGAGAAAAATAACAGCTGGAGAAGAAGTTAGATACAAGATGGCAGGCGGTGACTTGTAAGGAGTGGAGTCACCACGGGCACTGACTAAGGTGACAAGGCACTCCAGGATGGATTGAGGGCTGTCAGATAAGGCTTCCCAGAGCAGGCGACACCTGAGTCGAGGTTGGAAGGGTCAGACAGATTCAGCCAAGTGGACGAGGTGGGGGTGGACTTGTGGGCAGAGGCAACAACACGGTCAAAGTCACAGCGGGACCAGGCTGTACAGTGAGCGGAACCTGAGCTGCAGGCGGTGGTAGGGTTCAAGGCTGAGGAGGTGGGAGATGATGCAGGCTCACAGTCAGGAAGAGCCTTGATGCCATAGCATGTTTGTATTTGTTTATTTTTAAGTTTCTTTATTTATTTTTTTGCGGTACGCGGGCCTCTCGCTGTTGTGGCCTCTCCTGTTGCGGAGCACAGGCTCCGGACGTGCAGGCTCAGCGGCCATGGCTCACGGCCCCAGCCGCTCCGTGGCATGTGGGATCTTCCCGGACTGGGGCACGAACCTGTGTCCCCCGCATCGGCAGGTGGACTCTCAACCACTGCGCCACCAGGGAAGCCCCATGTTTGTATTTTAACTTCTACACCACCATATCTGAAATTGTACCCTGCAGACCACCTGGGGTGTTTGTTAAAAGGCAATCCAGAGGGTCATCTCAGACCTACAGAATCCGAATCTGTGGGGCTTAGGGGCAGGAAGGCACAGTTTTTACTTTTAGATCAGGAGTTGGCAAAGTTTTTCTATAAAGGCCAAGATGGTAAATAGTCTAGGCTTTGCTGGCCATATGGGCTCTGTCACACCTGCACACCTCTGCGTTTGTAGCATGAGAGTAGTCATAGACAGCAGATAAATTGTCAATGAATGGTATGGCTGTGTTTCAATAAAACTTTATTTACAAAAACCCACTGGCTGTAGTAACTGGCCTCAGCTTTAGAGAATTCTTATGCACTCTAAAATTTAAGGACCAAGGAACACTGCTATGGGCTGGTTATTTCACTTCTCTCCTTCTCCTTCCCATTCCACTCTAATAAGTATCTTTTTACCCCCTAAGTTTCTCATAGCTATTCATATCCTTCTATCTTAGTGAGTTTGGACTGCTATAAAAAAATAGCATAGTCTGGGTTGCTTAAAAACATTTTTTTTTCTCACAGTTCTGAAGACTGGGATGTCTGAGATCAGGGTGACAACATGGTTGGATCCTGGCTTACAGATGACCACCTTCTTGCTGTGTCTTTACATGGCAGAGAGAGATATCATCTCTCTTATCTCTTCTTATAAGGGCACTAATCCCATTCATGAGGGCTCCACCTTTATGATCTAATTGCCTCCCAAAGTTTCCAACTACTAATACCATCACATTGGGGGTTAAGGCTTCAGCATATGAATCTTGGGGGGACACAAACATTTAGTCCATAATACCTTTCCATGTAAATATCAATTAATTGTATTAGTTACAGTTCTTTTGGCTGCAAACTATAGAAAATGTCTCCAGATAGTTTAAGCCAATAAAAGTGGGGAGGGTGGGATTTCATGGTGGGAAACTGAGGGGGCTCACTGTGTAAAAGGAAGAGATGAACAGTGGAACTTGGAAAGGATAAAACCCAGGAAGTCTCTGAGGGCTTCGGCAACAGGTTTTATTGATCTTCTTTCCACATTACAGTCATTGGTATAACTCAGTTCCAAGGCCCCTCAGTCTCTGGAATCTTCCTTTCAGCTTTCTTATTCCCAGAAAAGAGAAATGATTGACTGACAGCCTACTCAAGTTCTTCTACCCCAACAGTGCCATCTTTGGTCAGGTAGGCATGGTCCCGTAGTACCCCATGTGGCTACTGGGATATGGCAAGTGAATCACCTGAATTGGTGTTTACTGCATATATCAAGCATTTATTTAGTATCTACTGTATGCCAAGAAACACTCAGATGAATGCAATATGATTCCCGTCTTCAAATGTTTATAACAATCTTGGGGAATTCCTCTTTACCTTTTACTAACTTTCTGTAAACATATTCCCATTTAATGCACTCACACATATTGATTCTTGGCACTGTTGTCCTCTTTCACTGATGTATAAAATTAGAATTAAGAGCCCCAGCTCTGGAGTTCGACCTGGGTTCAACTTGGCTTAATTGCAGCCCTAGGCACATTACTTAATTTCTCTTCTCTGTGCTTTAGCTGCCTTTTCTGCAAAATAGGATAATAGCACTAGTTAATAGGTTTGTGTTGTGTGTGTGTGTGTGTGTGTGTGTGTAAGAGTAGGAACTGAGTAAGATAATACATGCAAATAGATGCTCAGTGGATGTAAGCTGTTACTGCTATTGTTGTTATGGCCTTGATGCTTTGATTACTAGTTTCAAACTGAGTTTCAGAAAAGTTAAGTGACTGGCCCAGTATCACTATCTACTGGTGGAATTAGATTTTATTTTAGGTGGAGGTGAAAAAACTCCAGCATGGATATGGCCCCGAATCCTAACTCTACAGCAATATGACGGCTCAGATAGCTGAACACCATGGAAATCGCTTCTATTCTGAAACCTGGTGGGTGACAGTGATGACTATAGGACTTTAAGCTCTTGTGACATTTCAGAAACGGTTGTTGATTGTTGTGTGTGTCCTCCCACGTGCACATGTGTGTTGCAAGTGTGCATGTGTGTGTGAGTGAACATGCAGGCTTTTTTCCCCATTCCACTTAACTTTTGAAATATATTTAAAGGAGCTGCTCTCATAGAAATTCTGGTCAAACTGGAAACCAAGCACTGTATGAGAAATCAGAAAATGGGCCTTTGAGAATCCTCTAGCCAAATCCTTTCAGAGAAGAAAGAGTTCACCTCTCTCTGTGGCGATGACCAAGGAAGCAGGTGTTTAGGAGAAGACTCTGTCCTCTTCAGTCCTGGGAAGTATAATGAGCAGATTCCCCTGCTGATCTGGGTTGAACATATCACATGAGTAAGAGATAATTCTCATTTGTGTTAAGCCGTTGAGATTTAGGAATGTTTGTTGTTATGGAATAACTCAGCCTAACTTGACTAAAACTGGGGATTTGAACTTCACAGTGGGAGCGGGGTGGGTCCAGATTTTCAGCATCAAGTGGACCCCAGGTGACATGGGGATTACCCAATAAACATTCACTGAGCACCTATTTGTTCCAGGTTATGCGGGAATGTGGTGTGCAAATATATTTGTCTCCTTAAGGCGTGTACACTAGAGAGGGAGAGACAAATCAGTAAATTAGTAACTATAGGTCAGCGGTGCTCTGTGTGTTATTGGAGGGGCAAGAAGAATGGCTTGAGCCAGGTTCTGATAAGCAAGTAAAAGTGAATTAAGACTAGAAGGAGGTGGAGGGTATTTTAGATAGAGGTAGATGTGAACAAATGGAAAATCACATTCAGGGAACTGCAAGGACACATTGTATTTGGGTCAAGGGTGAATGAAGGGGAAAGGACTGAAATGAAGCTATCAAGGCAGCTGGACCTCAGGTCAAGACCACCTGGAGTGCTGCCTTAGGGAGTTTTGACTTTCATTTGGCGACCCATAAGCAAGTCCATGAGGCAATTATTATCACCCCTAATACACAGGGATAAACTTGGGTTCAAAGAGGTCAAATGAGATTTTTGTTTTTCATCTTTCACTCTCAGAATCTTTTATTTATTTATTAATCTTTCACTCTCAGAATCTTTTATTTTATTCTTTTATTTACTTGACATTAAACATTGTGTAAGTTTAAGATATACAACGTGTTGATTGGATACCCTTATATATTGCAACATGATTACCACCCTAGGGTTAGCTAACACCTCTATCACATCCCATAATTATCATTTCTTTCTTGTGGTGAGGACATTTATGATCTAGTCTCTCAGCAACTTTGAAGTATATAATACAGTCTTGTTGACTATAATCACCATGCTGTGCGCTACAAACTTAGAGTTAGAAGATAAATAAGTTCCGGAGAGCAAATGAAATGTTCTGATTCCACACAGCTAGTAAGCGACCAGTTGAGACGTGAAGAGTATTCTCTGAACTTTTCAACTCTTCATCGCACTTTCCCTCTTACCCAGAACGATGTGGCCACAATGACCTACATTTCTCCTTTAACTCTCCAAATTACCTTCATGTGTTAGGGCTTTTGTGCTTGCTCCGCCTCTGGCTGGTCTCTGGGCCCCCAGATCTTTCACTGACTGCCTTTATTTTGCCATATGACATCTCCTAAGATGTTGTCTCTTGAGAGCCACGCTCCCTGAAGTGCCCAGTCACCCCACTTTCCCCATCCCTCTTACTCCAGTTATATTTTTTCTTCATAACACTTATTACTACTGAAAATTTTCTTTGTCACCTGCTTAAATATATTCTCAATGTCTTTCTCCTTTAGACTATAAACTCTGTGAAGACTGGACTGGTGTTCATTTTACTTACCGCCATATCCCTTGCCTTGAACATAGGTACCTGACTCAAGGCAGATGCCTAACTCATGTTTCTGAAAGGAATGAATGGTACGTTGAATCACTGTTTCAAGGGCACGGCCTGGGAAGACAGCCCTGTACACTACACTGAGGGTTAGGGTGAAGCTGCCGTGAACTAAGAAAAAAAAGTTTCTGATGATTCCTGTATGCCGCCCAGCTTTATTACTGAGGAGCTCAAGCAAAGAAGTTCTTTTCCAAAAACAAAAACAAAATAAATAAGCATAAAGAAAAAACTGCTCCCCAAAACAATCAAGGAAGTTTAGGTATTTAGCAGGGATCCTTTGACATCATCAAATATCTACTGAGCACCGAATATGTGCTAAACATCCCTGGGATGCAAAGATAAACAACAGGACATCCCTGCTTTTATTACCTAAAGCTTGCATCTTTTTACATCGTTATTTTATTTTCTTGACTTTCAATGATAATCTGAATGACATTTTATGTTTGGGAAAACACTCAGTTCCTGAGTAAAACAGTCCTAATCGATTAAGCATTATGAGGAAAGAAAGATAAAATTCCAGAATTTTAGCGTTTTGTGGCCTCACATAAAATTTCAGCTCCTGTATTTGGTGTATAGATGGAAAACCGAGTCACAGATTTTAAGTGACATTTCTAAGGTCACATGTAAGATCATTGAGGTGTTGTTAGGAATTAAAGTTCTTCTGAGTCCTATTCTAAAGCTTTTTTCCTGTGCAGAAAATTAAAAATAAAAAAAAAAGAAATAGAGGAGGTTTCTTCCCGTCAAAGAAATATTTAGTCAATTTGAAGGGACATTACTGATGGGATTTGCAATGAAGCATGATTTCCACTTGGCGATTCTTAACCGAATAAAAACCCTCAGTTGAATTATGTTGAACTCTTCATTACCTGCTGAGAGTGATGGAATATGAAGGAGCTTTATTTTTACTAATCTGTTTCTGAGATGTTTTTTGGATGCAATTGTATCTTTAATCATTATTTTCAGCCTACATATATAATGCTCTAGTGACTCACATTTACTTTTAGATGTAAAAGCTCTGTTTTGTCCTCGCTAATTAAAATGCCCACATTTCTTAGATGGGTTTAGAAGATAAAGCTGTCTTCCACTGCATAACAGATAGGACCATTTGGGGAAGCACCAGGGTGTGTTTATTTGAATTGATTGCTATCCCTTTGGGATGACAGCATGCCTGATGTGGTAATGCTGGGTTTACAAGTCTTTCATACACACATACTCTTGTCTTCCTCATATGGGGGGTGGAAGAGGCTCCTTTAACTAGAATTTTCTAGAACATGGTTTGAATGGAGTGGGTTCCTGGGGCACCTTTGTCATACTCATCTCTGTGGGTGCCAGGATCCTGTGATAACTGGCTTCGCAGACTCGTGGAAGCTTTTGGACCATGGAGGCTGATGACTGAGGCCGAGGGGGTCACTGCTGACACTGACCAGAATAAGCAACACATGCTTCTTCTTGGTCTGTTAAATGTGAACCATAGCCAGGGGAGCACTTTTCTGCCTTTTGTGGACCAGACATTGGCAGAGTTGAAGGTCAAGTTTACTTTCCAGGTGCCCTAGAAGCACAGCTTGCAGCCCACATAAGAGGAAAGAAAACTGAGAGGTGGCTTCTGCAAAGTCTGGAGAGCACAGCTCCAGGGACGAGCCCAGAGTCTCTGTTTTCACCAATGTTGGCTACTCCTGTTCGATTTGCTCTTGATGTGTTCTTTCAGTGATACTTCTTTTACACTCTTTTAGACCAAACCAGCTGTAGAAGATAATTGTCCTAACCATCATTCAAAGAGAACTTGTGCTTTGCTTTGAGATACTCTGTAAGAAAATGTTTGATTGCATTTGAAATCTATTCTCGTTACCGCAGGAAATTTCCTCCATACTTTTGTCAATGAAAGAAGAGAAAGATCTTTTGGACTCTGTAAATTTAATTTCAGCTGTTGCGAATTTTGAATGGTTGTGAAATAGTTTTACATTTTATTATCACCTACTCATACAAAGACAGTTTTTAGTTGTGGTAACTATTAAAACTTTGAAAAGAGCCTCATTAAAAAGTATCAATCAGAAATTGTGTGTGGCCAATTCAAGCATAAAATCCACTGTGAAATAGAAGTTATCTCCAGAGAAGCAAGTTCAAGTTGCCTATTAGAAGTCTGATGGGACTTTATGTGGACTTCACACAAGTTTAGTATTTAATACCATCCACAGTACTTTTTATTTTGTCTTTTCTTACCATAATTGTATTTTATAAGAATGTTTAATGAATTTTCCTCTGCTACCAGCATTACTACGCTAAAAAATAGTATCATGTTTCCTGTTGCAGTGGAAAAAAAAATCCTACACTACATTGCATTGCACTGCACTCAACAGTCCTTTTACAATTTCCTATTGTGGTCATGATAATGATCCTTGTTATAAGCGATTTAGTCTCAGAAAAGGAAACTCTCACTGGCTTATACAACAACCTGGTGAATAGAGCCGATTGTCTTTGTAAAGATGAGCACAGGAAGCCGTGAGGTCGAGAGTCTTGCCTTCATTCATGTAAACTGTAAATGGCCATCTCTTTTGCCTCCCGTCCTGTGCTTTGCAGACCTGAGCAAAGTTCTTCAAAAATAGAGATGACTCTCTCCATCCAAACTAGAAAAATTGAGATGACGTTGTTTATTATTAATATGCTTACCATTTATATTTTTAAAAAATGTATCATCCCAGAAATGCAGGCGTTCTTCTTGATATATTACTAAACATTACAGGAGACGGAATGAAAGAATAATCTTTCCATTTATAGATGGTGCTCTGCAGTGGGATACCTGGCTGAGAGGGAAAAGAGCTCAACTAGGTTTCAGAAGATTATGTGAAACGGTACATGACTGGGACAGTGTGAAGTGATATACTCAGAAGGAAGATAATTCGAGCCACATGTAACCCACAGATTTCAGGTGCAGCAGTCTAGATGTGAAACTAGGGTCACTAGACCATTTGGCTACAGTCCTTCTCCAGCTTTGCTTCACCGGCTATTGCAAGATGTCTGTCATATTTGACCATCTCTCAAATCTTTCTACTTTTTCTCCCAACTCCAATGTTACTTTCTCCGTCCAAGGTACAATAATTTCTTAGTTGGTCTCCCTTTATCCTTTTCTCTCTTTTGTTTATTCTCTTCTCCACTGTCAGCATAATCTTTTGGCAACACTAATCTGGCATGTAACACACAGCAAGTCTACTAAACCCCTCTGGTATCTTCCTGTTGCTCCTATGGTTAGGATAGGTCTTCCCAGAATGGACTTCAGGACCTCCCTTGACCCAGCCCCTGTCTGTCTCTCCACTTTCACCTGGCCCCAAGTGTCAGCTTTGATCGCATTCTCTAAACGCCTTCTCCTCACTGCCAATGGGCTTCTGCCCACCATCACCGCTGTTTGTGTTCTCCTTGTTCCTCTGGTCACCTCAGTCATGCCTCTTCGTCCTTAATATCTCACTTCATTGTTATATCCTCAGAGAATCTCTCCCCAGTGTCCTGATTTGGTCCACAGCACATATCACAGGCTCTGAAAAGTGGCATAACTTTTGCTTTGTTGTGCTCTGCTTTTCCTATTTGCCATTTTTCATTTACTTGGCAGTTACTTGATTAATGTCTGTTTTTCCTGCCAGACCATTTAGACCTATGAGGACGGACTGTGTTTTTTACTTTTGTTTTTTGGCTCACGGTTGTGGCCCCAGAGTGCAGTATTGAATTGAGTCAGATCCAATGTAAACGCTTAGTACGTTTCAGCTGCTATTTATTATTAATATTTTTTTAGTGGATTCAGTGTACGTACTTCTGGTGAACTGCTTGGTGCTCAGTCAGTTGCCCTTTTCCTGACTTTGGCTTCTCCAAGTCCTACAGTAGCAAAGCCTGTCTGCAGCCTCCATCACTGAATCCTACTGCTGCCTCCTCTGGGGACAAAAACCAGGCTTCAGCCTAGCCTCCAAGGACCCTCAGGGGTGAGGACTGAGGTAGCAACAGAGCCTAGGTTTGACCCCACCAGACCCAAGAGGCTCTGGCTTTCCAAGGGGCTTGCAAAAAAAAAAAAAAAAAAAGCCGTGTAACATAGCCAAACGCCATGGTGCAATTGACACCTCATGGGGTGAACTTGGACCAGCGAGATACAGGAGGCAGGAAGGAGCTGGCAGATGACTTGCTTCCCTTCTTCCCCCTGAGACAGTGAAGCATGTAGCCCCATTTGGCTTTTCCAGGGAAATCCTCCTGACCAATCCACCCTCTCCCTTTACATTCCTCTGAAACTTGGACCAGTTTAGTAATGCCCATCACGTATTTGTTTTCCCCGCTTCCCTCTCTCTTCCCTTTTGCCCCTCTCTCCCGTGCCCTGGCACTACACCCCCGTGAAAAATATTAGCTAAGATTTGCCTCAGACTGTTTTCTAGTTAACCCACACTTAGATAAGTTTCCTTCTTGTTTTCAATATCATTGTAGTCTTCATTAGGGACATCAACTGGATGACATTGGACCCCGTTCATACATTTATTAGCTTAATATTTATTGCGTTCATACAAGGCAATAGGCTTTATTTTGGGTCTCTTAGGTATGAGAATGCAGAGAAAGTTATTCCTGAGCTTCAGAGGCCACTTCTAAGGTGGAAGAAGGGGAAGCAGACATGCAAATTAGCTATCAAGAGATTATAGTAAGGGTTCTTTGAGAAAATAATCATTAATTTTGCCCAAAACTGTCAGGAGGGTTTCCTCAGGGGACAGGAACATATGAGGTGAGTCCTAAAGGACGAGGAGTGATCTTTCCAGCAGACAAAGTGGGTCAGAGAGGGAGAAAGGCAGGAGGTGGAGGGAGGAACAGGCACACAAAAGCAGAGGTGAGGGAGATCACGGTACATCGTGGGGAGAACTGCAAGAATTTGTTAGGATAAAAGGAAGCTGGGGAGGACGATGGGGTCAGAGCTACAAAGAAACATTGACTTTACATTGTGGTTGGGCAAACACATTTCTGAGAAACACAGTGAAGAAACATCAGAATAAAGTGAAGAACACGATTTAGGGATCTGGTATCAACTAATTTTGTTCCTTCATTTCCTGCTTGGTTTTGTAGCGGGATTTCAGGCACGCTGGGCTGCCCAAGTTCAGAAATATGAAGAATGAGAGTTGATATAATCATAGAACGTGACATTTTTAGATGAGGCTGCTTGTCCTTTGAAACTCAGAGAGCGAACTGGCAAATCTAGCCTGGTTGGTCCCCTGAAGCAGATTTGTTTTTGAGGTCTCTTTCTATAAGCAGAATTATTTTCAGTAATAATCATGAAAGGGGATGAATATGTTTCACGTATGAACCAAAATTTATATTTGCCAAATTAACATTTTACTGCTTGGATTTCACACTCTGTTTCACTTTTAAATTGAAATAAACACTCTAAGAGCACATAGAATGACAGAATTGAAGTGCCTCTAGCTTTTTTTCTTCATCTTTACCATCACTGTTTATTTCTCACCTGTTGGTTAAATATAGGAATATGTACTATATCCACAGGGGTTGGATATATGAACTATACCTGCACCTGAAATAAGCTGAAACGATTCTAAATCCTTGCAAATTTACTTGCAAAAGCAAAGTGTGTGCTGGCTTTGGCAGCACATATACTAAAATTGGAATGATACAGAGAAGATTAGCATGGCCCTTGCGCAAGGATGACATGCAAATTCGTGAAGCATTCTATGTTTTTACCTACATATAAAAGAATGAAATTAGAACACTCCCTAACACCATACACAAAAATAAACTCAAAATGGATTAAAGACCTAAATGGAAGGCCAGACACTATAAAACTCTTAGAGGAAATCATAGGCAGAACACTCTATGACACACATCACAGCAAGATCCTTTTTGACCCACCTCCTAGAGAAATGGAAATAAAATAAAAAATAAACAAATGGGACCTAATGAAACTTAAAAGCTTTTGCACAGCAAAGGAAACCATAAACAAGATGAAAAGACAACCCTCAGAATGGGAGAAAATATTTGCTATTGAAGCAACTGACAAAGGATTAATCTCCAAAATATACAAGCAGCTCAATGTCTAAAAAACAAACAACCCAATCCAAAAATGGGCAGAAGACCTAAACAGAGATTTCTCCAAAGAAGACATACAGATGGCCAAGGAGCAAATGAAAGGATGCTCAACATCACTAATCATTAGAGAAATGCAAATCAAAACTACAATGAGGTACCACCTCACACTGGTCAGAATGGACATCATCAAAAAATCTAGAAACAATAAATGATGGGGAGGGTGTGGAGAAAAGGGAACCCTCTTGCACTGTTGGTGGGAATGTAAATTGATACAGCCACTATGGGGAACAGTATGGAGGTTCCTTAAAAGACTAAAAATAGAACTACCATAGGACCCAGCAATCCCACTACTGGGCATATACCCTGAGAAAACCATAATTGAAAAAGAGTCATGTACCACAATGTTCATTGCAGCACTATTTAGAATAGCCAGGACATGGAAGCAACCTAAGTGTCCATCAGCAGATGAATAGGCAAAGAAGATGTGGCCCATATATACAATGGAATATTACTCAACCATAAAAAGGAACAAAATTGAGTTATTTGTAATGAAGTGGATGGACCTAGAGTCTGTCATACAGAGTGAGGTAAGTCAGAAAGAGAAAAACAAATACAGTATGCTAACACACATGTATGGAATCTAAAAAAACAGTAGTGACAGGGCAGGAATAAAGACGCAGACGTAGAGAATGGACTTGAGGACACAGTGGGGGAAAGGGGAAGCTGGGGCAAAGTGAGAGAGTAGCACTGACATATATATACTACCAAATGTAGAATGGATGGCTAGTGGGAAGCTGCTGCATAGCGCAGGGAGATCAGCTGGGTGCTTTGTGACCACCTAGAGGGGTGGGATAGGGAGAGTTGAGGGACACCCTCCCAGGAGGGAAGGGATATGGAGATATATGTATACATATAGCTGATTTACTTTGTTGTACAGCAGAAGCTAACACAACATTGTAAAGCAATTATACTCCTGTGATCGGTGATCTTTGATGTGACTACTGCAACTCGCTGAAGGCTCAGATGATGGCTAGCATTTTTAGCAATAAAGTTCTTTTTAATTAAGGTATGTACATGGGTTTTTCTAGTCATAATGCTATTGCACACTTAATAGACAACAGTATAGTGTGAACGTAACTTTTATAAGCACTGGGAAACCCAAAAGTTTGTATAACTCTTTTGCAATATTCACTTAATTGTGTTGGTCTGGAACAGAACCTGCACTATCTCTGAGGCTCGCCTGTACTTACTTAATCTTTGAAGTCCAGTGTGTGTCGTACACTAAAGCATATCTCAGTTTGCATAGTCACGTTGCAAATGCTTGATAGGCACATATGACTAATGGCTACTATATTAGACAGTACAGGTGTAGATAGTTACTCTAAAAGGTGGTGTATATTAAGGATATAAAGAGCTATTAAAGCTTTGATGGTGCCATTTACATTTATATTTTGGGTAGCTGAGCAATCAGGCATACTTGAAGGAAATCTGGAAACTTGAAGTATTTGATATAATATAAAGATGTGTGTGTGTGTGTTTCCAATGATGTAACAAATAAAGATCTTTGTAAATATCCAGTGCAAGGGAACAAAACCAGAAACACACTTCTTTTCTAATGAATAGTTATGCTTCCACTGGTCAGATTTTGAGACATAGATCTATTGAGGTTGACTGCATTGCTCTTTCTGCCTTGCCTACCAGGAAGCTCAGAGCTAAACTGAGCATTCTACTGTAGTGGTTATCTTTACGTACAGTTTTTTTCAACCTGCCCTATCCTCAGCTCTTGGTTTTTTTTTTTTTTTTTTTTTTTT
>NW_020172779.1:14059258-14076817 GCF_003031525.2 Neophocaena asiaeorientalis asiaeorientalis
ACGCGGGCCTCTCACAGTTGTGGCCTCTCCCGTTGCGGAGCACAGGCTCCGGACGTGCAGGCTCAGCGGCCATGGCTCACGGGCCCAGCTGCTCCGCCGCATGTGTGGTCGAACCCGTGTTCCCTGCATCGGCAGGCGGACTCTCAACCACTGTGCCACCAGGGAAACCCAGCTCTTGTTTTTTGTCCTAATTTTGCCTAACTAATTTTTCCATATTTATTTATTTATTATTATTTACTGAAAATTATTTGAGGAGAATAAATAATATATAAAGGAATAAATGAATAAAACATCCTAAAAAGCATCTTCTGGTACCTGCTTCAGACAGACTATCGGGTTGAATGAATTACAATCCTATGTGAGATGTGACTTAGAGTTAATTATTCTTATAAGAGTAATTAAACCTCAAACTATAGATTCAGATATTTCCAGAGCCTGGAAGGGCTGAGAGATTATTTAGTCAGGCTCTCTTGAGTTCCAGATGACTTAAGCAACCTTCTTAAAGGCTTCAACATGGTTAATGGCAGATCTGGCCTTTAGACTGGTCTTCATAGCATATGAACTGCCTCTACATCCATTTCTATAAGATTCTGATGAGCTAATTTTCAAAGAATCAACTCTTCTTGGTGGGTGAGCAGAGGCATTTTGCCTGAGGCAGCTTAAACCTTGACCTTTGTTGGTACGTTGGACCTGAAGTAATACAGATTTCTCTCTTATTTGCTGAGGGCAAACTCTTCGAGACCTAATAGATCTATCCTGTACAGGAGTCTAGGCCCTCCATTCCTGATAATAGAACCATTATTCATGTGAGATGACTTTCCACTGGCAGTTTGGACTATGGATATTGGTTTTTATCAAATATGCTTGATGAAACAACACAAAATGCTAATTACTGAAATTATTTAATAAAATTTAGCATTAGTTTGGGAGAAAAAAACAGACATTCTCATATAGCTATATACTTATCTCAAGGTTTTTGGAGAATAATTTGCTAATATATATCAAAAACCTTAAAAATATACATGTCCTTAGGACCAGAAATATAGCTTCTAGGTATTTATCCTAAGTCAATTTAGAGCCTTGGCTTACACATTTACATTACACAAAGTACATTCCTGTCACATTTCTGATCCCTTATCAGGACCTGGGAATTGTGTAGATCCAATTATGCCCATTTTACAGATTAGGAAGCCAAGAGTTGAGCAAATTCAGGTAACTAGCTTGCAGTTACACAGCTAATTCATAATAAAAACCTGTCCACTGTTTACTTCATTTGAATTATGCAGATAACCTTTGAGATAAGCATTTTAGTACAAACAAAGACTATCTAGGAAATTGGAGGAGACAGGAAAAAGAGCAAAGGGAGAGCAAGGTTTCCCTAAGAGATCAGTTTTATTTGATCCTTAAACATAACATAAAAATAGCAGATTAAAAGATGCTAGACTTCAGACCCAAAGTTAGTAAACATTCGGATCACAGTGAAGTCATGAGCGGTTTGTAATGGAGCTGTCGCATTGCACAGTGAAATGAAGAAGCATGAGATGTATATTGAACTTGAAATTCAAGTTCAATGTGCTATAGTATTTGCTTTTCCTGACTGTTCATTTAAAACTAGGAAAAATTAGAACCAGCTACTGACTCTTATGATTTGGACCAAAACAATCGATTTTTTACAAGAAAGAACAGAAGAACCAACCTACTGTTTTAGCTCATTTATTTTTTTTTAACAGCCTTATGAGAAAGGAGTGGCTCCCTCCATTTTAAAGGGGAAACACCTAAAATAAGTGAAGTAGGATTTCCAACGTCACACAGCTAGGGTGGAGCAGAACTGGTGGATTTCAACTCCCAAAGGTCATGCTAATTCCATCGTTCCATTTTCTTTTATTCCATGCCTATGGATTTCCTGTGATGATTCATTTTTTTAACGTATTTAAAAAATAGATATTTTGAGTAATTCTTGTGATATTTATAATGGTGACATGGGTCAAGCAGTTAATACGCACGCAATCACATGTATAACAAAAAAAAACCAACCCACAGGTTGCCTGCTTCGAATGACAATCAACAACCCTAGGCCGAGCGCCCAGCAGGCTGAACTTGTGTTCCCCAGGAGACATTTCCCCGTATGCCATCTTCTAAAACCTATTATTCTTACATATAAAAGCTGACAAGTTCTACTTCCCACATAAGCTCCTCTTAAACCATTTCCCACATTACCCTCACAACTCTTTTTGTGACTAGTTCCACATTTCAATCATTATATGCTCATTTTTACTGGCAATTCCTTTGCACAGTCACCACTGTTTTTTTCACCATTACCATATTATTTGCATTCTAATTCCAGCTCTCTTCATTGTTCGCTGCTGTTATTTACTCTACTGATTTTTTTTAATGGTAGCACCAAATGTATTCAAACAGAAATTCTATGTGTGCAGTTGCTGGGAGAAACTTCCAATTATGGCGGCCTGCCTTTTTAACCTCTGAACTTCATAATTATTTTTTAATGCTTTCTATGAGTTAGGAGATGGTAAAGAAGAATTCTACTTTGTAGGGACTCATAGTATAGATACTGGGGCGGTGAAGACTGCATTACACACCCACAATAAGGGACTAGTGCTATAGTCAAAGTGAGCCCCAAATACTGATGGAACACTCAGTGCTCAATTGATTCTGACTGGGAGAGTCAGGAAATACATTCCTGAGAAAGTGATATTTGGTGCCATTTGCAGCAACATGGATGGACCTAGAGATTGTCACGCTGATTGAAGTAAGTCAGAGAAAAACAAGTAGCATATGCTATAGCTTATATGTGGAACCTTAAAAATGGTACAAATGAACCTATTTACAAAACAGAAATAGAGTCACAGATGTAGGAAACAAACTTACGGTTACCAGTGGAGAAAGAGGAGGGAGGGATAAATTGGGAGATTGGGATGTACATATACACACAACTGTATATAAAATAGATAGCTAATAGGGACCTACTGTAGAGCACAGGGAACTCTACTCAATAGGCTGTAATGACCTATATGGGAAAAGAATCTAAAAAAAAGTGGATATATGTATATGTATAACTTGTTCACCTTGCTGTATACCTGAAACTAACACACTATTGTAAATCAACTATATTCCAATTAAAAAAAAAAGAAAGTGATATTTGAGCAGGGTCTTGTAGATGAGATAGGACTTTTCATGGTAGAGAAGTTGAGGGGAAGGGCATTCCAGGCTATACTGTGTGTTTGGGGGTTGGCTTGGTTGGAGTATATGGTACTTGTCTTCCCTGGGGTAGAAGTAGAAGATGATATGGTAAGCTACAGAATACAGGGCCAGTCTAGAGAGCTAGTATGGAATCCCATGTTCAAGTGGCATCATATAAGATGAACCTCAATGTGGATGGACCGTAGGATGTGAGGTTCAGTAATGGCAAGAGGCCAGGCTGGGAGGTAAGTTCAAAATCATGGAGAACCTTATATGACATGCCAAAGAGTTTGTCTATCCTCTCTTATGCAATGAGGGAACCTGGCAGCTTTTCTTTAGAAAATAGACATAGATTCGTTTGGTTGATTGTGGAGGATAAATAGGGAAAAAAAATTTAAAAAGAAAAAAAGTAGTTCAGCAGCTATTTCAGTAATCTAGGTGAAAGATGATGAATGTGTGAACATGGGCTGTGATGAAACAAAGAAGCCAGGTTCCCTGCTTTCTCAGGGCATGTGCTTATTCTGTGGGAGCACAGAAACGTTCTGATCCTATCATTAACAGTACTTTCAATTTGCACAGTGCTTTGAAAGAACAGCTGCAAAATCAAGTCAAATATTTACTGACAGCACACTCCGTGGCAGGCATTTTGGGTCAAGAGTTGGATACGGTTTACCTCAATTTGATTTTGTCCTCCCAGCAGACGTGTGAGGGAGATAGGGCGTATATGATCGCCATTCTGCAGAGGAAGATCCAGGCCTGAGTCTAACAGATACTCAAGTCCCTGTTGCCGGGGAGGGACAGAGCCTGGACTTGAGCTGCACTTCCTCCTCTTCTCTCATGGATGCGCTTTCCAGGGTGCTGGGATTAACTCCTCAAATGTCAAATACATTAGATGCATGATATATAGGTAGTGCATACGGAATGATTTCAGAAGTGGGAGAAAGACATGCAGGCAAGAGCCATCAGGGATGTGTTTTTGGAGGAGATGGCCCTTGGCCTGAGTCTTGAAAGCTGGACTCCAAGAAGCAGAGGGGCTAGGGTGGGAGGTGCCCAGCGGTAAGGAAGCATGGGTATTCATTTCCCCCTATAATTTCTGGGACAACATAACTCCGATTTCAATTAATTAGTTAAATATTCATTTTGTTCTTGCTCTGTTCCAGGAACTATACTAGGGACAGGAGACACCAACATGCATGAGGCTGTAGTCTGTCTTTGAGAAAGAAGCCATCGGTTAGAGTTGACGGGGTTGTGGACCCAGGAGCCACTGGAGCCGAGTTTGAATTCTGACACCAACACTTAGTAGCTGGGTGGCTTTGGGAGTGTCACTGAACCTCTCCGACCCTCAGTTTCTCCATCTCAGAGCTGAGTTAGTAGCATGCAAATTGCACGGTTGCTGTAAAGATTGGAGTTAATACATTCATGTGCTTTGTACAGGTCAAAGCACAGAGCAGGTCCAAGTCGACAGTAGTTATTGTTATCATTTGGACTTTCTCAATCTAGTAAAGGAGTGTGGAGAGGAATGACATAGTGTGAACCAACCTCCAGAAATCAGCTGGTGGAAAAACAAAAGTCTTGATTACATGGGGAGCTCTGCTGGAAGATGTGAAGCACACAGCAATGATTCTGGCAGGCGTCCTAGCAGGCATCTCACTTGACTCACCATCCATTTTACAGGTGAGGATGCGAGGCACAGAAAGGAAATTACCTGTTCATGTTCGTTAATGTTCTGTTCCTTCTAGCTATTGACAAGAGAGAATATTGCATCTAGATATTGCTATCTAGTAAAAGTAAAAGACCTGGGTGATAGGAAGTCAAATGCCAGGTAACTGTTGAATGGAGGCAGAGAAAAGGGCAATTTGGGATGCATCAACTATATTCCCTGAAGATGAAGAAGTATGGACTTTTGGCAGGGTCAGACCACCTAAAAGGAGAGGAATACTAGTACTTATATAACCTGTAAGATGACTTTAGGGGAGGTTATAAATGAAGCAAAAGGTGCAGCCATATTGGGATTCTAGGCTCAGTCTGGGATCTGTTCCAGATGCATCCAGTCTGCAGATATCCGTGTGATGATTTGGCCTCTTCTAGGAAGACAGACTGAACTACTGCACCACATCCGACCAGATGCTCTGAATGCCTTGGAAGAAACGGTTGGCCTTTCCCAGAAATCATCCACAGAACGCTGTGGGCAGAAAAACAAGTTTTCAAAGGTGCTTTGTTCTTATTGTTCTTTTTAAAAAGGCCGGCCGTTTATGATCCTTGGTTCTCTGACTCCAATTTTAAGGGAGAAGGAAGTTCCCGAGAAAGCCACAAATGCCCATTTCACTCTGTCATCTAAGATTCTGCTTCTCCCTTGTTACCTCTTTGTTCACATCCCCTGGTTTTATTCTGTGCTTGCAGAGGCCCCAACAGGGAGCACCCTGGGCCCACAACTGGCTAGAAGTTCAAAATCAAAATGATTTTATCTGCCTCAAGCCTGACAGCTACACAACGGACCTTGTATAAATCTTGAGACGTGAACCCACTGTATGCTCTTTGCACAGAGACTGGAGGCAGAGTGCTTGCTTCATGAGACTGGACATTGTAAAGTTGGACAGCTCTGGATAGAGTGGCTGGAGTGGAAGCTTCACTGTGCCAGGCCATAGATCCAACGTGGTTCCTGCATTCCCGTGGTCACGTGGCACAACTCTCTCATTCAGACATCCGTGATCAACGTACTTTTCCTTTTCAAATGGAAAATTCTTACTACAATAAAATGAAACTTAAAAAGAAATTCCCTTCGGAACCTCAGAATATGACCTTATTTGGAAATAGGTTTTTTCTCTGCAGATGTAATTAGTTAAGACGGGATCATAGTAGATTAGGGTGGGCTCTAAATCCAGCATGACTTATGTGTCATAAAAAGAATAGAGACACAGAGAGACACACAGGGAGAAGGCCATTTAAAGATGGAGGCAGATATTGGAGAGATACTTCAACAAGTCAACCACCAGACACTAGGAAGGATCCTTCCCGACAGCCTTCAGAGGAAGTGCAACCCTGCAAACACCTTGGTTTTGGACTTGGCCTCCAGAACTGTGAGAAATTAAATGTCTGTTATCTTAAGCTACCTGACTTGTCGTTCTGTGTTATACCTGCCCTAGGAAACCAGTACAGCCACTATGCACCCTGCTTTACTGCTGACCAGGGGCCAGCCCTCCACCCTGGATGGAGCTTCTATCGATATTTTGGGAAAAGAGGGTGTGGGATTCTCTGTGGAGGCATTCCTGTACCTGACTGGCAAGGTTATATTTAACTTTGGCTTGGGAAGCTTATAATGAGGGATTTTCTCACTTTTCAGTAGGAGTCTGACTTTACACAAAACACACAGGTTTTTAAAATGGGAGAACTATAGAGAGTGCTTGTGAAGATGTCTAGAAGGTAAAAGAAGCCTTTGCCTTTGGTGCTTATGGACTCCAGGTAAAGTCCATCATCACTGTCATCACCACCACCACCATCATCATCACCATCAAAATAATTCCAAACATCGTGCCAAGCATTGTCCTAAGCACACCATCACATTTAATCTTCATCATACACTCTGAGGTAGCTACTATTATCCCCACTTTACAGATAAGAACACTACGGCTCAGGGTATACGCGGTGCGTCACAGTAGGACGAAGGGCAGCTGGGTCCTAACTCTCATCTCATGCCTTTAAATGTCAGTACGGATGTGTGGGAGCTTCGAGGAAAGCTTCAGTGAAAGAAAAATGGCTGCAAGCACAGTCGAAACTTCACCTGCATCTAATAGTCTCCGTTATATCAGATGAGAATGAAAATCACTCCACCCACACTGAGTCCTGCGCACTTGGAAAGACTGGAACTAAGTAATGTCAAATTGCTGTTTTTCGCTTGAGAAGCTACAAAAGACAAGTAAAGAAAAAGAGAACACAAACCAGAGGTTAATCTGGAATCAAAGGTGAGTAGTACTGCTTGTCTATTCCACTGAAAATGTAATTCACTGAAATGATGTCAGAGTGTTTTCTGTGGCTCAACACAGGCAAAATTTTTCATAGATAGAGATTTAACAAAACAGAAAATTTTAAAACTAGGGGGGAAAATACAGTTTGGTGAGTACCTTCTAAGCGCCCAGCCCTACTTTATGTGTATTTTCACGTTAATTCTTACTGCAACATGAAAGGTAAGCATCGATGATTCCTATTTTATAGATGAAAAAATTGGAGGTTGGAGATGTTATGCGATCTGTCTGAGGTCACAAAATGCTCATCTCTCTGACTCTGAATGGTACTTTTATAATTAATGCTCCAGAATGTTCCAGAAACAATTTTAATGACTTAACATAGATCGACTCATTTAATCCTTACAGCAACCCTAGGAGGTAGTAGGTTCTGTTATTGTCCCCATTTTAAAATAGAGGCATTCAGATGGGTTAAATCACTGTTCCAGGTCACCATGTGGCAGAACCAGGATTTGAACCCAGGTGACCTGGTTCCTGTGCTCTGTGATCTCTTCTGCCCTCAAACAAGCAGTGGAAGGAGTAGTGGCAGCAATTATAGCAGTAATAGTAATAAGAAATAGTGTGTAACTAGGTTAAGAAACTTTCATTAGTTAGGATTTCTCTTTGATGGTCTACAAGGGACTTGAGAGTATGCACTGGGGGAGGGAGAAGGTCAGCTTCCAGAGGCAGAAGAGTGAGAATTCCCTGGTGGGTTAGGAGGTGGAGGAGAGGCGGGGGAGGGAGAGAGGGCCTGGGAGAAGGTGGGAACGGGTGTGCTCTCTCATAGCTCAGCAACGTTGGGTTGAAATCTTAAAACGTTCTGAGTAGATTTAGTGGGGCAGACGCAACCCTGGAGGGAACTGGAGCTGAGATGTGGCTTGGATCAGGAGACTGTGATCACCCAGGAACTAGGACACAATCTAGTTTTTTTTAATTAAAAGACATTTTTTTGGGTCTCTCTGCACAGCATGCAGGATTCCCCGACCAGGGATTGAACCCGTGACCCCTGCAGGGGAAGTGTGGAGTCCTAACCACTGGACCGCCAGGAAGTCCCTAGGAGACAATCTCTTAGAGAGGCTCAGCGTCGGAGAGGCCAGGGCATTGGGGTTAAAGGGTTAGAGGCAATTTCACCAGGTTCTCAAGATGCAGGGAAACCAACGCCTCACTTCCTGAGTTGCAAATTGTCCCAGGGCCCGGCAGTAAGGGCAGGCAAGAATCAGGAGACTGGAGGTGTAATGAAACAAGAGCCAATATTCAATTCATGAATCACTCGGTTTATTACGCACAATTAGCACACAGCACAGGTTAAAGTAGGGAAGAGGGGGTAGAAAACCACTCCAGGGAAGTCCGGGAAGTTGGTGTCTCAGCTGGTGTAGATCAGTGGTCTGTGGCTGGCCTGGTGATGGGTCTCTTGACGAACGCGAGAGGGAAGTCGCTTTCTGGCCCAGCAGGGCCTTGGACACAGCATTGTCCAGAACGGCTCTCAGCAGCCACGTGGAGTCAGGTCCTCCAGCAAAGAGCCTTCAAGTCACCCGGCTCAGTGGTCTCTTTTTATGGAGCAACAGTTACCCTAGGGGAGGTGTCTTGACCATCAGTTTTTCTGTCTGTTCCAGTGACATGCGTCACCCACCAAAAGAATTCTTTTCTTTTTTTATAATTTTTTTTTGGCTTCCCCTTGCGGCTTGCAGGATCCCAGCTCCCAGGACACACCTGACGAAGAACTTCTTCCTAATCTGAAAAATGTTCTCATACCTCACCATTCATGTAGGTGAAAAGCCCATTCCTATAGCAGCCTAGAATCTAACTTCACTTTACATATACACACAAAGTGGGTTTTCACACACTATTCTTTTTTTCTTTTTGGAATGTTGCCAGGATTGTTGACCATTTTGAAAATCATGTCCTGATGGCAGGACAAATTCTGCTCCGAGAAGATTCTTCTTGCAGGCGGCCTTTTTTGGGAGATGAAATAGTTTCTCCTTCGCTCAGGACAAATTTCCTAAGGAAAGGACTGCAGCTTGATCTTAATGAGCTCGGGAATGAGCACTGATTAAAAAAAAGAAAGAAAAAGAAACAACCAGAGTCCCCAGTGTTCTTTGTGAATATGTGGTTCCCAGGACCACTAATTTACCTGATTCATAGGGCTCTTGCCTGTGTGTTTCTTCAGTTGCTTCTTCTGTTCTGCTCTGAAAATGATTTCTCTCCCTACATATCTCTCGGTCCTCTCCAACCAGCCCATGTTTCCCTTTTGCTGTGACAGTTCCTCCTATCCCATTGAGGCCCTGTGCTTGTGTGTCTCCCAGAGATCCCCACTAGCTGGAAGATATGCGATGAATGCTTGTGGGTCCTAGAACCCCAGAGGTGTGGTGACTTCTCTTAGGTTATATAGTTGGTTAGTGGCAGAGATGGGTCAGGAAGCTTTGACTTGGGGTTCTCAGTATATAAAACTTTGTGCTTGAGAGAGAGGTGGATACAAAATAAAAGATTTTAATACTAAATTATAGGGATGTGGCTTCTTTGATTAATAATAGTTCAGGGGAATTCCCTGGCTGTCCAGTGGTTAGGACTCTGTGTTTTCACTGCCGAGGGTGAGGGTTCAATCCCTGGTCTGCGACTAAGATCCCATTTTTGGGG
This sequence comes from Neophocaena asiaeorientalis asiaeorientalis, assembly GCF_003031525.2. Lineage (NCBI taxonomy): Eukaryota > Metazoa > Chordata > Mammalia > Artiodactyla > Phocoenidae > Neophocaena > Neophocaena asiaeorientalis. Next base: position 14,069,089 of record NW_020172779.1, read on the forward strand.
GGAGTGGTCCCCCCAAAAATAAATAAAAGTCCGGAACGTATATTAAACATATATACATAATGCATATATAATCATATAATTTTATTTAAAATAATATATGTCATTGAAAGGCATGATAAGAGTATGGAGGGAATTTGCATAAAATTTGCATGTTTAAGTATGAAAAAGAAACAGCAAAAATGAGAAACAAATGGAAAGAAGAAAAGGAGAATTTAATGTGCTGAGTAATTTACATACTGACAGCAAGTTTCTTTGAATGGTACATACAAATGTATGTAAATTGGCCTGCCTATTTAAGAAAAAGATATGCAAATGTATGTCCACAGAAATCTGCTACCCTTCATGCTGAAGTAGAATAATAAGATGCTTGATTTTCATTCGAATTATTTTTTTTTCTTTCAAGAATGTCCTCTCAGGAAACTGTAGGACCAAATTCTTCACTATCTAGCATTTTAGTCATTCATTCATCCAAGTGTCCATTTTACATGTACTCCATGTTAGGCATTATACAGGGTGCTGGAGTTACAAAGGTGAATAAGACACAAAATGCACTAGTCCTTCGGGAGCTCAGAGTCTAACAGGGCACAAAACATGTACATGGACTCTTATGATGCACTGTGGGGATACATGTCCACTCGCTGGGATATATGCACTCAAGGTACACAGGCACTCATTGGGCTACTAAGTGTCATTAAATTCACTTGCAATAAAATAGGAGTGGTGGTTCTGATAGGGCTGAGAGCTACTCCATTGATATATCCCATACCCCTGATATTCTCGTGACTGTCAGTGCCCTGCTTTGTCAACTCTCACTTTTTCTTTGAGTTTCCTTCCTTTACTGCCTTTAGTCCATCCATTCTAAGTCCCCACTTCAGATTCAATATCTCAGAGTGTCTCCTGATTGTCTAACCAAGTTATTAAGAGGGAGGAAAGATCTACACAGCTTTTTCTAGGTTTCGTAATCCCTTTATGATTCTACACTGAACTGAACAAAAACTGGGATACAGGGATAAAACTAAAAGAACAAAGAGAAGAGAAAAAGGGATCTGCTTTCTCTTGAAGGATTAACTTTCCAAAGCATAGTCTCTGGGGGGCCAGACATGAATTCAAAATCCCCTTTAGTCCCTTCTTAATTATGGGATCCTGGGTAAGTCACAACCACATTGTAACAAGCCAGAGGGAATCCTACCTACCTTGAAGGGTTTTGAGGAGGAATGAATGAAACCAATCAGTAGGGCAAATTTATAATTTCCATTCCCTCAGACTCCAGACTGATAGGGACTTCCCTGGTGATCCGATGGGTAAGACTCTGCACTCCTAATGCAGGGGGCCCGGGTTCGATCCGTGGTCGGGGAACTACATCCTGCATGCTGCAACTAAAAAGTCCACGTGCTGCAACTAAAAGAGATCCCGCGTGCCGCAACTAAGACCCGGTGCAGCCAAGAAAAATAAATAAATGATAATAAATATTTTTTAAAAAGATAATTAAAAAAAACAACTCCAGGCTCATAAAAACAACTGACTACTTGACATCTCTACTTGGACAACTAAGATTAATTTCAAAATATGTCTAAAACTAAACTTCTGATCTTCTCCCCTCAACTGTTCCACACATATCCTTACCTGTATCGGTTGATGACCACTCTGTTCTTCTAGTTGGAATCACCTTTGATTGCTTTCTCTTACATCTCATATTTTATATGAGAAAACCTTGTTGGATCTACCTTCAATATACAACCAGAATCCAACCATTCTTACCAACTCCGCTGCTACCATCACGGTCCAAGCCACCAAAGTCTCTGACCTCAGTTATTGCAATAGCGTCAGTACAAGTCTCCCTAGTTCTGCCTGTGTGCTCCCTTACAGCAGAGAAGACAATGTGATCCTTCAAAATCTTAAGTCAGATCATGTTACTTCTAAAACCTTACAAAAGCCAATAGACTATCACTCAGCGTAAACCCCAAAGCCTTTACAATGACCTACAAGGTCCTGCCTGAAGTGGTCCCCTTTCCTCTCTGACTCCATCCTTCTACCCTCTGCTGTGCCCCTGCTCTCTCTGATCTAGCCACACTGGCCTCCTTACTGTTCCTTGAATCCCAGGCATATAGACACTGTAGGGCCTTTGCACTTGCTGTTCCCTCTGCCTGGTACCCTCTTTTCCATGTAGTCCCATGGCACCCTGTTTTATTTGTTCTTTTTAGGTAAGTAGCACCTGCTTCTTGCTAACATGCTAGAAGATGTACTGATTTATTGTGCTTATTGTTAATTGTGTACCTCTCCCCTCCATAATTGAAGCTCCTTTTTTTTTTTTTCTGATCAAAGTTGATTTATTGAGGAAAAAACAGGCATCATATCAAAGGCTTACATCATCTTGGCAGTACACAGATTTGGGGAGGAAAACTCTGGCCTCTGCTGAGTATGTCATCAAAAGGATAAACTGTCCACCTTCCTGGGAAGCAAAGTCACTATAAATCAGATTTGCAAAGATGTGCAAAATGCTTACAATTCAGTGGGTCCTTTGTCAGTCAGATAGGAGCTAGGTAGTGAGATCCACTGTTCTCCAGGACGATGGGAAGTCACCACCAGCCACAGAAGCTGCCTATCTTGAGGCTCTTTTTAGGGCAGGGATTGATATCTGTTTTCCACACTGACATGCCTAAATCTGTGTCTGGAAACATATTAGAGCTCTGAAAATATTTGCCAATTGAGAGCACCTGGCTTAAAGCAAGTACTCAGTTGTAATTAGTCTTCTTTCTCCTACCTTAACTTCAAAAGCTACATAAGACAAATACGTACAAGTGATATGATGTACAGCATGACGACTATGGTTAACATTGCTGTATGTTATATGGAAAGCTGCTAAAAGAGTAGATCCTAAGAGTTCTCATCACAATGACGTTTTTTTTCTTTTCTTTCATTTCTTTCTTTTCTTTCTATGAGATGATGGATGTTAACTAAACTTATCTTGGTAATCACTTTACAATCCATGTGACTCAAACCATGGTGCTGTACACCTGAAACTTGTACAGTCATGTTATGTCAATTATTTCTCAATAGAACTGGAAAAAAAATGAAAAGCTACAGAGTGTTTGCTAGGGTCACAAAAGGAAATGGCCACCAGCCATCTTTCCTCTCTGTCCTTGCTGTGACAGGACCCCATTCAGCCTGGGAGATGATTAATGCTCCTAAGGTGACACTTCCACCTGGAGAGACGGTCATTGTTCTCGGCGTGGGTTCATCTCTCTCTGGGACAAATGCCATGTTTCTGCCTCTTCCTCACACCGGATGCCACGTTCCACGGCATCCCATGAACGGGGGTATTGTGCCTCTCTTCAGGAAAATGCTAGCTCGCTTCTTTGTCTCCTCTTTTCGGTGGCAGACACTGTGTCATTCAGCCTGTTTCAACGTTTTTCTCTGTTGAAGGGATTTTTCTTTACCGACATGTGAGAAGAGTCGTCTTCCTCCTTGGTCACCTCTGCTGTGGCTTCTCAGCCGACTCTTGGCTGTTCCTTCCATGGCTTACTCCTCTTGATATGAGGTCTTGGAAAGGACTGATTGATAGATGATGGGTTATTAGTAACAGCACATTGTCCAAACAACGCTCATCATCTCACAGTTTCCAGAGCCCTTTCCTATTTGTGGGCTTATTCGTTCTCACAAAGCGATTGGTCCTCTGTGTGCTGCTTGAGAGGAAATGGCATTTAGAATGAGATGGCCCTCCATTCATATCAGAGCTTGTTCACTGATCAGCTGTGTGATCTTGAATGTCCCCCATGGCCTCTCTGAACCCTATTTGGATTGGGGCTAATGACAGAGGAATTATAAAATGTACCATCCAAACCTGGATAGTTTTGAGCTTCAAAGTGAGTACTTTTAATAACTGTATGAGAATACAAGCACACACTGGCTCTGCTCTGGGCCTGTCAGCTATACGATCAACCCTGCTATGCTAATACGTCTATCACTTATGATACTGATGCTAGTACTAATACAGTAACAACTACTACTGATATTAATTACTAATGACAAATACTTATTTCACCAGGTTTTTGTGAAGATTAAAAATAGATGTTAGGGCTTCCCTGGTGGTGCAGTGGTTGAGAGTCCGCCTGCCGATGCCGGGGACACGGGTTCGTTCCCCGATCTGGGAAGATCCCGCGTGCCGTGGAGCGGCTGGGCCCGTGGGCCATGGCCGCTGAGATGTTAGTGACCTAAATGGGAAGGAAATCTGAAAAAGAGTTGGTATATGTATGCGTATAACTGATTCATTTTGCTGTACAGCAGAAACCAACACAACATTGTAAAGCAACTATACTCCAATAAAAATTAATTTAAAAAATAGATGTTGAAAGCACTTACATACTGTTAGATGTTGTGTGAATGTTCACTGTTTAATTAAAACCTGGGAAGAGAGATCAGGTAGGTCATTCTTGAACAGGTGGCAACTGAGAAATAGAGGTGTTAGTGGGCTTCTTCAGAGTTACCCAGCTGGTAAAGGTAGAGCAAAGTTTCTAACTTTCAGCTGTAAGTGGAGGCCTCTGTTTTCTTTTGTGCAACACTCAGGAGCTTGTTCTGTTACCCACCTCGAGGTTGGCCATGCCTGCTTGCTCAGTGATGGATTCCTCGAAGGCAGGGCCTGTGTCTTGTTCATCTGTGGGCTCTCAGTACCCTTCAGAGCACCTGGCGTTAGGCACAGGCTCAGTGGACGTAATGATGGATGAACATATAGTTAGAGAGCAAAGGTCTGAATGATGGTATCATGACAGGTACTGTCTTTTCCCTGGAAGGCAGGTAGAGGGAAAGACTCAGGATGTGGGCTAGAATCAGGGTGAGAGACTCTGTATAAAGGAAAGTGTCAAGAGCCCAGAATGGTGGCCTTAACTTCTTCCTAGTCTTTTTATATTTACGCTGTCAGCTTTTAGCACAGTGCTTGAACTTAGCAGGTTCCTAACAAATGTTGTTGAATCAGTGCCCACAGTTGCAGTCTATTGGACATGACGAGCAACATGGGGTTTTTCCAGAAAATAATCAAGTAGTTATAAACTTTTGACCAAGAGAACCAAATACCTGAAAAAGGCATGGGCAGATGGTAGCAGACACCAGCTTTGGATGTGCTGTGGTGCTGAAGTTTGACGGATGGTCTCAAGCACTGCTGTTCTTCCCCAGAAGGAGATACTGGCTGCTCACCCTTCTGGCAGTGGGTTGACCTGAGCCTTCTCACAGGTATAACAGCTCTCCCCAGACCACACGTCTCATCGCCGGGTATGCCAGCATTCTAGTCCACGTGCATTCCACTAAACTATCTTGTTTTCAGCTCTTCATCTCTTCTAATTTAGATTTCCATAAATTTCAATTAAAAGCATGTCTAGAAAAATTTGTACACCGGACACATACAACTATTCCCTGATCAAGGTGACTTACTTATGTAAAGTAAGACCAGACCAGCCTTTCCCAAATTAGTATCCCATACCACACTGATCCATCAAGCTGTTCCATGACAAAGAGTCCCAGGGATAATGAGATAAGACGTGAAACCTTATTTTTTCCCAATTAAACTCTCCCAATACACCTCAGAGACTTCATAAGTTCACACAAAGAAACTTGTTGAACTTCATGAAGCGGCATTCTCTGCATTTATTTTATTCCCAAATCTCTCTTTTCCCAAACAACAATGTCCTGTAGCTCCAACTTTTAGTATAACACACATTGGGAAATGCTGGGCTGAGAAAATTTCCAATATTCTTTTAAACACTGAAATTCTGCTCACCTATTTCAAGAGAGCAGCCAGTGGCCTATCTAGAGAGCTCTGCCTGAGGAAACGCCGTTGGTTCCTAATCCATATTTGGGGGGTTTTTATTTTTATTTTATTTACACTGAGCTTAGGGTGCTGGTATGGATTATTTAGAAAATGTGAAGCTTTCTCATCAAGAGCAGTGTTCTCTAAAAAGCTGCCCGAGTGATGGATTATTCATGAGCCCCTGTCAGCTCCTCCTCAGGGAAACGTTTATAAAGGAATTCTGCATCAGACCAGGCCCTGAGATGCATGAGGTCCCCTGCTCCAGATGGCTCAGCAGAGGGTGAGATTGGGGACTGTTTATTACATTTCAGTGGCTGGTTTGGGGAGGCACTCGAGCGGGCAGTCAGTGTTTCAGGAGGATGTGTCCTCTGTCTTTATTTCTCACTTTGTTAGGTCATTCTAATCAGCCTTATTATTATTTAAAAAAATTCTCCCTCTAGCTTTTCCAGCCCATCGTCATGGGGGTGTCAGTGGGGACACAGGCCAGCGTTAAGGAGGAAAAGGACAAGCTCAGCTCTGACCTTCCACCAGGCAGTACTGTCCCTTCACTTGCAGCTCGTTAAGAGCGTCCAGAGACACAGATCCCAGACAGACTTGCACAGCAGTCTCTTTGTCAGAAGTGGGCCTCCTATGAGATGACTCTTTGAGATTGGATTCAAAACTATTCTCTGGAAAGAAGATGGTGGAGAGACGCTGACCACAGCGAAAGCACAGGACACAGAAGACCTGGTTCCAATGTGGGCCCTATCACCTGTCAACCTGGGCTTTGAGCAGAATGCTAGGTCTTTGGAAATTCAGATATAATCTTGCTTTCATGGAACTCATATTCTCATGGTGGGTGGGCAGGAGGCAGACCATACACAAGCAAACAATCTGATGAATAAGAGAATTTCAAATGGTTATAAATAACTGTAGAGGAACAAAATATAAAGAAGGAAGAGAGCATAAGTAGAGGTGAGAGTGCAGTGGCTAATGGGTGATCAGAGAAGGCCCCCTGAAGAGGTGGCATTTGAACTAAGACCTGAATGACAAGGAGAAGTTCCCATGGAAAAGCTCCAGGGGCAGTGCCCCCCATGCAGAGAGAACAATTACAACTACCCTCTCTTGGAGATGAGTGTGGTAGGTTCGAGAACAAAAAGATGTCCAGTGTGGCTGGAGTTTATTGAGCCAGGGAGTGGTAGGATTTTTTTTTTCTTTTGGTTCAATGATAGTCTGAAGCCATTGAGAATTTTAAGCAAAGGTATCATATAATGTGAGTGATACTTTGAAATGATAGCTCTGCCTATTTGGAGATAGATACCAGGGGGAAGGGGGAGAGAAGAGCAGAAGCAGTGAGACGAGGTTGATAAAGTAGTCCAGGTCAAAGAAGGGGTACCCTACCTAGACTTATGGTGGTAAAGACATTAGAATCCCAAATAGGTGATGATGGGTGTTTGCCACACTGTCTTCAATAGATGCTAACTAGCTATTATTAAAAGTATTATTTGATGTCTCCTGAGCTCCCTGTCTCACAGAGTTCCAAGTTGCTTTCACATCCCTTGGGTTAAAGGAGGGTAAAATATTGCCATGCTTCTGGAAGGCAACTCTTTCCCAGGTTCCAGGGGGCTGGGAGTGGTGAACTGAAGAGGTCAGAGATGAGGGAGGGGTGGGTGCATCAGGGAAGCTCCTGGAACCCCATTGGTCCACCTGTCACTCATGATGCCCACAGGCTTAGCCTAGGAGAAAAGCAGTGCTCTAAAGATCACACCAGAACTAATGTGGGGCATGTTTTCTTACAGGCTATTATTGTTCCTGTTGGAGATGTGTATAATTGTCCATAAATACACACTTTCCAGGGCTGCTCCCATACAATAAATCACTTTAAGCTCCACTAAATCTTGCATCCGTTTGCATGTTTAATGAAGGACTCTCTTTCCCTCTCTCTCTCTCTCT
>NW_020172779.1:14077101-14135938 GCF_003031525.2 Neophocaena asiaeorientalis asiaeorientalis
TTTTTTTTTTTTTTTTTTGGCTGCGTTGGGTCTTTGTTGCTGCGCACGGGCTTTCTCTAGTTGCCGGGATCAGGGGCTACTCTTTGTTGCGGTACGTGGGCTTCTTATTGCGGTGGCTTCTCTTTTGCTGCGCAGCACCGGCTCTAGGAGCGCGGGCTTCAGTAGTTGCAGCACGCGAGCTCAGTAGTTGTGGTGCACGGGCTTTGTTGCTCCGTGGCATGTGAGATCCTCCTGGACCAGGGCTCAAACCCATGTCCCCTGCATTGGCAGGCAGATTCTTAACCACTGCACCACCAGGGAAGTCACAAGGGCTCTATTTTTAAAACACTTCTTTTGTTGAGTTCAAAATCACATGGGCAAAATTACCTTTAGCTCTGTTTTCCCTTTGATTTATCTGCAATTGATTGAGTCCAAGGCTCCCCTTAGTGATAGGTTGCATTCTCCCACCGTCTCCTTTGTTATCCTTCCGTGATAACCATGTACTTTTATTTTTGTGCCCTTTTCCATCTCCCTCCCTCTCTTTATCTACCTGTAGAGAAAGATGGAGAAAAAAGGAGTCAATTATTCTAACAACTAGGGCATTGGTTGTTGCTTGTTCCTTGCAAGAACATTTTAGCAACAAAGGGCAATCAGTGACCAGAACACATTCTCTGCAGGTGTACTGGATGGGTCCCAAATATGCGTAGCTATCTGAATATTTCTACTGAGATAACAAAACTCTACTTTCTTGTAACCTCCTTCACATGTATTATCTCTACATATATTCCTACGGCTCTGATACAATACATTAGTTTAGCCTAAATGTAACGGGCCTCAGTGACACTTAAGAAGCGATGAATTGGCAGTTGTATATACATGTTGTAACTCAGAAGAAAGATTTTGGTCAGATACAGATTTGTCAGTATTCAGTGTGTTTATGGTTGCAATCATCAAGCATATTTATAGTTCACATATGTGGGAAACATATATAGGACTGAGCTTTAAGAGACTAACAGAATAACAGGAAATCATGAAAGAGGTTGAGATGGGTTAACCAGAAATCTTGGAGAAACCACTGGGAGGATGAGGTGCCATGGAAGCCAATGGAAAAAGTTACTTCAAGAAGGAGGCACATGTCCATGCAAATTAAGGTAAGGAGTGAAAGTGCCCATTGGATTTATGGCAAGGAGGTCATTGGTGACCTTGGTTGGGCAGTGTAAGTGGAGGATGGGCTAGATTCTAGATTTCTGTGGATTGAGGAATTTCAGTGAGGTAAAAAAATGATGAGAGTAAATATAAGTAAGTTGGCTATATATAGGTTGGTAGCTTGAGGATGATATGAGATAAAATGAAATTATTTGTGAGTAGGGAGAAAATGCCCATAGCATCCTATACTGACCTCTGTCATTAAACTTGTCGCATAGTAACTGTGTCTATCTCTAGAGCCTTTGACCTTGACCTTTTTGAGGAAGGACATGACATTGTTTTGTCCATCTTAGAATCCCCAGTCCCCTGACATACCATGAGTAGACAATAATTTGTTGTTGTTAAACACTGCTTAATAATAGAATAAATAAAAAGGACATTTCTAGGGTTTTTGTTTTTTTTTTTTTGCGGTATGCGGGCCTCTCCCGTTGCGGAGCACAGGCTCCGGACGCGCAGGCTCAGCGGCCGTGGCTCACGGGCCCAGCCACTCCATGGCATGTGGGATCCTCCCAGACCGGGGCACGAACCCGTGTCCCTTACATTGGCAGGTGGACTCTCAACCACTGCGCCACCAGGGAAGCCCTCTAGGGATATTCTTATGTTAACATATTCTGTTCAGTTGTTGGCACTACATTTAAAAGGAATAGCTCCCTAAAAACAAAGGAGCTTGCCCAAAGATTTTCTTTGCTGGAATCTCATGTCCTTACAGCAGGAGCTTCATTTCTGTATGCTCAGCCCCAAGCACAATGCCTGACACATAGTAGGTACTCTCTAAAGACTTCTCACTTTAAATAGCAGTGAAGTGACTGAATGGATGAAGAACGGAGAGTATATACTTAGCTTGAATTAGACCTGGGGAAGAGAAGATTCAGGGGTTCACAATCACTTTCTTCAAATATCAGAGGGCCTGTCAGGTACGGTAAAGATTAGGTGTCTTTTCTATTACACAAAGGAATAGGAATAGAATAAAGGGAGGAAGATAGCAAAATATGTCAGCAACTGAATTTAATTATTATGTTCATGTCTGGTTATTCCATTGATGGACCAATAACATTCTGATGCATAATTCATAAATGTGTATATGTTTATTCCATAAAACTTATTTTTCTTGACTTCATCTTAGCAAAAATAATTTCTTATGCTTTAAAAATAAAAATTAAGAAAAAAAATTTTTCATGTTATCAGTGTTCTATTGACAAAAATACTCCACAAGATTAAAATATAAAATAAAGTTCTACTCAAAGTATATACAATTAGAATATATTTCCATAAAATGTAAGCTAAATGCAAACTGAAGTGTCAATTATATTTCCATAAAATGTAAACATTTGAAAAATTAAGATCATTTTGCATGTCCCCAAAATGTTGTTTTATAAAATATTCAGTATTGCTTATTAAATTAAGATACACAATGAAATTAAAATTGCTTAATATCAAAATTTTAGTCAAAATTATTCAAATACGGTTATTTAATTTATTTTTTAAATGTAATTAAATCTTATTAAATATATGTATGAAAACAGTATTCACATTTCTTGAATACACTACCCACCAGGTTGCGAATATAAAGTATTGGAGCAGCATCCCAGACATGTTACATCTAAGCTTAAGAATATGGAATTTTAAGAGTGAGGTGCATTGTTTAATATTGAAAAATGTTTCTTAGTCGACATATGCATTTGTTTTCAATACTGAGTTAATTCTGAGTACCTCTGAAATCACTAATTGGAATATAAAGAGATTCAAGATAAATGGATAATTGGAATCCCTGGGAAACTGATGCTTTATATACCAAAGGCTATTGCATTCATAAGATGAAAGAGTTAATGGAGTAATTATTTTATCTTTTCTCTTCCTTAAGCATTTTCACCACGCAGGTCATTCACGCAAATTTGTGTCCATCTCCCTCCATTCACAAATCTTCATGCATTTGGACTCGGCCATCTTTCATTTCAAGAGTATATGGTAAAGGAAACATTTCCTGGAAGCCTGAACAGTGTTAGACACATAAGCTGTGTTTAGGTTTATGGGTTGTGCTGTGCCATTGCTGAGTATCAGATCCCAAGAGACAGTGGTGCACATATATGCTTTAATAAATTTACTTTTTATGTACGTTTGTGATACACAGGATCCTTAAAAGAACAGGGTTCAGGGAAAGAACACCTCTTGTGCCAGGGTCTGGGAGAGGAACTAGTAGATATGGCAGGTCAGCATTCAACTTCCCATCCAAGCTCCTTCCATACACCTTTATTTTTATAAAACTGGTCATCTAAAAATTACATTTCTCCAACACCCTTATAACTAGGGTTCTGGTTAAATTTAGTTTCTGCTGGAGCAGTTGCACTCACATGAGATTTGGAAGGCGGAAATTAATCAGAAGCTATCTTTCTGCTGCTATAGTTGCTGCAGCTGGCAAGCCCAGTCGTGATTTTGGGTTGCATGTAGCAGCATTCGAGGTTCCAGTCAGGGTGTTCGCCAGTGCAGAGCTGGCATGTGTGGAGTGACCAGGTGAGGTGTCAACCTCTTGGTCCCTGGAGCACAAGCAAGGTGGTATCTTCCTGGAGCCAAGAGGCACTGCGGCAGCCTCCCCATCCCTCCTTCTTGCCTCTGGCATAGGCAGCAGCTCTCCATCTTCTGCTGCTGCCTTACTTCCTAAAAGGGCAGCAGGGAGCAGAGGCTTGAGCAGCGAGATGAAGTTCAGGTACAGCCAAGGAGGAGAGGAAAATAACCAGCCTTCAGTGGTGCTCACTTTCTGTGTCCTCCACCCCATACTTGTATTTCAGACCTTAACTCATTTAATGTCACCAACTCAGTTTTTTTGTTTGTTTGTTCGTTTGTTTTTGTTTTTTAGCGGCGTCCTGTGGCCTGTGGGATCCTAGTTCCCTGACCAGGGATTGAACCTGGGCCTTCAGCAGTGAAAGTTTGGAGTCCTAACCACTGGAGAGCCAGGGAGTTCCCACAAACTCAGTTTTTAAGTGGGCGGATGAGGTAAAGCACCTAACATTGACTGAGACCCCTCTATGAGCAACCCTGTCCCATTGCTTTCAATCAGTCCTCACAGCACAGCTTTGAACTATTGATCTTCACTTTACAAATAAGGAAATTAAAGCTCAGTTAGATTAAGGTCATGTGTTCAATAAGAGGTGATTTGGGGTTTCTTACTATTATCTCCAACTTCCAAACTGTCTCTTTCTATCACATGAGGGATAGAGATGCAGTTCAAGAATGTGGATAACTCAACTCATTGCAGACTATTGGGACAACCCATACACGTCTTCTCCAGCAAATCTACCGTGTCCTCTTTGCCTATAAAAAGTAGTAGTAGATCATCCTTAAAACTTGTTTATTGATTTGTTTATTATTGTGAAGTGGTACTTACTGTGAAATTTGCTTGAAATGATTTGGATAGCACATGAAAGCAGGAAAAAGGACATAAAAGTTACCTGAGTCTCACCGGTCCCTAATAACCACTGTGTTCATTTTGATGTACATACATCCTTCTAGGCTTCTATTTTTTCTGTGTAAATGAATGCACACAATTTTCGTTATAGCTCACACTCTTTAATAATGTGCTCATTTCAGAATTGCTCATAATGATTTCCTCTATCATTATTTTTTCCTAGATCATCAGTTGAATATCCACCTGGGATTCCATCTTATCGATACGCCATGATTTATTTCACTGGTCTTGCATTTCTGAACATTTCTTTTCCCATTGTTTTTTGGCTGTTACATACAATGCTGTATGATCGTACACATTGATATTTCTTCCCATGCCTAATGATTTCTTTAGAAATGGGATTTTGAGATCAAAATATATTTGGAGGTTTATATATATTACCCTCCAAGGAGATGTAGCTTCTCATCAGTATTCTGTAAGAGTGGCCACCCTGTAGCCCTTCATTGCTGTGATTATCAGCTTTAAAAATAAGCCAAAAATACCATCTTAAAGAAGAAGTTATCCCTAATTAAGTTAAAAGCCATGTTAATATTGAGTAGTGTGGGGCTAAGGGGAAATACTTTGATTTTTCCCATCACTTCACTCGATTTCCATGAAACTTTGTAAAGAATGCCACCTTTCTTATTCTTGTCCCAGAGTCAAAACTTCCTGCCAGATGTGTCCCCTCCTCAACACCCCGTGAGATTTAATCTCCACCATCAGGATGCGATATCAGGCTTCCTGGCTAAAACCTTTTTTTGTCTCAGTAGGGACTTCTTAGAACCCAGACCCATTTGGACAGTGCAAACAATGTTTGGTCAGTTTAAAAGGAGAGGTAGAATAATCCCTAAATATATGAACTACTCCAGCAAATTCTCAGAATTGGCTTTAGTGTACCTATTTTTAAAAACTAGTTTTTGTACCCAGCACTTTGATGTTATTTTCCAAATTCCTTTTGCTATGATCAAAATCAGTGTTGAGCGAGGTACTTGGCTGAGCCCTGGGAAGCTTCCAGGAGGCCTTTGTCTGGTAATATAGAGAGAGAGACAGTAAGGGAAAGAAAAGTGCACTTCAGATGTGAGGGTGGGAAGGGAACCAGAACGCCACCTGGTTTATTCCCTCTTCCAATCTTACACCTGAGAACAAAAGTCTATGCCTTCTCCTCCCTCTGAAAAACAGTTCAGCCATAACAGATGTACCTTGCCAGGCAGTTCCATGCATCCAAGCTACATTATCTATGTGTTCTCATATAATGGCCTGAAAAAATGGGCCTGTTATTATTCCCATTCTACAAATGAGGAAAAGGAGACACAGAGAGATGAATTATCCTGCATATAGCCATTCAGCTGCTAAATGGCAAAAAATAGATGCAAACGCAAGGAGTTTGGTTCTAGAAACCACAGCGCCATCCCTCTACTCGGCCCTGATGGTGGAAGGAGTTGGCTAGCAAGTTTCATTCCTTCCTTTCTGTCGTAAGAGATAGTACCTCAAATATCCCCAGCTCAACTTGGCTTCAGTTTCTCTTTGATAAATATTCCTAACTCCGTTACCTTTTAATAGTAATGATAATAATAACAACATGAATAACATTGACATCAGCTTTACAGAAATCTCTCTGGTCCATCCTCACATACAATTCTCACTGCAGAGAGGCTGTGATGCTATGTTATGAGGATGTTTCCGCCTCCAATTATGGAGGAGGAAATGGAGACTCAGGAAGATCAGGGGACCGGTCCAAAGTTATAGCAGCTCCCATAACTGCATCTGTGTCTTGAAAACAGGTCATCTGACACCAACGGAAGAACTCTTCCCATCACAGCTTCCCTCCTTCCACGTCTCACGTGACCTCTTTTCCACACTTTCTTTTACTCCTTTGACTTCTTTCTTCTGGGTCACAGTTGTTGCCAGTCAATAACTTCTTGGAAGTGGCAAGAACTGGGTGCAGCATTTCAGACGTGACTTGCCCAGCACTACACACTCTACTGTCTGTTCATCCCATGATGCCTGGAAGAACAGATTTTAGTCTGAGCTCTATCCCCGATGTGTTGTGTGACATTGGTCAAATTGTTGTATCTCTTCAGTCCTGGGTTTCCTCTTTTGAAAAAAAGAGAATTGCTAACAATTCCATCTACACTGTTGGCTTTTGATACATCTTGTCTGAATGAATGAATGAATGAATAAAATCGATTATTTCTTAACTCCTTATACTTCTAAACTTTAAAAGCAGGCATTCAATAGCTAGTACAGCTCTACCTGTGTAATTTCTTAATTTCTTTAGAAACACTCTAAACCGATCCAAGAGTTTAAACTGTTTTGAGGTAAATTCCCTTCCTCCTTGGCTTCATGTTTTCATACAGAAAGTATTCCATTATACATAGTAACATCCTGGCCTCTGTCTCTGTCTCCATCCTTAGGGAAGAAAGAGATTTAATTGATTAGCGAATTGCTCAGTCCTTTCTGGCTCTTCTTTTGGGTATATTCTTAGCTGTAAAGAGGAAACCTCTGGTCTGCTCTCTCTATTATGTACCAATTTGAGTGTGATTTGGGAGGAATTTCAATTCAGTGTTAACAAGCCCATTGACTATACATGGAAGCCATGTCAATCAGTATAACTTTTATCAGTAATGAAGCTGGCATTTTGATCTCCATCTCTCCAATCCAGGGTTCACATCTCATTTGCTCTGTAATTAGAAAAGAGTGATGTGTTACTTATTGACTACAAGAATCCAGTCATTTGATGAAAGCAGACAATCTTAAACCACAGATAAATGATATTTGGGGGCAAAATGTAAGGTGTTGAGATAGAGGATCTGTTGGCTAGGAATACGGCTTTGGGCCCAGATTTCTGGCTTATGGTACCCATGTGGGATTTCGACTAATTTACATTGGCTAGTGTTACACCATGGGGCTGGTTTTGGTGTTATCCTTGTGCAAGTGACCCTTCTGGAGGCTTTTTCTACCAATGAGTGGCTGTTATTGTACAAACAAGGGTGTATTTTAATAAGCATGGACTTCAGAATATGCTGGCCATGTAGATCTTCATTTTGGTATGCTGTAACTTGACCGTTAACCACACAGGTAGGACTTGCACTAGTATTTCAGGTGAAGCCAAGGAGGATATTAGAACTTTTGGTCTTGATGAGTGGCACAGAATTTCTGCTTTTCCCAAAGTCATCAGCCCAGAGTAGGTCTACAAGTGACCATTTTAAACTGCAAAGGCAGTTACATTCTGCATGTACTTCAGAATCCTACCGTGTAACATTCTTACTTTAAAATCTTATTGCCAGGATTAGGTAGGCAGCACTGAACTTGCTGCCCCCAATTCTCCTTGCTACACTTAGGAACAAAGGAGGAACACTGAGGGTCTAATATCTTATAAACATGGGCTTGTCTACCAGTTCTTGAGAGTTTACTCTCTACTCTGTGATCTCAAGTTGGCATGTAGTTTGTTCATTTTGAGGTCCTGCCCATGGCTTTATTTTCCCAAGACTGAAACTGTGGCTTCACCCACAGAACAGTGGTAGGTTTTATTAGTAAGCAGGTAAGATAAAAAAAGATCCTTACTGTAAAGAAGGATACGCTATTTTTTGGGAGGGAATTATTACAAATCTGAAGGTTAAGAAGGCAAATAAAATACTGCTTGTGCCCGGAATATTTCACTTCTAGGAGCCATTTTATTTAGTAACTCAAGGAGGAAATAGAAATCTTGACTAGTACACTTTAGTCTCACTATCTCAACAAGAGTAATGGAAGAATGGAAATCAAGCACAGGACAACAGTGTTGAAGCAGAAAGATATCTCCTTAGAAAAATGTTGACATCTTAGAGGAAGAATCAGGCAGATATGAAAGGGAAATGAGATATTAAGGACTATGATAAGCAGATATAAAATAAAAGTAGCTACACCTACGTGTAATTGCTCTATAAAAGGGCATTAGGAAAGAAGCCGTTTTAGTTATTAGATCAGACAATTTGACAGTTATACAAAGAAATATAACAGAAGGAAAGAGGCAAGATTGCAGAAAGCAGACTGGAATGAACATACCAGGATGCAGGGAATCACCGAGAGAGGACCACATGAAGAATCCACACCAGGAAATAGACCAAGAAGACTGGGAGAGACATAGAAATGGCTCAGAAAATTTGAACAGACAAGAGATATCAATAGAATATACTCAAAAGAATTCTGGATTCATTTCTTGGTAACTTGGCTGTTATAGGTGGACTTGCAGCTCTTGTCTAAGTCATTAGAAAAAGGCTTGGTATATTTCTGGATCTAGGATTCTATGGCCACCACCCTGAGATAACTCTCTGCATTTAAGTGATTAGATTAATCAGACAATAATACAAATAATCTTCCTTTTGATTAACTCAATGTTGATTGATGTGTAACATTAATTATATCTTCAGAATCCCTTTTGCCATGTCATGCAACATAATCACCAGTGTGATATCATATTGGACTTCCCAGGGATCAGGGCGGGATACCTTGGGGACTATTTTTAGTCTCACCACAACACCTATTAACGGGAATCTAGACAGAATAATGATAGATTAAATCCAGATACCGTCTGATGGGAGACTATCTCCTGAGTAGGATGACTCACCTCAGAAAATGATAATGCACAAGATTTGTTGGAATGTTAGAGGTTTTTGACAGACATCAAAATTATTAATTTTATATCTCTCATTGTGGGAAACCATATGAGATAATATTTAAAGGATAGTGTTGGATAAATAAATGTCTTGGCCAGAAAGCAGAGAAAAAAAAAAATCCAAAGGAAAGAAGACAGGATTCAATTCCAGCAAGTAGTAGAACTCCTCCATTTGTTTGAGAAGGAAAGGGGCCAAGCTACAAAGCAGATTAAATAGTTAGAAATTCAGTTGAACTTTCCTGTAAGACTTAGCAGAACAACAGAGAGAAAAGAAACATCGGAGGCATAGTTTACTACTGCAAAAAGGGGAGGGAGCAGAAAGAAATGCTACTTAAGACCAGGATCATTTCGAGTGAGAACAGCAGTGTCTTGAGAGGCTCATGACAGATGTAGTTGTCCTTACTAGGTCCCTGGAACAAACATTTCTGAAACATGAACAGCTGCCTTGGAACTTCCCTGTTGGTCCAGTGGTTAAGACTTTGCCTTCCAATGCAGGGGGTGCAGGTTTGATCCCTGGTAGGGGAGCTAAGATTCCACATGCCTTGTGGCCAAAAAAACAAAACATAAAACAGAAGCCATATTGCAACAAATTCAACAAAGACTTTAAAAATGGTTCACATCAAAAAAAAACCTTTCAAAAAAACAAAAACAACAGCAGCTTTGGTTCTGGAATATGCTGAGGGTGATTATTTAACTGAAACAAATGTTGGATGAGAGAAATCTGGAAGGCATATTTCTTAAGACCTAAGGAATTCCGTAGCAAGAAGCAACACCTACCATCTCAGAAATGAAAAAGCCTGCTCACAAAGATAATGTAGAGGTTGTGATACCGACTTGTCTGGGATGCCAAGAACATCGAGTTTAATGTGATCAAGGGAATGAAGAGGTTTTGAATTAAAAAAGACATCCACCAGTGGCTATTTCTATACTTCGGTGAAAGGAGGAATTCCATAAATGCAGCCCTTTAAGAAAGTAAATAGTATAGTTTGCTGGGATTCTTTTCCCCCTAGGTGTCAAAAATATGCCATTAATACTTGGTGGAAGATTTCTTCTAAATGGGTTTTAGCTAAAAGTCATAGACCCTGGGCAGCTTACATAGATTGACCAGCATGTTCATAAACTTGACACTCAAGCTTTTCAGAATCTTCGCTATCCCCTTTGTCAATCAAGTGTAAGAATAAAATTTAACCTGGATTAAATGATTTAGGGCTAAAGATTAATGCTTTCTAAATTTTGTGGGTACACCGTAGGTGTCAGCATAATATTTTTATCCTTGTTAATTCTTTAGATCCTTTAAAAAGAGGAGCTCATGAGAGAATTGGGATTGGACTCATACAAGTTGTGAGACTCTGACAGAAAAACACTCATTATAGTAAGAGTGCCCAGGTGTAGACACTGAAGGAATCCCTACCTTCCCAAGGCATCAGGAATCCTTCTTGAAGACATTGTGAAAGATAAGAAGTTGGGCAGTATTTCAATTTATTTGGGATTTACATAAAAATTTTTGGACTTTGAAATTTTTATTAAAATACTTTGTTTTAGGAATTAATTCCTTTGGACTTTAACACACAAGGACATTTGATCTTTGAACACTGGTTTCTTCCTGAGACTTGGGCAGTGGAGGAAGTCTCTGTTTTTCCAGCGTTGTAGAGCTGGAGAATCATGCAGGTGTCATTCAGTCTCGTTGCAGAACCTTCGGTGTGTTCTCTTAGCGTGACTGGACATAATCTGGTAGAATAGGGATATATTTTTCAGTCTTAGCTACAGCACAACCTTGAAGTTAATTTAACTAATATTTGTCTGACACATTTAGGGCTGTCTGACCCATACTGGAGGCAAAATACTTGTAGCTTACCAGTAGATCCCTTAGTATAATGGTTAGTATTGGAGGAGTGACTTCATGAAGAAGGAAGCAAGAATTACTTGATAGATTGCCCATCTTCTCTCACAAGGTGTTGGCTATACCTTGGGGGATCTTGGGTTAATGATTAAGCTCCCTGAATTAAGATTAAAAAAGTATTGAAATGTTAGAGGGGGGAGGGGAGAACCTCCTTTCTCCTGGCTTCTTGTTTTCTATGAAAGGATCTCTATTAGAATAATATTCCTGGCCTCTTGCCCTGCCTCTTATTGCACCTCGTTTCCACCCCAACCAGGAGAGGGTTGACCTACCTGATTGATGAATCTGGGAAAAGGAACTTGGCATGAATGGCTTATCTTACTCTGGCTTTCTTTTTGGGATCTGCATGCCTTTAAGGGGCATCATTCTGACCTTCTTTCTCTATCAAATAGTCACCTTAATGAAGTAGATTCCACCCTCTGCAAGGAGAGTCTGCAGTTTTAGGAGATCAGTTAATTTCAGAGGAAAGTTACTCGTCTGCTCATCTTCAAATGTAACTTTAATCCATGATGCAGCCAACATGGTTATCTTCAGGTATCACCTGCTTCCAAGTCGGTTTCAACGCATTGACTGAAACCCAATGAGTATAAAACACTACACAAGGAGTAGGGGTCTGGGTGCTAAATCTAGCCCTGCAGCTGACATGCTGTGGGATGCTGGGAAGATCACGTCTATTCCCTCCTTGGGCCCGAGTTGTCACAGATGTGTAATAAAGGGGTGGGACAAGATAGTCTCTAAGCTTTCTTCTAGCTCTGATGTTATGGTGTCAATGGAAGAACACTGAGAGGGGGGGCTCATGTTTGCAGTGTGAGTTGTAACTTCATCAATTGTCTTTGGATGTCCTAGTTCTTATGCATGTCTTATTGATAGATTTGGGGAACTGGATTCCCAAATGGTGCCATATATGGGGCCAACTAATCACTGCTATTAGAGTCAGCATGGCTGTAGCTGGCAACAATAAAAATAGAACAGAGCCTTTCTTGGTCTCCCTCCTTTTCATGTTTAGATACATCTGATAATTAAGATTCTGATAATGTGAAAAATTTTTTTCAGAGCAAAAATGAAAATACTGCCAAAACCACCAAGTGAGTTTTATTTGAATTTGGCTGGATTTAAGAAGTCTGTCTACCAGTTTAAATGGTCTCTTTCCCTTAAGGATAATTTTAGAGCTGATAACCTTGCTTCCATCCTCTTGATTTTGGGTTTTTCTCTCTGGCTCTTCTTCAACCATACTCTCTCTCTTAGAGTCACTACGTGTCTCTCACTTGAATCCCATTTATATTTCCAATCACCACTGCACCTGTGTACCTTGAACGAGCAGCTTTTTGTTTTAGCACCAAGCAGAGTGAGAGGAACAGACGAAAGCTCAGTGCTAAAAAAATCTTGGGTCTCTCTATGTAGTTTTAAAATATTTTGGAAAGTTGGAAGTTGGAGAAAACAGTCAGGATTTTGAGGATTTTTTTTCATATAATTTTTCTGTGGAATGCACTCCCTCACACCCACACATAGAACCTCAAGTTCTTTGCATATTCTATTCCCTCTCTTTGGAATCTCCTCCTCTGTTTTCCCTTTCCCTCCCTTTCCTCTCTCCACTAAACAATCTTCCTGTCTTCTTTGCCTATCTAAAGCCCATCTTTCATCAAGTCCCAGCCAAAATGTCACTTCTTCAGGTGGCTTTTCTGGACCACCCCGTCTGGACTACTTCCACAGCTCCTTAGTGATGCTACACTTGCAATCACACATTTCATGTCTGTTCACCACTCTAGACTGGAAGGCCTCTGGAGGCTGGAATTGTGCCTGTCCTGGCCACCTGTTGGACTTTGAACTTTATCTTAAAATGCCAAATACTTTGTTTTAGGAATCCCAAGTTCTATACATCCTAAGTCCTAACGTGATACTCAGGACAAAGTAGATGATGAATTGTTGTTTACTTTATAATTTAGTGAACATACTAACGCAGGACTGTGTTTGTTGAAGACGTATTCCATGCTTCTGTTGTCTCCTTCCATACGAAGGGATTTTTCATTATATTGACACTCAAGCCATCTCTTTACCCTCCTCTCACCCCCTCTCGTGGGAGGAAGAGTGGCTTATTGAATAGGGGATAAAGGAGGAGGGGATACAGAGCTCATCCTCCCTGTGGGGAGCCCCTGCCCAGAACACACCTGAATTATTGCTCTGCTCCTTCCCTGCTCTGCATTTCAAAGAGGCGTGGCCCCACACAGGGAGACCTACAGCTGATGTTCAGAACTAGAAAACCCTTTCTTGCCACCCACTTTAGCCACTTCATCAGTTCAGTTTTTGTCAATAACAAAGCAGCTTTAAATCTCTACCCGCCTTACTCCTTGCCTAATGTTTTAACTGGTTCAGAACACGCGTGGAGAGGAGCAGGGATTCTTTATTAGACCCCCTCCAATCCCAACCAAACACATGAGGTTTTTATTTCTTAAAGGGAGCATGGATTTTTTTTAAAAGTTAGAAGCAGTGCTCATGTGGGACCTTTGAAAAATATTATGCAAGCAACTAACATGATCGGTTTCAGTAACCTAGCAAATATTTGTTGAGTACAAAAGGCTGCACTTGACCCCGTGAGGGATATGATTTGAGTAAGGTTGTTCCAGGCCTGCTGAGAGCTCACAGTCTATCAGTGAAGACAGACACATGCGTAAATAACTCTAATTCAAAAGACAACTGTGATAAATGCTATCACAGGGGAATAAACCACACACTATGGAGTTTGGGGGAGTGAGAAACTAACTTAAAATAAGTGGAATTGGGACTGCTTACAGGAGAAAGAGGAATTTGACCTGGGCCTTGAAGAAAAGTGTTGGAATGTTTAACCTAAGGCTTAGACTGGGGAGCTGGGGAATCAGAGGGACAACTGGAACGTGATCCCTGCTACAGAACAAGGAAGGGATTTGGAATGTGCTCAGTAAGGGGTCATAACCAGATTACAGTGCCAGAGTGAGAAGTATTCCCTAAAGAAGCTCGGTCTGTTTAAAGGTAAGGAGGTTGCAATGGGGTGAACTGATAGGTAATAGTAACCTGGGTTGGAGAGAATTTTTTTTGCTTTTTAAAGTTCTCTGAGTCTGTTCCTTTGTAACCATGCCTCACTCTCCCATCCTTCCACCTAAAATAGAATATTTTATTGGTAGCCCCAGACATCTGCCCAATGCACAGATTTTTCTCTGCATAATTGATTTAAGTAGGATGTGCTTCCACTTGCAAGTAGATTGTGTGTCTGTGTGTTTTTGTGTGTGTGTGTTCCACAGCATTGAGATGAGGAAGGTGTAATTCTCAGGTTCATTATCACCCATGACTCCATAGGTACCAAGGTATAGGAAAGAGACTAAGCATGGGACCTGTAAGTGGTCAGAATCACCCCCAGCACACAAGATTCAAGTCTCCAGAATGAACTTTATCTTGAATCACTCAGCGTATTTTATCCATCGTGGTGGACATGTTTTTTGTTTTTGTTTTTGTTTTACCTCCCCAGCATCAAGTCTCTTTTTCTTCTAACAGTGCCCTGATTTCTCTGGTAGTATATTTCTTCACCTTGGCCACAGTGATTAAGTCAGGGATGGGGATAGAGCTTAAGCCATTGCATCGAGAAACAACGCTGAAACTTGGTGCAAATATTGTGAAAGAGGCACTCTTCACTGGGCTTGCTAAGCTGATAGGCTGGAAGCTTAGAGCTTGCTCACAAAAGAAGGAAATCTTCCTAGAGAAACACAGTGGAAACAGAAACAAGCCAGAGAGAAGATGTTGAAGGACATTATC
Source organism: Neophocaena asiaeorientalis asiaeorientalis (assembly GCF_003031525.2). Classification (NCBI taxonomy): domain Eukaryota; kingdom Metazoa; phylum Chordata; class Mammalia; order Artiodactyla; family Phocoenidae; genus Neophocaena; species Neophocaena asiaeorientalis. Next base: position 14,092,057 of record NW_020172779.1, read on the forward strand.
TGTACATTTATATCCAACCAAACACGAAGCCGAATACATCCGTGGATTTTTAAGTGACACGAGCTAATTCTTTCCTTTTATGGCTCAAGCTGGTTTGAGTTAGGTCTGTATCAATTGTAACTGAAAGAGCACCGATTAATTCACCCAGATGGTGCAGCCCATCCGAAACATCTCTTTCATGTCTTTCCATCTTACGATGTGCTATTCTCTCTTCATTTTATGATCCTGCTTTCATCTTTAGATGTGATGCCAGGATACCCTTACTGGGCTACTTTGTGAACTTCCTTTTTAGAAAAACAGTGACCCTGGGCATAGTATCTTCCTCTGGGTCCTGGGAAACCAGGGTGAGAGCTGGAAGTGGGGTTAGGGTGGGCTGTGAGCTTCTGAGGGTAGAGTCAAGATATTGCTGAAAACAGCATCTTGGGCTCTAAGTAGGATCATATTAAAACAGCAAAACTGGAGAATTATCAGACCCAAGGCAATGAGTAGCCCAGACACTGGGACATGAAACAGAGAGATAAAGGCAATTAATCCAGGATGGTGAGTATGAGAATGGAGCCTGAGGGTTGTGGTCTGTTTAGTGAACAGAAAACAGAGTGACTTAGTAAAGTTCTTGGGGGATTTCTCAGCAGATAAGAGATAGCCCGAAGTGGTAACTAAGAGTCAATTTGTGTAGGGCTTTGAACACCAGACTGAAGAGTTTAGAATTTGTAGTAAAAGAATTGGAACTCCAGGACTACAATTCTGGAGGCAAGGTGCAGGAAATGAGTGACAAGGAAATCCATTAGAAGGCTCCCATTCTGACGCCAGATGACTCTGGTTTTGAGCCTGGGTGATTGGGAGGGAGCTGGCATCATACCTGTGGTTAAGGGACTCCACATCAGAAGCTGGTTTTACAGGCAAAGGAAGGAGATTTTGAGTTAGATTTTAGACAAGTGGAATTTCACGTGCCAACAGGTGAAGTTAATGTGGAACACATTGAACTTGAGATCCAGAGAGAGAGAGTTGAGCTGATGATTTAGAGTTGGGGGTCATTCCTTTGAAAAGACAAAGTGAGGTCATAAGTGTGACTGACTTTTCTTATGGAAAAACACTGAGAAAATCGGTCTGTTGATTCTTTCACTTGCTTTATGGAGGAGACTGGTAATCCATCTAATAGACAGCACATAAACTTCAGAAAAAAATACAGTGTAGGGCTTCCCTGGTGGCGCAGTGGTTAAGAATCCGCCTGCCAGTGCAGGGGACACGGGTTCGAGTCTTGGTCCAGGAAGATCCCACATGCCGTGGAGCAACTAAGCCCGTGCGCAACAACTACTGAGCTTGCGCTCTAGAGCCTGCGAGCCACAACTACTGAAGCCCACGTGCCTAGAGCCCGTGGTCCGCAACAAGAGAAGCCACCGCAGTGAGAAGCATGCACACCACAACCAAGAGTAACCCCTGCTCGCCGCAACTAGAGAAAGCTCACACACAGCAATGAAGACCCAACACAGCCAAAAAATAAAAATAAATAAAAATTTAAAAATATACAGTGATTTATGAGGAAACAGAGAAGCCTAGAATAGGGTCTAATCAGCTGCATGGAATGATTGCCTTCTGGGGAGGTATTCAGAGTTTTGTTCCAGCTCCTTGTGACAGGGAAGCTGCTCTCCTCCAAAAGACCACACACAAACTTGGGCTTTACAAACAACTGGGAAAAATAATAAAGAGGCAACTACCATACAGAAACCATCATTCACATTTTTATCTTTTATTTGCAACTTTGTGGCAGAAAGCTTCCCTGCAGGAAATCATAGCTGTCAGATTATATTAGGTTTTCAAGGAATGTGTGGATCACTTACTGATGTCAAGAAAAGAAATGTGACGAGGCAGAAGAAACGAATGTCAGGGATTATTTATCAATAACCTTTCCCTCTTCTTTGTCCCTGTACTCCATTGGTTATTAATCCCTGAAAAAATTATCTCTAGTGTCTGGTCAACTCATATTTATTATGAACCTACTATGGGCCAAACTATACCAGGCAATCAAGAGAGAGAGAATAAGAAATGGTTTCTACCTTCTGGTTTCTCAGAGATAAACAAGAGATCAGATAAAACACAACTCACTAGCTGGCGCCTACAAGCAACCCATGCCATGTTAAAGGTAATGATGGAGAGAGAATTTCAGTCTTGGTTGACAGAAAAGATTTCTCCCAAGAAGTGATATTTCATATGATTTGTCATATGACATAATATTAGTAGGAATTTTCCAGGCAAAGACACATGGGACAAGGGCATTCCAGGTAGGGGAGTAACATTGAACAGTCTTACTTTCTTAACCCATTCAGCCTACCAAAACTTATGAAAATCCTAGACGTGATGCCGGGCACTAAGGATACAGAAATAGATGACATGCACCCAAAGCAGCCAGTGTTATTTTTAGAATCCATTTTCTATGCCCCCTAGATATTGGTCTTACACATTTCTCTTTGTCTCTCTTGGATTCCTGTTTCTATTGACACAAAAAAATATGGATTATTCTAGGTTCTGCAGTGGCAAAGCAGAGCCCCTTTATAACGTGAGCAGACCATATCACAATGAAGTCATTGTTTGGTGGGCTGTTTTATTTATATTTTTGAAAGCTGTCTAGGGAATTAATGATCTCTCTTTCCCAAAGAGCTGGGACAAGCTGGGATGGTTTTGGTAGCTTTGGATACCCAGAGCAATTAGAGGCCCTCCTACTCAGCTGCCCGGAGAGATGTTCTGATTTCAGTGCTGTCACATGTAATCCTGTCTTGGTCAAGATGAAGCGGTGTTTGAAATGACAACATAAGCCCTCTGTGGCAGATGTAAAAATAGACCTGTGGCTGCAGGGAGCGCAATTAACGTCACCTTTTTGTTCCTTAGTTTTTCGCTTTTCTTTTTCTAACTCCCTTCCCTCCACACACCCCCTGAGCCTTCAAAGTTAAGATCTTGGAAACATACCTGCTCCGTGCTGTCTGGTGTCACAGGCCATCACTGTCATGGCTCAGTTCATTGTCTTCCAATAGCCAGGCCGAGCGAGTCTGGGTGAGGAGGTACCATGAGGGAGTGCTGATTTCATCCTGAGCATCTCTTGCTCCTACAGGGGCTGTAACCAATAGCTGGACTGAATTTTAGAGCGGATTGACCAGATGTTGCAACATCGTGTGGACACAAGTCTCGTGTGACTCTCTGGCCATCCAGGGGGGAATGGAAACACCTCTTGTTCTTCGAAGTTGTCAAACTAACAATATCTTCCTAGTGTGGTGACAGTTACAGGTGTGTCTTCTGACCTTGATCTTTCTCTTGTTGGCTCCCTTTTCTCCAAGTCTGGGAGTTGTCATTTCCCTAAACACAGCTTCTAATCCGTTTTCAGCCCTACTTACTCTTTCTTTATCATTTCTCTCCCAGCCAGCCCTGCTTTCTCATTCCTACTCCATCTGTCAAACTCAACGATGTGTTACCTCAAATCAAGATGGTGTTGCCTACCTGCCTCTAGATGCTCTCACCCAATCCATACTTCCCATGGCCTCTAGGTTTCTGGTCAACAGCGTTTATATCTTTCCTATTAAAATAGGCCACAACTCCCTATAAATGCCTACCTTCAGGAGGGGGTTTAGAACTGGTCACATTCGTTCCTCACACTGCTTTCTGACCCTCCATCAACCTAGAGCTTCTGATTCCCCATGCTTCTATACCAGGAAGGACTGCCTTCCCTGTTTAAAGCCATTTGTCTGGTTGTCTTTCTCCCGCCTTCACTGTGCCCTTGAAACCAGCCTTGAAGGACTGCCAGACTGAGTGCCCTTCAGCATTAAGAAGAGACTTCCCCCTCGTCAATCTGGCAGAGCCTGCCTGACTTCATGTGTCACATATCATTGTCTTATGCCTTCTAATATGACACTGATGCCACTGGCATTTCTCTGGATCCAGATGCAGTTTCCTAATACTTAGACCAGCAAATTAGCTTGAAAGTAGGGAAGGCAGTAGAAGTCTTGGTGACAATAGTTGAAGACGCAAGAGAAAGTTAACTCCATTTTATTTGGAATCAGGCCTCTATGCCAGGAGCAAATCACACCTACACCCACTTTCCACCTCCTAGGACTCCTGGTTCTGGTTTCTTCAAGTGGTTATTCAGAGGGAATCCGGCTATAGTAAAAAGCAAGAGCAAAAATCTTTAAGAAGATAAATGGGGAATGATCTTATAAAAGTGTACCATGAGATCTAAAGATCCCTGCTTAACTACTTATTGAGCAATAATTATTTGCAAGATGCCTAATACATATTGTTGAATTAAATCTTCATGATATGTCCCTACAGAGTATATAATTTTGTGTCCTTATGGTAGACAAGGAAACTAAGGTGCCAAACTTAACCAAATCCATTAATATTATGAATAAAGAAGCTGAGATTAAAGCTAGATTTATATAATTCCCATATTAGTATTATTTCTAATGCCGCCTCTCATATCACCAGTAACAGCCCTGTTCATTCATTCATTCAACAAATATAGCAAATATTTATTGAGCACCTCTAATATCACCAGATTGTGTGTTAGGGGTTGGCCATTAAATGGTGAATAAGACATGTTTTTAGGAATCAAGACTCGTAAGATTCTTGCAATGTAATAGTTGGCACAGAGGGATAGATCGGCGATTAGAATACAGAATAACAATTATTATGACAAGGGAAACACAGAACATATTGCCCAGAAGCAGTGCTTTTTGGAAGAAATGATATAAAGCTGATACTTGAAAGATGAGTAAAAGTGAGTAAAAAAAGAAAAAAGACAATGAAACATCCCAAGGAGAAACAACATACCCAGAAACACAAATCCAAGAAAGTAAATAAAGCACAAGGAAATTAACTATAGTTGGGGTGTAGTAACAAAGAAGTGGAGACAGCGGGAGTCAGGGATGGAGGCTGAGGTCATGCTTCGTAAACCACGTTGAGGAGTTTTGTTCCTTATCCTGAGGGCCATGGAGAGATTTTGAAGGCTTTGAAAACAGGTAATGTCGTGATTAGAAAGATCACTCAGGGATTCAAAGGAGGCCAGGTTGAAAGCGGAGACCGATTAGAAGGCTGTGCGAGTTATACAGACGACTGGTGATATAACCTGGGGATTTCCCAAAAGAAGTGGAAAGGTTTGGAAGTTTTAGGAAGTAAAGTTGATGACAATAGCTGACTGAATTAATGGTCACCTGAGTGTCACCTGTGAGAGTATCCAGGTAGGATGTGGCCTTTCTCCTCTTGTGAAGCTTCTAGATCTTAAGGGGTGGGTGGGTGAGGGATTGCCTTCCATGAGACCCTCAGAGCTAATTCCAGCCTGACTCATTTTCCTGTCTACCGCAGTCCTTGCAGAAGTTCAAGCTTTTCTTCTCATCTGTTATTCCCTGAACTCTTCTCCCTTCATTCGTTGGTATAATATTTCATTTTCCTCCATTCCTTCCCAACTCCATCCCCCAAACCATTCCATTGTGCCCTTTGAGGCTCCCAATGCACGCTCAGCACATTCTTTATCTTTACCCTCCTCTTAAAATAGCCACGGAATAGCCACTTTCCGCTTCCTCGCTTTCCCTAAAAGCTTGCTGGTCACCGTCTTTCTCCCTACCTTAAGTCTTACCAACTTTTCAATTTCTATCTCCATCAGGCCTCTTAGTTCTATGCCCTCTTTCTCTTGAGGGACATTTTGATCTCTTCATCCCAGCCACCACCTTTTAAGGGTTCTCTGCTTGATTTTGTCATTATTGGACTGTACGCTTTCAAAATTACACTTTCAAATGCTCCAATTCCCAACCAACCAGAACTTTGTTCTCTAAAATGTCTCCATCAAACACCCCCTGAAACAATGTGCAAAACCTCATCTTCTCCAGACCTCCAACCATGATCCTTCTCCTCTGTGAATTGCCCTCCTTTTCTACCTTAGATTTTTTATGGTCTGTTATTTTAGCCCACCTCACACCCTTGTGGCAATACCCTCACATTTCTTACCACCCCTTCTCCCACTGCTTCATTCCTCATTACACCTGCCTGGAAACGAATCCTGGATGATCCCAGCCATCTGTTTTCTCTGTGCCTGCACTCACGATGAGGTGCCTCGAATAAATCACACTGCCTAAATTTTTGTGTCACTAGAAATTTATGACCAGTGATGAATGACGTATTGCATGACACTTGCTGCGGCGAGCTGCTTCTGACCAGCAGAATGACGAATCACCACACGCTAGATTCTTCTCGCATCACACTTTATTGGAGTACAGCTTGGTTTCGGGCGGATGGAAGGAAGACCCCGTACGCTCCAGCCTGTCTGCTTATATAAGGGCTTAAGGACTCGTGTAAGTCCCTGATTCGTCCGTATGGTTATCACATTTCGCAAGCCGGACTTTGGATAGGCCACTGCTTCAAAACCTGATTAGCATATTAGGTGCATACGCCCTAGCGGCATACTTAGCGCATGCGCAATGGCTATCCAGCCGCGCCCTACAACTTGCCAACGTCCTTACTGAGTTTCTTTAGTAAGTGCGTATTCCCTTTGCTGAGGACAAGTTTCCTACCTTCCCTGCTTTCCTCAGCTCTCTATTCCACACTCACCTCCCTCCTAGAGGGTGTCACTTCATATTTCTTTGAGTAAATAAGAGACAGCAAGGAGCATACACGCCTTCCCACCACTGTATCAACACATGCCTGTGCTTATTTTCTACTTCCTTCCTGCTTACGTGGAAGACAGTCTCCTCCTCTTGCCCAAGGCCAATTCCCTTCTATGTGCAACCTCCCTCTGTGTGTGTGTGTGTGTGTGTGTGTGTGTGTGTGTACAACCTCCAGCCTAAACCTCTTTTCTGACAATCAGACTAATGTAGTCAAATGCCCAGTTAACACATTCACTTAGATGTCTCAGGCATTTCAAACACAATAAATGCACAACTGAATGTTCTCCAGTCTTCTCTATCACCACAAACACCTCCATTATTCTTCAAGTTAAACCAGAAACCTGGAAGTCCTTCCTTTTTACCCCCATTTCCTACCTATTACCTGATTCTGTTGACTCTACCTTCAAGAAGAATCTTTAATCCATCAAATTCTCTCCTCTCCCACTACTGCCAACTTAGTCAAAGTACCAATGTTTTCTGGATCTGAACTACTACAAAGGTTGCTCACACAATCTACATATTTAACAAAATCCCCGCTCCTTACACTGTTCTAAAGGCCCTGCATTATTTGTCTTCTCCATATACCCATGTAGCCTCAGATTCAACCATACTTTTCTGAGTGTCAAGCATGATGCTTTATTTAGGTCTCTTAGAAAATCTAGGCTCTACTCTACCTAAGGCTATTTGCACTCGTTACTTTCTCTGTCAGAAATTTCTCCATTCTTTGCCCGGCCTGTTCCTGCTCATCTTTTATTTGTCAGCTCGAATATCACTTCCTCAGTGGCTTCCTGGTCTACTAATCAAAACTGCAGGCATACCTTGGAGATACTGCAGCTTTGGTTCCAGACTATTACAATAAAGCGAATATCACAGTAAAGCGAGTCACACTGTTTGGTTTCCCAGTACATATAAAAATTATATTGATACTCGACTATAGTCCAAGTGTGCGATAGCATTATGTCTAAAGAAACAAAATATTTTATTGCTAAAAATGCTAACCATCATCTCAGCCTTCAGTGGGTGTTAGTAGTAACATCAAAGATCACTGGGCACAGATCACCATAAGAGATACAATAATAATGAAAAAGTTTGAAATACTGCGAGAATTACCAACATGTGACACAGACATGAAGTGAGCAAATACTGTTGGAAAAATCACACCAAGAGGCTTGCTCAATGCGGGGTTGCCAGAAACCTTTGGTTTGTAAAAAACGCAGTAGCTGCCAAGCACAGTAAAGCTAAGTGCAGTAAAACGAGGTATGCCTGTGCATCTCCCTTATTATTATTATTTGCGGTACGCGGGCCTCTCACTGTCGTGGCCTCTCCCGTTGCGGAGCACAGGCTCCGGACGCGCAGGCTCAGCGGCCATGGCTCACGGGCCCAGCCGCTCCGCGGCATGTGGGATCTTCCCGGACCGGGACACGAACCCGCGTCCCCTGCGTCGGCAGGCGGACTCCCAACCACTGCGCCACCAGGGAAGCCCTAGACTACTTTTTACTGAGCTCCTACTGTGTGCCAGGATCTTGTACTACTTTATTTCATTTAGTCTTTGCAGATGTGGGGTTTTTACATCTACTTACTGACAGTGGAATGCCCTTCTTCTATCCAGGAAGATCATAAAATTCCTATTTAAGGTTTAAATGTAACAGCATAGAACCGAGTACCTAACACTCAGTGTGTTCTCTGGAAATACTAGCTCACTGCCTTCTACACTGCAGCTCTGTCAGCACGCAGGGGGTTTAACTTTACAGTGACCCATAGGCCTTGTACTGCAGTGACTTCTGAGCAGGTGAACTTGAGTTTCTTATGGAAAAGTATGAGAACAGTGGAAAGGTGTAGGTATAAACATGTGTATATTCTTATAAAGGACAGGCACATGGGCTGCACTTCACCTTATCTAGTGAGATATATAATCCTAGCTGTAAGAGAGAAATACATGTGGGTGGAATCTGTCCTCAAAGTGATAATGTCCATTTAATAGGCTATAGCTTGGGCAATAATAGATGTGCCTGCGGGGAGAATTAGTCTTTTTACGAGCTGAGCTGGATGCTAATGGAATGAGCACAAATGTGATGAAACTTGGGGTAGAGACAGAGGCAAAAATTTACATATACACACAAATGCATGCACACAGCCTATGTATAGACATGTGTACCCATCTGTCTATCTACCCAACTCTCTACCTGTCATCACACCAGCCAGCGGAGTATATTAACATTACTTGTTCTTCCGCATTCTGCTAGGAGAGAGAGATTTGATTTACAGGTTGTTTGTTGCTGCATTTCTCATTTTCACTAGTCCTTGCCTTAAGCCTCTCCTTTCAAATACTTGCATTCAGAAATTAAAAATAAAATTCAATGGGAACACATTGTTTTTAGTCTTCTGAGATCCCTTAGGCCGTGTTTGCAGACGCTTGTAGGGGGTGGGAAAACAGCTTTTAATTTGTTTTCAAAGCTTGAATTCTACTTACCTACTTCTGAGAAACTGCAAAACATTTGGGGAAGCTTCCCTTAAATTTTGATTTCCCCCTGAACTTTTTCCTCTGTCTGACCTGAATGGCAGAAGTATAGAATTCTGAAAGTTCAGAACTTGAGGGGAACTTGGAGATGATCTTGTATAATTACTTATTTTTTAAAAGAGATAGTTGAGGTCCAGAGAAGGAAGTGACCTTACCAAGGTCACATAATTCACATAAAGTAGCAGAGCCTGAAATGACCCAGGTCTCTGAATTCCCGTTCAGGATTGTTTATACCGTTCATACACTGATACCTCTGCTTATGCAGCTCACTTGCTTGGTGTAAAACCCACGATCCTCATATCTTGACCCCTAACTGTCCCACTCCCAGGGATCACAGGAATCCTAACCCTAGCTCCAGCCTCACGAGGACCCCTGAGGCTCCAGACTTCACAGATCATACCTCACCAAGTCACTTGCCCTCTTTCTACCTTAATTTTGTTGAACCAAGAGACAGTAGTGTTCCCTTCCCTTCCTTTCTGCCTAGAGACAGCATGTGGACAGAGTTCTGCGGAAGGTACCCTTTTATAGTACTAAAGTTTAGTTCACTGCTACGTGATCCTGCCATGCTTCTTAATGTACACACATAAACGAAGACAAGAATACGTGTAATCTGACACCGTGCTGACCCTGTCTTACCCCACTCTTCCAGATGCACAGCTTTCTTCTTGTTCCTTAAACACGCCAAGCCCTCTGAAGCCTCAAAACCTTTGCACTTGCTCTCGCCCCTTCCTGGAACCCTCCTTTGCCTGGACTCTGCCAGGGTGTCCTCCATCAACTCCATCAGGATTCTGCCTGAACGTCAGCCAGTGAGTGGCTCTTTCCATGATTAACCTTTGCAAAATAACCACCTCTGTCCCCAGAACGCCCCATTTATAATTCCCTGCAAATTATTATATTGGAACTTATTACAGCATATTATATTTGATTTTTGATATATTGTGTATCTTGCCCTAAACAGATGTAGATGCCACGAGAGCAGGATTTTTGTCTGTCCTGTTCTTTGTTACAATAGTACTACCTACAAAAGTGCCTGACACATTGACACTCAACAAATGTTTATTCAATGTGTGAATGAATGCCATGTTCCTTCTATTAGACTGTGGCCTGGTGTCTTCAGGGGTCCTAGTCTCAGGGATCCTTCTCTATTAAAAAGACTCCTGCTTGGTCAGTTTTCATACCTGTTGCCAAGATAACTGTTCGTATCCACCATCCAAGATTTTATGAAATTTCATTATCAGGCTTCACAAATGGTGAAAATAAGACCCTTTTTTCTTTCTCATTTGCTTCTCACTTGGTGATTCAAGAGAACATTGAGCTGGGTGTCAGGATGCCTGAGTTCCAGCACCACACAGCTCTCCGATCACGTTAGGCCCTTCACTCTTTGAGCCTTGATTTAGTTATTTGGAAGCTGCCTTCCAGCTTTTACAACTGTTAGTTGAAGGTGCATTAGCATCAGGAAGGCTTCACATCAGGGGGCACGGCCCTGACTTGGGGGAACTTGAGCTCCTATAAAGAGGAGCAGAAGAGGGGCTCAGGCCATGGGAAATAAAACAGGGCCCCAGTTATTCAGAGTCAGACATGGGGTCAGGCCCAGTGACTGATCACAAGGTCAGACTAAAGCTGCGGGTAGTTTGCGTTCCCTCATTAGCTCCTGAATTCTCCCAAGTGAGAGGCCTGGTGAAGAAGCCTGGGAGGTGGTCGAGGTACTGAGAGCCCTGGCTTATTGCACAGTGGCCAGGGGCTCTGGAAGAGTATGGACATTCATTCAGTCATTCTGGAAGTTGGGCAGAGGACTTCCTCTGCACCTCTGGTCCCCTCGAGGAAGCACTGTTCTGTACATTTATAGATGGCGGCCCACTCCTCCCTTCTCCACTGGGGAGGAGGGATGAATTGCTTGGCTGATGGGCTTGGAACAGGAACTGGGCACAAATGGGCCAGCCACTTCTTCCTGCTTTCTTGCAGGGATCATGGGGAGGCCTGTGGTTTTCCACACCTACCTGTGAAAGAGTTGATAAATCTACCTGATCTTGGGGTTCAGTCTTAGGAAGCCCATTTGCCCAAATATGTAAGCTGAATTCCGCACCATCAGCTTCTTATCAATAATCAAGGTGATGCTTTGGCCCCCGTGAGCCTGATCGTGTTTTCTATTTTATTTGATTTAGAACATGGGTGGGAAAGTGGAATGCTGTTTACGGGGTCCCTTCCACGTCCATATCATCAGTGTTTTAGTCAGTCAACAACACCTACTGAATGCCTATTATGCGCCCGGCACTGTGGCAGTAGGGAAAGCGGGTAGGAAACTATCTGTGGAGCATTTACTATGTAGCAGCTATGTTCTAGATGCAGTACGCATGTTCTCACTTAAACCACACAGCGACTTCGGAGGCAAGATTATCATTCCCATTTTACAGACGACACAACTGCGGCTCAAAATGACAACAAATAATAACTAGCTCCTGGTAAACATAGGTAGTGACTGTTGGAGCCAGGATGTGTACTGACGCCAAAAGTTATATTATCAGATGTGGTTTCTGCTCGCCGAGTCACAACCTACTGGTGGGAACAGTTAAATAGATCCCAAATTACAGCGTCTTCCAGACTGTGGCCCTGGTTAGATAGGCACAAGCTACAACAGGGAAAAGAGAAGGACTGTCGACTCTGATTGAGGATGGAAGGCTTATAAAACACCTTCCATCAGGGCAATCATTGAGTCGAATTTTGCAATTTACAATCAGGTAACCCTGGATTATTTCACCACTTACTTATTATCTGTTTGATATGAAGCAGTTATGTAACCTCACTGAGTCTCAGTTCCCTCATTTATAAAATAGAGATAATGATTGCAAGCCCACAGGTTTGTAGGGTGGATTAAATGATGTAACATTTGGAAAGCTACCAGCAGACTCCTTGGACCAGGGTAAGTGTTCTTTACTATTGGTGTTCTCCTTATTCATTCTCTGGATCTCAGCACTGGAGTAAGGAGGATGGTGTGATTAAGAAATTAGTTTTTCCTAGAGGGAAGTGATTCTGTTGGACATATTTCTGGGCATGAGCTGCTTTGAAAATGATTTTCACAGGTGACTTCCAGAAATTCAGACTTGATGTAATTTCATAATGGGACCACTGTCACCACCCTAAGGCCTGAAATGAAAACATCCTAACGTCTGCTTTATCTGATGCTCACAAACATTTTAAAGTGTAGCCAGATGTTCAGGGAACTTTTATTGCTTCTGTCGCAGTTCTGATGAGACTATTACAATCCAAGTGTCCCTATGCTTATCCCAGGAAAGCAGAAGGTAATTATCATTTCTGTGAGTGCTTGGAGCACTTTGAAACATTTTTCATCACCAAAATAGAAAAGGAGGTAATTTTCATTTTATTTGTTTAGCTCTTGATTGTTTCTTCCTCTATTTTTATGGGATCAAAAAAAGAAAAGTGCTGCATACTACATTTGGCTTGGGATTAAAACAAAAGTGTCCTCAAATCATCGTGTAAAGACCACGGTTGCATTATTTCCTGGACTGGGTGGTACAGTGGCCAGATCTTGCAAAATAAAGTAAGTTTAAACTTGACTAATGAGATCATTTTTTTTTCTCTTGCCTCTGAGAAGAAAGGAATGCAGAGAATAAAGTAAAGCAATCTGGAAAAGTCCAATATGGATTTCAAATCTCCCCCTCTGTCCACATCCCTGAGCTGCTGTTCATAGAGAGAGTGAATCTAGTATCATCAGGACTGTTCAGAGTGCCAATAACTGTGCTTTCAGCTTTAGCATGGATCAATCTTCAGTCTTGCCCACAGTGGGGAGAATGAACCGCCTACCTCTGGAGCACCTGGTTATGTGTGAACATGAAGAATCATGGTCCAACTTCAGGTAGACTCTGCATCAGGAGCACTGGGGATGCAGCCTGGGTATCCTTTTTCCTTTCTTTCTGTTTCTTTCTTTCTTTTTTCTTTCTTCCTTCCTTTCTTTCTTTCTTTCTTCCTTCTTTCCTTCTTTCTTTTCTTTCTTTCTTTCTTTTCTTTCTTCTTTCTTTCTCTTTCTTCCTTTCTTTCTTTCTTTCTTCTCTCTCTCTCTCTCTCTTTCTTTCTTTCAAGATCCTCAAGATATTCTTATTCACACCAAAGTTTGAAAAATGCTGGCATGAAATCTGTGCTAAAGCACAGAATAGAAGACATAACTGTTGGGTTCCCCAATAGTTGGACTAGAAATTAATTTGGCTCTGTTTGTAAAATAAAAGTACCCCCCCAATAAATTAACAAAAATAAAAGATAAATAGATGTTTTGTAAGAAGTCTGCTCATCTTAAAACCTCCATCCTTTGTCTCCTACTTTCATCTGTGTGGTGTTCTCTTTCTCTTGGAATTACAAAACGTTCTAAATGGTTGTGGTGACTTTGAGGATATTCTCTGAGATCATATCTCAGCCAAGCTCCAAGGAGGAAAGGTCAGGAGTAAGTTCTAGAGGGGGAACTTACCATACAAGGACGCACTTCTCTGTAACTCTGGACTTGGTTTCCTTTCCATTAAATAATTCCTTCCCAGCTTGTTTCAGCTTTTTTTTTTACCCACAAAACCTTCCCCAATGCTTCTAGCTGTCATTAATTTCTCTCCTAGTTTGTCAAGCTGTTGATCAAGTGCGTTTCACATAGTTCTGTCTGCCTTGCAATGAGCTAAATCAAATGAAATATCATTTGTATGACGCTCTCCAAAGCATTTTCATACACGATACCTCATTACTCTTCATGATATACTCTAGTTAGGCACTGGAACTCTCTTAGGTTTAAGAAAAGGGGCTGAGGCTCCAAAGGTTAAGCGACTTCCCCAAGATTAAGAAACTAGTTAGTGCCAGAGGCAGATCATGTTTCCATTACACTGTTTTTCATGTAAGTTATATAGTTTTGTGCCTCTTTCATCAAACTACAGATTTAAAAAATTAAGCAGTTATATGTGCCAGAAGCATGCTAGATACCACGGGATATAAAAGTGTCAGCAAAGCCCTTTTCATTAAGAAATTTCCAGTCTTACCAGACAGTAAATCAGGTTCACAAATAACTTTCACATATGCTACATTCTGAATGTTTGTGTCTCCCGCTAAATTTATATGTTGAAATCCTAATGCCCAATGTGATGGTATTAGGAGGTGGGGACCTTTGGAAAGTGACAAAAACATGGCGGCAGACTCAGTTTAAAAGTCTAACATCATTTTGTTTGCAATTAAAATTTCTGAGTTCATTCCGTTCACTATCTTTCAGGGCTGAGGGCCTTTTGGACTTTGGGGCAATAAAAGTAAATTATATCTTTTCACCTTTAATGATAAAGAAATGGGCACCCAGTTGCAAGACATTCTTGGGATACTTGTTTCTGATTCATCTGGGTTTTATCCATTTCAATTTTACACACATTTATTGATTTTCTTTTTTTCTTTCCATTAAAAAAAAATGTACAGATCACCCTAAAAGGATGAATCACACATGGTTCATTCATTCCCTGAAGAAATTCAGGCAAACTACTTCTCAGAGCCTTGTTACTCTCAAGTGATAGAATAGGAATAATTATATTCATCACACAGGTGGTGTGTGGATTATTTGAGAAAAAAAATAAAATAAAATAAGTATTTTGTAAACATAGTGTCATGTCAATTAAAGGTAATAATATTTTATTTGTCTTAAGTGTGCCTTCTTTCAAGCTTTAAGAGGAGCCTGAAAGAAGGATTTTTGGGTTTGGATTAGGACAGTGTTTACTCTGTCCTAATCCCTTCAGATTCTGTGCCCACTTCTTCTCATCCTAACATTTCAAGGCACAACAATCCTGATATTTCTAGTCTGGAACTGTACAGCAACCTCTGCTGGCCCTGGCCCTTTGGGGGAATGTCCCAAGCATCATTAAGTCTTTCTGAAAGAACAAGTACCAGAACTGCACACAATATTCTACCGACGGACACCCTGGGTCTTGTAAAATGGGAGAATATGATATATTCAGATTTAAGAGAAAAATGTTGGGTATGAAAGTACGTAACCCCTTACGCTGATATATAACTTGCCTTGGTTCTTGAAGCTACCCTCAGTCTCTAATATCTTTACTCTCCCTATTTCATAGCCTGTTAAAACAGGACTCATTTATTCAACAAGTAATTTTTGAGCTCATACTCTGTGGCTATGGCAGTGAAGAAGGTGGGAAAAGTTTATGTTTTCAAGGGGCTGGCTTTCTAAATGTAGAGGGTGGAAAGAAGAAGGAAGGAGGGAGGAAAGAGAGAGAGATCAGATAATGATAAATGTTGGGAACAGCGTGTCAGGAAAAGCCTCTCTGAGACATATGAAGGGCAAGAACAAGAGCGTTCCAAGCAAAGGAAATCGCTATTTCAAAGGCCCTACAGTCATCTTGGTACAACTGAGGAACCGACAGTGGTTCAGGGGCAGGAATGGACAATGGTTCAGCGGCTGGAACGGAAATGACAATGGGGGAAGTGGTACAAGATGAGTTCATAGAGATGGTTACAAACCAGATTACACAAAGCTTTGCAAATCAGCTCAAGTAGAAGTTTGGATTTTTTTCTAATTGTGATGGAAGCTATCAGTGGTTTTAAAGCAGGGAAGTAACAAGTTCTGATTTACTTCTTGAAATGTTCACTCTGTCAGCTATGTGAAAACTACATTGTATCAATACTTCTCCTACACAATCCATTTCAAATGTTTCTTCTGTCAAACACTCGTCCCTCAAATCCCAGACCAAAATTAACCCCTCCTTCATCTTGGCTTTGAATAAAGATCTACCATTGTATATAGTCATTTGAAATTTGGTGACTAATCTGCTTTAAATGAACTTGAATGTTTCTCTTCTGTAAATATAGGGATGGTCTATGGATAAATAAATAAGCACACAGAAAAGGCTGTGGCACTTAGTAAGCCTTTAATAAGTTCTGGTATAATACAAGTCCTTAGCACTTTGAACCTAAAATTTAGCATGTATTTTATCTTAAATTCTATCCGGTCATTTGTATGTTTGATTTGCCCTAATGACTGACTTCCTTTAAGACAGAGATTTATTATATTGGTGCCCCTTTCACCCTGTAGAGTTATAGGAATATCATCAAATAGTATAGATTGCTGTGTGTTCACCCAAGTGCATTCGTTTCTCATCTTATGTAAACATCTGGAGGAAATTCACAGTCTCTAGTTAGGTAGGACCATGTGACTAGCCAACCGAGTTCTAGCCAACTGGATGGGATTAAAGTGATACTCATGATTTCCAATCTCAGTCCTTAAAAGCCTCCTAAATAAGTGATGCTTCCTGTTCCTTTTTCTTATTTGCCGGCAGAAAATGAAGAATTATGAGGCCGTGGGGTAGGCTAAGCAGGAAGAAGCCTGGGACCTTGGATCACCATAAAGACTACCCATTGAATTATTGCATGAGGGAAAAATAAATCTTATTTTGATAAGCTATTAAGATGTCAGAGCTGTTCTCTTACATTGTTTGCGTTACGCTAACTAGTATAACATACCATCATGTGTGTAGCATTTGCTTTTACTTTCACATATTTCATCTCCTTTACTCTTTTCTATTATGAAGGATGCAAGCCAAGGCAATCTCCTTTTTCCCGTTTTATAGAGAAAGACTCTGGGGAAGGTTGTGATTTTCCCTGATTGTTAAGGCAAGAACCAAGCCTTGAGCTCTTCATTCTGTTTTAGGAAAAGTAAACAGACAAACAAATCTAATAGGAGAGTGGAGAGTGGATTAGAAAGGAGTGAAGCAAGATTACGAGAGGCTAGTAAGGAGACAATCATACTAATAAGGATGGCAAGGGATGAGATTTTGAATAAGTAAAAGTGAGGAAGGTGGTGAGAAGCAGATGGAAGCCACAGAGCTCTTCACTATATGCAATACTCTGCAGCAGCGTGACCTACTCATTAAAATCCCCCTTTTTTCATATTGGGAAACTGACTTATTCTGAAATGAGTACAATGTATTAAAACCAAAAGTGAATGGGACTTTCACTGAGGCAAGAGATCCTTGGAAGGTATAGGAAAAATATTGTCATAGCTATTAAGATTATTATTATTATTTTAAAGTGTAATTTGTGCCTGGGTTCTCTTCTGGAATATTTCAAGACTCAACATGTGAAGAAAATAAATGCTTTGGGGTCTTCTATTTCTGACTTTCAGTTTTCAGATACAACTGGCTACAATGTTGCTCTCAAATTCTTATTTCTAGCTCAGGCTTCCTCCTAAAGCTTGCACCATATATTTATTTACTAAAACTTAAGAGTCTTGTTAAATTTCTCCCTCTGTTTCTCAGTTTAATCTATCACCAATTGCTATAGAATTTACCTCTTAAACATCTTTTAAATATGACTTCTCATTTTAATTAAAAAATGGATTCTGGCTTACAGTCCTTGACACAGCTTCTCTCCAATTTATCACAAAATAATCTATGAAAATACAAATTTTTAAAAAAGATAAAACTGGGAAACAGCATCAAAATTTAAACCTGTTAAAATTTACTGGAATCTAAATTACCAGAGATTGTTTTTGGTTTTGGTTTTTTTTTTGCGTTAAGTGGGCCTCTCACTGTTGTGGCCTCTCCCGTTGTGGAGCAGAGGCTCCAGACGCGCAGGCTCAGCGGCCATGGCTCACGGGCCCAGCCGCTCCACGGTATGTGGGATCTTCCCGGACCGGGGCATGAACCCATGACCCCTGCATCGGCAGGCGGACTCTCAACCACTGTGCCACTAGGGAAGCCCTAAATTACCAGAGATTAAAACAATAGAAAAAAACTTTTATCGAGTCCCTATATAACCAGTGGAAACACATCAAATTTATTATTCTGAAAAAAATAGTAGGAAATTCTCTAGTTTATAGTCTGTGGCTCTGAAATATAAAGTCTAAACCAACAGAAAGTGGGGACAACATCTCTCTTTCGCATGGGATGTTCTGTTAAAAGCAGTCACCATGAAGCTTCCATTCCTATCCTTTCCGTTTTGTTCTTCTTTGTCTACAGTTAGCTCTCCCTAGTATATGCGGAACATACCACACTCGTACTTGTTCAATATCTGTTTTTTTAAGTAAATTAAATTACGGCCTCCAGGAGGGCAAACATTATGTCTATTGTGTTCATCGTGGTGTTTTTATGCCCAGCAGAGAGCCTAGGAGGCAGTGATGTGCTGCTCAGCATTGCTTTGTTCTTGGAGTATAACCATTCCCTCACCCATGAAAAAAAAATATGGTTTAAAAAAAAGACAATTGGCAGTGATATACAGGATTTGGAAGTGAAGCACTTCATGTAATGATTCATGGGTGGGGATAGAAAAACAGATTTCTTAGCAGATTATTTTGTGATTCTTTTTTTCCCCACTGTCGTCCATTGGTCAAAAAACAATGAACCAGGTAATGAGTGTAGGAAAATTTCCACCCTCTGCTGAGCAGACCCACAGATGACTTTAGAGCTGCATAATCTCCATTTACTCTTTGAGAATGGTATTTAACCATCACCCAAATGAACAGTGCCTGGAAACTACAGCTGGCAAACACTTAGTGTATAGATATACTGTACAGGAACACAGTACAGATAAATCTCATCACATTTGAAAGTGAGTAAAGTGGAAAATAAACTGAAACCTGCTGCAGAACAAGTGAAAAAAATATCCTGAACATCCAGGAGATCTTCACACTTATGAACATTTTTTAACAAGAATTGGAGGAAAATGTTAGAAAACTAAATGCTTCAATAGAATGCAAGAAGTAATGACCTCTATAAAAAAGGAGTAGAAAGGCTTAAGCAGAGAACTAGTTGAGACCAAAGACAGCAGGCTGAGAACACGAAAGATCTAAGAAAAATAAAGAAGAATTGTAAAGGAACCAATAATTCAGTAGCAGTAGTAGAATTAAAATCTCCATTGCAGGTAATGAAGTGGCAAACTGACAATAGGACACAATATTTGTGAGGCGAAGGGCAAACTTGAGCAGCTCTACTAAAATGCAAAGGAAAAATGATTATTATAAGAGAAAAAATGACAGCTATGGAGGAGAAAATACATAGACACCAACAATATATGGATAGCTAATGTTACTTGTAGTAGTATTTAGATTTTAACCTCATAGTACAATAAAAGTTGATGTTATTAATATGATCTCTGTGAAAATCATCCTGGATGATTTCTCAAGAAAATGAAGATGGTGTAAGGGCATGTCTTAAAATAGGCTAGACCATTTAAAGGAACATTTCAACATAAGTATTGATAACGTGTAGAAAATTTGTGAAAGCAAACAACAAGAAAAATAGAGCTAACATAATAACAATTATTACTAAAAATAAAAGAAAAATCAAGTGTCAAAACCTGCCATTATAGAAACACTGGCAGAAAACCCAAGAAATCACAAATTTAATGAAGTGTCTGAATATGGCTATTAAAATAATTATATGGTCTTGAAATGAGTAACTTGAATATGTATTTATGGTGATTTTACCTACATATACACATTGACCAAAAATTTCATCCTTATCCTAAAAAGAAAGACTTGACCAGGAGTTTTTTTCTTTTTCAATTATCTATTACCCAAACATTTGTTGAGAGCCTAATATCTGCCAGACATCATAATGTGTTCTAGGTACTGTAGTGTAAAATCAGCGCTTTATTCTGTCATCTCTGAGTCTTTAGTTCAATATAATACGCCAATAATTAATCAGACAACCACAAAACAGTCTGGTAAATGCTGTGATGGGGTATAAAAGCCTGTTGTGCCCCAAAAGAGTGGAGTCTCATCCAATCCTGGGATCCTGGGGAATGATGGGTGTCATTGCAGGCCAGGGTTATCACCAGTATGAAGGCCGGAGGGAAAGAGGTCCTGGTGAGTTGGAGGAACCAGGAGTTCTTTGTGGTTGACTCTTAGAATCAAGGAAGGAGAGTGAGAAGAAGTGTGAAGAGAAGTAAACTTGAAGAGATAGATTAAGATGTTGGATAGAATCCCAAGAGTATCTTGGACTTTCTCAAATATAGAGTTTAAATCAAATTTTTGAGTTTATTTGTACTTATATTTTTGTACTCATAGTAATACCTTGGGCTTGTTAAAGGGAATGTACTTTTCTAAACCCCTTCTATGTGCCAGGTACTTTACATATCTTATTTCATTGAATTTCTCCAGGAATTTCATGAGGTAGTCATGCTTATTTTTAATAAAATGAAAACTGTGGAACAGAGAAATAAATTAACCTGTGGAAGATTAAACAGCAAGAGGCAACACTAGAATTCAAATATAACTGTCTACCTCTACTGGACTAGATGATGAAGATGAGGATGAAGATGATAAAGACCAACATCATCATCATCGTCATTCTAATAGTCACTGAGTGTCAGGCACTGGGCTTAGGATGTTACAGTGATTTATTTACACAACGATACTAGAATAATCTTTGTTCAATGCAGAGGGTTAGTAAATTCTGGACATAATTAAGAACCTCAGTCAAACTGTGCTTGTTGCTTTGATCTCAACCTCTAATGGTACTCAGGCTTGTTCCTCTGTGTGGGCTGCCCTCCCTTTGCCCATTCCCTCTTCATCTGATTAACTTTTACACCTATTTTAAAATACAGCTCAGGTATCACCTGCTCCAGAGAGTATTCCCTGACCCCTCCCACTCCCAACCTTCATCAGATTAGATACCACTACTCTGGATTCCATTTACAGTCTGAGCATATATTCACCCTTGCATTACACACTTGGCTTTACCTTTACCTGTATTTCTACCACTTCCACTCTCCGTGAACTCATTGAGGAGAAAGATGTGTACTATTCAGCTTTGGGTCCAGAGTACTTTTCACACTATTTTAGACATTATAACAAGCTATAACAATTTGTCAAGGGCTGAGATGGCAATCAAAAATCATGAATAGGGGCTTCCCTGGTAGCGCAGTGGTTGAGAGTCCGCCTGCCGAAGCAGGGGACGCAGGTTCGTGCCCTGGTCCAGGAGGATCCCACATGCTGCGGAGCGGCTGGGTCCGTGAGCCATGGTCGCTGGGCCTGCGCGTCCTGTGCTCCACAACGGGAGAGGCCACAACAGTGAGAGGCCCGCGTACCGCAAAAAACAAACAAAAAAAAATCATGAATAATTAAAGTAGGGCTAAAGACTATATTAAACTTGTAAAAGTTCATTTGTGGTAGAAGTGCATTCTGTGTCCAAATTAACTCATACTGTTTTGTGAAGAAACTGTTTTATTTTGTTTTTTTCCTCTCTAAACAGTTGAAGAACTATTTTTTTTCTTTATACTTGGAGAATATAAGGAATCACAAGAAGTTGTATTAAGGGACTAGTGCCATTTCATTCATATTGCCTGATGTATACTTTTTATTTGCAAACTTCATATTTTTCTTTAAGCTGGGGAATATTGTCATTATTATTTTGTTATTGAAATTATTTACTTTCTTTGGCCTTTCATGCCATTTGTGTTCTACTGTGAATTTCATCTTGGCTTAATTTCTGAATTTGAACGCAATCTGTAGGCCTGTTCTTTTAGTCCAAACTAATGCTTACCAATTTCCTTGTTCTTTAAATATGACAAATGTGCTTTTCACCTCTTTAGTCTTTCCTGATATGAAATTATTTCCTTTTTATGACTGTAAGCTCTAGTTTTAAAGACTCTAAGTCCCTTTGACTCTTGATGGGAAAATTAATTTAAGGATGTGAAAGGTTTCTCCTTTTTCTCCAAGTTATCCTTTTTCAGAATCTTTTGGGCTATGGCGTTTTTCCTCATGTCCCCGATTTTTCTTTGTCTCCCATCTTGCCACTGAGGTCTCTGTATGTTCCATGCACGGGGTGACAGAGAGCTTCTCTCAGAGACTGTGTGGGTCCCTGTTTGTAAATCCTGAGATCTAGTTCCTTGAGATGGGACAAATTATCGGTCATGTTGAACTTTCTTTATTCCAATCTTGTTTTTCCTTTATCTTGCAGCAAGAGCTCAACATTTTTGGCATGTGGACATCACTCTTTGCGAAAGTCTAGTAAAAATAAAGGTTTTCTTACTTTAAGTCTTATTGGTCATTGTACTGTAATTCGGGAAGTCTCCTGCATCGTGTTTACACAGAAAGATTTCATATTTATTTTATAATAAAATAAAACAGCTCAATAAATAAATCATTACTAATTTCTAACTTTATAATTTAAAACTTATAATTTTCTTTATTACAGTTTTATGAAGAACATATGTTGTTCAAATAGTCAGGAGAAATTAAAAGTTATGATATCCATTTATATTATTGATAAGGCATCTGTTTTCGGATATCTAAAGAAATGATTCAACTAATACATGTGTAACCTCAGATATCTAAAGAAATGATTAAGTAATGCATGTGTAACATTGTGTAAGTTTAAGGCGTACAAAGTGTTAAATTGATAGACATATATATTGCAAAATGATTACCACAATTATATCTCAGTAAAGATAGAAAAGATTCAACTGAGAGAAATCATATACTTGCATTATCAGGGACATGGCCAGGGGTACAAAGAGAAACACTGTGGTCTCTTATGTCTGCTGAAGCCACCATCTCCCCCTTCTCTAGAAGCTGGCAAATCTGCCCCTGTTACTGTCCTTCCAATGGTCCATGGTCGTTTCTTTCTCTATTCAACTGCAATTCTTTCTTTGTAGAAGCCAGGAGTATGTTCATGAGAGCAAGGCTGCTGACATTTTTAAACATTTTAAAGATTTCCTGAGCTGTATCATTACAATCCCTTATCACTGCCCCCTTGCCTTGGAGCAGATATGAGTGCTGCAGTTTTCTTTTCCTTCCAGACAAATTATATTCCAAGATGTCTCTTCTTCTTTTATGCAAACTGTTCCCTACCAGGTCTCCTCTGTAGTCCTTGAGCTGTCTTCAGGTACATCTGAATGTAAAGTTTAGAGTTAGTGTACTATGGCTGTCAAGTTGGAACTCCGCCGGACACATGACTGTGTTTTAGTTTGAGTGATGGAACTTAATGTGGACATGACTTTTGTTTTGCATATTGCTGATTCTTGGAAGTCTTGAAAGGTGAGATCTTGCACCAGTATCGCATTGTGACTCATAGAGGGCTCTGAGTAACTTAGGAGAAAAGTAGCACTTAGCTGTCTTGCTTCAATGCAGTGTCTTTTCGGGGCCTGCCATCCTCCATGTAAGCCCTTTATCCACTACATTCATCAGGACTCACATAAGCTCAGTTTTTTTGTTTTTTTGTGGTACGCGGGCCTCTCACTGTTGTGGCCTCTCCCGTTGTGGAGCACAGACTCTGGACGCACAGGCTCAGCGGCCATGGCTCACGGACCCAGCCGTTCCGCGGCATGTGGGATCTTCCCGGACCGGGGCATGAGCCCGCGTCCCCTGCATCGGCAGGCGGACTCTCAACCACTGCGCCACCAGGGAAGCCCCATAAGCTCAGTTTTGAGGAGTCTTAGCTACAGCCTTTTATAAAAAGGGAAGAACCAGGACTAGAGGATTTGGGATTATAATGTGTTGACTTATAATTTCTGAAAGGGTCAATGTATGTAATATTAACAGTAATACAAACACTGATACCAACATCAGGTCTCAGATATTAAATATTTATATACTAGGCTCTTTGCTAGATTCACCTACAGTACCACAGTTAATCTTTACTGCATCTTCATGAATTAGTAATAATGATCCTCACTTAACAAGAAAGGAATCTGAATGATTAGAGAGGTTAAATGTCTTGTCACAGGTAACATAATTTAAAAGTAGTAGAAACTTCTCTATTTGTCTCTAAATTCTGTTACTTTTCATCACTCTACCATTAGTGTAATGCTGGCAAATGTGTTCCCAGATATGGGTGAACTTGTACTCATGTCATCATTAAGTCTTTTTTAAAAAAATATATGTTTATTGGAGTATAATTGCTTTACAATGTTGTGTTAGTTTCTGCTGTTACAAAAAAGTGAATCAGCTATATGTATACATATATCCCCATATCCCCTCCTTCCTGAGCCTCCCTCCCACCCTCCCTATCCCACCTCTCTAGGTCATCACAAAGCACCGAGCTGATCTCCCTGTGCTATGCAGCAGCTTCCCACTAGCCATCCATTCT
Organism: Neophocaena asiaeorientalis asiaeorientalis; assembly: GCF_003031525.2. Lineage (NCBI taxonomy): Eukaryota > Metazoa > Chordata > Mammalia > Artiodactyla > Phocoenidae > Neophocaena > Neophocaena asiaeorientalis. The sequence goes on from NW_020172779.1 coordinate 14,116,281, forward strand.
ACATTTGGTAGTGTATATATGTTAGTGATACTCTCTAACTTGTCTCAGCTTCCCCTTATCATTAAGTCTTAATTCTGAGGTATTTATTCATTGGCAGTGGACTCCAGCTCTGGCTATAAGTATGAAGACCCAAAAATCAGATCCCACGTATGAGGGGGAAAAAAAAAACAGGTAGAAGTTTGGAAAACAGAATGCTGAACAGAAAACTGAGGTAGGAGTTCGATTTAATGAATGAAGAAGTTAATTCAAGGGATGAGAAATTCTCCAGCTCAGATGCTACTAAGTGAGTGAATGTCCAGAACTCGACCTAACACGTGAACACTGAACTTGGAGCAACCTGTCGATGAGGCTGCATCCACAGTCACAAGTAATGCCTTTGTTAGCACAGCTCAGAAAGTGGTCGTTGGATGAGCCTGCAGAAGTCTCCACCTTTTCATGTGTCTCTTCCCTCTCAGGTCTACAAAACAGCCGAATGAAGAACCTTAGGAGTCTAGAAGGCCAGCTCACCTCTCAAAGGTCTTCAGAGTCAGTTCATACCCACTACAGCTCACTGTCCTTGTTAGCTCTTCGTCTTTGATCCAGAAGAAGACGCCTTCCTTCAGTTTCACCAGGACAGATTTAGTTCTGAAGATTCTCACATCACTTGGCTTCAACAGTGGAAGAAACACTTTCTGGAATGTCTGCTCTTCCTTTCACAGAGGAAACCAGACCAAACGGAATAAAGTGAAAACCAGCACAATAGAACAATCTTTTCTCATATCAGGAGATACGGCTGGCTCAGAAAACTTCCGGTTATAATCTTAATTGAGAATTCTTTCAGTTAGGCGGAATGTAGATGAGTCTTTAGACCACTCCTGGGTGACCCCCAAGGGGAAGACTACATCCAAAGGATACAAATTTCTGGGGGACCAACATTGTTCAAACTTTACAGCAGTCAGAGCCATCCAGAGATGGAATGATCTATATCGGGAGGGGATCCATGCATCAAGAAAGGACATGTTGTAGTCATGATCTAACTGAGGCCACTTAAGCATTTGGTGGGTGTGTTGGAGATGGGGCTCCAATGTCATGTGGGAGATCGTATTAGAGTTTTTAAAGTACCAGTTAGCTATTGCTGTATAACAAATTATTTCAAAACTCAATGGCTTATTCTGTTTCATAAATAAGTTCCTTTGTATCATTTTTTTAGATTCCACATATATCATATGATATTTGTCTTTGTCTGACTTACTTCACTTAGTACAATGATCTCCAGGTCCATCCATGTTGCTGCAAATGGCTACTGTATAGCACAGGGAATGCTGCTCAATATTCTGTAATAATCTAAATGGGAAAAGAATTTGAAAAAGAAGAGGTACATGTATATGTATAACTGAATCACTTTGCTGTACAACTGAAACTAACACAATATTGTCAATCAACTATGCTCCAATATAAAATTTACAAAATTAAAAAATTCAGGGGAAAACTCAATGGGTTAAAGCAATAAGTATATATTATTGCTCACATTGTCTATGGGACAGCTGGATGATTCCTTTAGTCTTGATTGGGGTCCCTCCTTGTGTCTGCAGTCAGCTGATCTGGGTGAAGGTGGCTTTGCTGATCTAGGCTGGGCATTTCCATATATTTGGGAATGGCTGGTTACAGTCTGGCTGAGGATGGCATTGGCTGGGATGAACGGGTGTTAGTCTATGAGGTCTTTCACACTCCAGCAGGCTAGCTTGGGCTTGTTCATAGGCAACAATAAGGATCCAAGCGAACAGGAAACTCACAGCTTCTTGAGACCTATTCTTGAAACTGGCATTTTTACTGCATCTCCTTGACCAAAGTAAGTCACAAGGCCAGTCAAGATTCAAGGGATGGGGAAATAGACTCTGCCTCTTCAATAAGAGGAGCTACAAACTCTTACGACCAAGGGTTTGGGTACTGGAAGAGTGAAAAGCATTGGTCACTTTTTTGTAACTGACCACATTCCTTCCATCCCACACAGCCTGTGATTCCAGGAGGGTGTGAGCCTGTCTTAGTCATTTAAAAAAGCATGCTGTGACTTTTATTTATTTATTTTTCTATTTAAATATAATCTGTTTTATACCTAAAGGATTTATGTTCCTTATACTGATAACCTGCAGGGATTAGTTATGGTTCCTTGAGTAATTTATAAACATAGCTAGAATTTTGTCCTGTCTTTTACAGAATTCTTAAGGCAACAGCCAAAACAACGACAGCAATTACCACGACCACGACAGCAGCTCAGTGACATTAATATTTTCACCTTTATATTCAGTGCTTATAACAGCATGACTCTATGTGATCTGTACAACTAACTTTCGAGGCAGGCGGGGTGTCCGTTTAACAGAGGGGAAACTGGGGCTCAAAGAGCTTAAAGAACTTGCCCGAGGTCACCCAATTAATGTCCCCAAGGTCAATGTCTTAGACTCTTTTTCCTATTTCTTAGGTCATTTCCTGGGAAGATGTTAGCCTTTAAACAGAAACATTTCCTCCCTCACACCATTAGGAGACCATTTTTAAGTACTAAGTATACAAGGTTGTTGTTTACATCCTGGAGCTCATTTCCTCTCTACATCATATATATACATGGGGGATAAGAAGATGGGGTTCTTACAAATTAGATCATAGTATTAGTCCTCTATTCTGCCTTCCTTGCTTTACATGTTCTATTTGACACATCTCACTAATACTGTGTCTTCAGCAAGTACCCAGTCTGGGCCTTATACAATTCTAGACCATAAGATAACATGTCATAATAACTCCATGGAATAGATGTTGTAATATTATGAAACATATGGCTGAGAGGTGTTAAATGACTTATAAGGTGACAGAGTTCATCTGGACCTAAGTTTGACTCCGAATCCCATATTTTTCTCCTGCACAGAAACCTTTCTTAGAATCCTATTTCCTGGAAGAGATAATAGAATCCTGCATCTCGATGGCATTTCAATATTTCTGTCACATATTTATAACTTTGTTCATTTGCTCATTACATTACAAGTCTGGCAACAGCTGACAGCCAGTGTAAGAATCTCTCTTTCTACATTTAGGGATACTGGAGAGCAGATTGGACAATTAACTTGCTCAAAGTCACATAGCTTTTGAATGACAGAGATGGGACTTAAAATCAGATCTGTCTTAAATTCTGAGATGCCTTCTCCTTTAAATATCTTTCAAAGTCATCAGATGGCAGGATCTCTGCCTTCTCTCTACTTGTTCACTTTAAGTTTCTAGTCCCCATTTCCTTATTTTTTATTGGCAGAAAAAAGCACTGTTTTACTTTCTAGTTTGATGATACGTATCTCTTCTGTATACTTGACTTGTAAGTCCTTTCTCATTAGTCCAGAGGGTATCTTCAATGTAATAATATGTGTGCTTCTCCACCTTCCTGGAAGAAGACCAGTGAGAAGACCTCTTTTCCCTCAGGGCTTCCCTGGCGGCGCAGTGGTTGAGAGTCCGCCTGCCGATGCAGGGGACACGGGTTCATGCCCCGGTCCGGGAAGATCCCACATGCCGTGGAGCGGCTGGGCCCGTGAGCCATGGCCTCTGAGCCTGAGCGTCCGGAGCCTGTGCTCCGCAACGGGAGAGGCTGCAACAGTGAAAGGCCCGCGTACCGCAAAAAAACAAAACAAAACAAAAAAACAAACAAAAAAAACCTCTTCCCCTGGGAAGCATTGCCTGGTGGAAAGGAAATTAAGAAAGTATTAATGAGTTTGTGTTAGATATTTGCTTTACTCCTTCAAGGGTCTTATTGATGGAGCATCACGCCCAATATGGTAGATAAATGAGAAACAAAATATAAATTTTCATGAGTATTTGATAAATATGAATTTCGATTGGATAATTTCTCCACTTATAAAGGCTTCGTACACATGGGCATGTCTGGAGAGAGAACGGTGTGTGTGGGGGACACTAGCCCTAGAGACTTCTAAACCTGTATATTAAAATAGGTACGTGGATGCAAGCTGTATACCGGACTCATCATTCTAATCACAGGTGCACAATGAAGGTATCTAGGGAAATACTCAGAATTTCCTGAATCAAAGTGGTCCTCAATCTTTTGTACCCGTAAACCTTTGGTACTTACATTGCTGGGTCCTACCCCAGAATTTCTCATTCAAAAGATCTGGTATGGGGCTAAAAATTTACCTCTAACTTTCTAACAAGTTTCCAGTAATATTGGTACTGCTGATCCAGAGGCCACACTTTGACAACCGCTGCTCTAGAAGGAAGACCTGTTATGGAACTAGGAATACTAATACTAATATTAATAGTAATACTGATAACAGCAGGTGATGTTTCTCAAGCTCTTGCCATGTGTCAGGTGCTGTTCTAGAGCGCTGTATGAAATACTTCATTTAATCCTCCCAACAATCTATGAATAGAGAGACTAAGTTCATCTCCTGTTTGCAGATGAGTTTAAATTATGTGCCCAAGGTGGTCACAGTTACTAAGTGTAGGAACTGGGATTCGAACCCAGGCAGAGTGACCCTAGAGACCTGAACACTATGCTTAGGTTCTCTGAGCTTCAATTACTCCATCTGTAAAATGGAACTCAGACTCTTAGGTGAACTCACAGGAAATGCTAGTGTCTTCTTCATTTCCCTTCACCTCCAGCTTTACCATTTACTGATACTGACGTTTGGTAAGTCATTTAGAATTTTCGAATTTTTGGACTTTAACCCTTTAGCTGTGCTTTGAATGAACTCACATTATCTGTAAAGTAGAAGAATTGTACCTGTTTCAAGGCTCCTGATTTATCTGAAATCCCTCTAGATGAGAGCTTTGAAATGCAAAAACAAAGAGCATTGTTGAGGAGACTTCCTTATCATCTTTGCTATCATTGATTCCTCCTTGTGATTTTCACAAATGTTCTGAAAGGTATCTGAGAACACACTGCTAATTGGTAAAGTTATAGAACTCAATTTCTATAACAACCTCTGTGATTTGCATAGTAGGTTTCCTTGGAATCTTGACAAAGAATGTGGACCAAAGTGTTCTCCTGCAAAGGTAGGAACAAAATCGTGCCATTTAGTGGATGGTTACTATTTGCAGGCTCTCTGCTGAGAACTTGTCTTCTCATTTAAACTTCACTATAACTCTCTAAGATTTGATGTTATTTTTGTACTCATTTTTCAAATAAGTAAATTGAGGTTTAGAGACGTTGAATAACTAGTCAAGATCCGTTAGTAGATGTATGGTTGAGTCAGAAATAACCAGGCTGGCCTCCTAAGCTTGGTTTTGTAAGCATCACTCTCTGAGTTACTTTTTCTCAATTTGCACAAATCAAAGTCAGATAAAATTTCTTTTCTTTCTTTTCTGTCTTTTATTCACTTAAAATATTCTCATATCTTTCGTACTTTCCCCCCTTTGTTTATATCGGGGCTGTGTGTGGCAAACCAGGGAGAAATGAGTCTTAGTCTTTTTTTAATAGATTTTATTTATTTATTTTATTTATTTTTGGCTGCGTTGTGTCTTCGTTGTGGTGCGCAGACTTCTCATTGTCGTGGCTTCTCTTGCTGCGGAGCACGGGCTTTAGGTGCGTGGGCTTCAGTAGCTGTGGCGCAAGGGCTTAGTTGCTCCGCGGCACGTGAGATATTCCTGGACCAGGACTAGACCCCGTGTCCCCTGCATTGGCAGGCGGATTCTTAACCACTGCGCCACCAGGGAAGCCTGAATCTTAGTCTTTAATAGCAGGGAACTTCTTAACTGATTTGTCTTTCTGGGCACTGCAACCAATTCTACAATAAGGTCACATTTTATTCCGTTCACGTATCTGTCTACAATGCCTCAAGGATTTCTTCAACCCTGAATTTTATAAAGACTAACTAAGACTTTGTCATCCACGTTCTGGGATGAAGGCTCGATATATCTTTCTACTCAGTTCATGTAAGCAAATAAATATGCCCCACATCCTAAAGTTCCATAAGAGGATCTGATGTAAATGTAAGAGTAACTTCTCCTTGTGGAATTAGCAGAAACCCTGAGGCAGGGGAATGATCTCTCAGGACAGTCATTTCCACACCTTCCAGCTGCGTGGAGTCAGCTCTTTGTGTTTCACTCTCTCTCTGCCCTTGCTGGTCTATTCTGGAATGTCACTGCTTCAGGATACACTTAGCCTTCTTCTCCACCTGCCCACTTAGGCAATGCTCACCTTTAATTGGCTTTGTCATTGGAGTGTTACCTCCTCCAGTAACTCTAGTAAATGCCCGTCTCCTGGGTTGCACCTTAACTGGGATGCTTCTTGCACTTTACATAGAGTTCTTGCTAGACCTGTCCCTCTGTAATCTTAGCATTTGACCCCTTCTTTCTATCTACTGCTTTCTCTCCTGTGGCGTGTGTGAAGGGAGAGAGTGCAACTAGAAGCAGGCAACAAAACCCCCAAATTTGGACCCAAATTCTTTCTTTGGGAATTAAAAATGGATTTAATACAATTTAACAAATGTTTATCCAGGACTTATTGTTAGCTAGTCTGGAGCTTCCCAACGTGTAAGGCTTTTATGCGACAAAATTTTAGGTAGAAGGACAGTTTTTGATGGGCATGTTTTAAGTTTTTAAAAAATAATTCTATTCACCTTTTTTCTTTAAAGATATAACTTGCATATCCAAACACTAACTTTACAAATATTAGTATTTAGGACCAGGTAAATGCTGTCTTGAGATGCTTATGCGACTCCCAGCACCACTAAGGCTATCTAGTTAACTTGAGGATGTGACAAACACAGAGAAGCAGGTGTATGAATGAGCGCTGTTTGAGAAAAGTTGACCTGAACATTTTGATGTCAAGACACACTCTGTGGGACATCATTAATCCTCCTTCTTCTGTCCCCCATAGTGGTTTGTGGAGCTCTCCTACTTACCCATTTCATGCTCACTCAGATTATCTGGATCCAAATCTAGGTTCTGCCAATTTGCTTGCTATGTGACCTAGGACCAAATACTCACTGTTCTGAGCCTCAGTCAATAACATGAGGGTCTTAGAATAACACCCACATCTCAGGGTTCTTGTAAAGATTAGATGAGACAGTACAGTGAAAACTATAAGACACTGATGAAAGAAACTGAAGAAGATGCAAATAAGTGGAAAGAGATTCCATGCTCATGGAATAGAGAATTAATATTGTTAAAAATATCCATACTACCTGAAGCAATCTACAGATTCAGTGCAATTCCTATCAAAATTCTGATGACATTTTTACAAAAATAGAAAAACCAATTCTAAAATTTGTATGGAACCACAAAAGACTAAAAATAGCCAAAGCAGTCTTGGTGAAAACAAAGCTGAAGGCATCATACTTTCTGATTTCAAGCTATATTACAAAGTTGTAGTAATCAATACAGTATGGCATTGACATAAAAATTGACACATAGATCAATGGAAAAAAAATAGAAAGCCCAGAAATAAGCTCATGCATACATGGTCAATCAATTTTCAACAAAGGAACCAAGAATATACAATGGAGAAAGAATAGTCTCTTCAATAAATGGTATTGGAAAAACTAGACAACTTGGAAAAAGCAGAGTTGGGGATTTCTAAGATGCATGAAAGCAGGACCTTATTATTCAGAGTAGCCGTGGCATCTACAGGCTCTGTCATATGGATAGAAAATCCTGAAAGCCCCAGACTCCTTGACTGGCAAATGGACATAGGGATAACACACCGTAGAGTCCTTAACTTTCATTTTTCAGATACTTAGCTCTTAGACAAGTTCATCGAGGTCAGTGTTCTTTCAGTAACATCTGATCATCACTTTTTATTAGCCTAGCAAACTTGGGCAAATAACTAAAGCTCTCTAAGCCTGTTTTCTCATCTATAAACTGGGGCAATAGCACCTACCTTAAAGAGTTGCTGTGTGCGGTTATATGAGCTTCCTTATGTAATGCATATCATGCAATGCCTATCATGGACTGGATATCTAAAACATTGTAATGGAACCAGTGCTTCACTCTTAGCAGTCACTTGTTATTTTGGATGTTTTAGGTTTTTTTCATTCGTTTATTCTTTTATTAGAAAAAATATCTATTGAGCAAATACTCTGTGCCAAGTTCTGTGTAGGGCTATTTAGGCAGGAATGGAACTCCAAGTCCAAGAGGAGAGATGATAACACCAATAAAATTACATGATAAAAGAGGTAAATGCTTTTAGGATGGGACAGTATTATCGGGAGGATTTTTAGTTTTGCTTTTTAAAAAATTTAAGCTAGATATAAAATGAAGTTTTAAATAATAGAATTCACAAGAGAAATTAGAAAATTCCAGATGAATGCTAACACAAGCAAGATATATAAAAATTTATGCGATGTAGCTAAATCAGTGGTTAAGAGAAAACTTTTAATTTTAAATGCTTATATTCAAATAGTAGAAAGGTTTAAAAGTCAATGAATTTTTCTTAACTGTTATCAATGTCAATATCCTGGTTATAATATTGTGCTGTAAAATTTTAAGATGGGGGATAATGGATAAAGGGTACAAGGGATTCTTCTGTACTATTTCTTAGAATTGTATATGAATGATCCCCAAATAAAAAAGTTTAATTTTAAAAAGGCAAAGGGTAGGATTTGGCAAGCTATGGACCAGGGGCCAAACCCTTCCACTTTGTAAACAATTCACAAGCTAAGAATGTTTTTAATATTTCTCAAGAGTTGTTTACAAAACAAGAATAGACAGAGACCATATGTGGCTCTCAAAGCCTATTGTGTTTACTAACTGGTCTTTCAGGAAACACTTGCCAACCTTTGATCTAGGCAGTTTCTGTTCCATTCTGGAAGTGTAAACTTCCTTCAGCCCATCCCTCCACTAATTAAAGATAAAACCTCTGGACAAAAAAACAAGAACAGTTACTTTATGACTCTTAAAAGTAAACAAAAGTGGGCAAAAAATGGAGGAGAGTAGAAACTTACAGAAGTGACCCATATTGGGATGTGTTTTCCAGTGTATTTTTGTCTTTGCTTAAGGAGTACAGAGTTGTATGGCAATGTTACCTAAAACTCAGGTAAAAACCCTTACCTGATAAGGTAATACTTACTTGATGAGGTGCAGACTTTCTTCCTAGTGAATAAAGAGACTGTGTAGGCTAGAAGGTGAGGTGAAAGAATCACAAGGAGAAAACAGGAAAGGAAATCACTGTTTTTCCCAATGTTTAGAAGATTTTTAATAGTAGTTTTTTTCTTGAATAAATGCTTCTCGATTTGATTTAACCTTTGGTCAATTTCCAGAGTCCTGACATAGTTGTTTTGGTCAATTTTGTACATTTTTACTGTTCATTTTTGGAGATAAGATTTGCTAATAAGCCCTTGACTCAGCCATTCCAGAAGTAACATTAACATTTAACCGTAATTTTGGGGAGGAATTCAAGTACAGATATCCTTACTTGCTACCCAAAATGAAGAGAAGTTACTAAAGATAGCATTAATGCATTATTATGTTGGATTGTTTGGGAAAGAGAAAAAACAGTAGACAATGTGAATCAAGGACATAGGGAAAATGAGAGGCTGACAGAACGTCATTACGCAACTTGAAGAAAGGAGAAGGCCCATTTAATGAATGATTTTAGGGTCTGAGCAATGAAAGTAATTAACATACCGGAAATGCATCAGTGGATTTCAGCACATTGATTTCAGTGATTCCCTGAGTTCCTTTAGATCTCTTGATTGTTTTTGTGCATCAACAGTTCCTGATTTAAAAGGGATAAATGACTCAAATGGAAATTGCACGTGTAAAAACTGTGTATATTGCTTTTATCTATTTTCATCATATTTATCTCTAGCTCTTTGGTTGTAAATGGTGGAAATGTAACAATGAAATGGTGTGCAACGAAAAATTACGCTCAGAATGAATTGCTTATGAAGCAGGAATTTAAGAGGGCAAATGAAAGGAACTGTGGTTCTTTAGTCTTGACTGGGGAGAAAAGATTTATCGTTGGAGAGATCCACTTACTGTTCCATTCATGCAACAAATATTTATTAAGCTCTTACCAAGAGCCATGTACGGCTGGGGATAGAGTGGAGGATAAAAAAGATAGAACTCTCTGCCTTCCTGGATTTGATATTTTAGTAGGACGAGGCAGTAAGTTATATCACATGCTAGAGGGTATCAGTTTTATGGTCAAGCATTAAATAGGATGTGGGAAAGGGAGAACGGTGAGGAATGCTGCAATTTTAAATAGAGTGGGCATGGTAGACCTCACCAAGTGATAATGTTTGAGCAAAGACTTGACGAGAAGAGAAAGCGTGCCAGGTGAACATCAAGGGTAAGGACCTTCCAGGCAAAAGGTCAGGCCAGTGCAAAGGGGAAGGTGACTGGGCACATTCAGTAACAATAAGGTAAGTGTGGCAGGAGTGGAACAAACAAGGGAAAGAGTAGAGGAATAATAGGCCAGATAGGACTTTGTAGCCTATCTCAAGGACTTTGGTTTTTACCATATATGAAATGGGGAGCTATTGGGCAGAGAATTAACTGGGTCTGTTATAGACTCAGAAAGCTCATTAAGAAATCTCTGTGTTAGGAAAAAGCCAAGGACTTTGACCAGAGTGAGCAATGAGTTGATGTCATTGTATCCCATTCTGTTAGTTTTTTGTTCACTCAGATTTTATCCCTGAGAGTAAATTCATGGGATCAAGTCCCAGCTTGTGAGCATGGCATTCAAGGCTCATGTCAACACAGCCCCTCCCACTGCTTCCCAGCCTAATCGTATCTGCTGCTGCTTCCTCCGCTGCATCTCACCCCCCTATATTCCAGAGGCAGGATGGATGTTGGACAAATAAATAGTGCATTTTGAGTATGCTCTTCAGTCCACCCAGAGTGTCTCATCTGTTTCTGGAATTTCTATTTCTTCTGGTTAGCATAACACATTACATTTAATTGCAATTATTCATATTTCTGTATGTCTCTGCACCTAGCAACAACACTCAGTACACAAGAAACACTATATGAGTGCATTATATTGGATACAGTAGGAACAAATGTAACTACTTGATTCAAGTTAAGGAGATATTTACATTTATTTTATGAAATTAGCTAAGACTAATTTCAAAAAGAAATAAGGCAGATAATAAGCAAAAATTTATATTTCAAAGGAATCAGAGTAGTGATAATCCTTGAGAAACTTTATTGAGAGTTCAGTGAGGTACTAGGAAAGGAATGGGTATTGCAAAAACCTAAGCAAGCTTATCTTGCCTTCAATATGCTTATTATTACTTGAAATTATATTATATATGTATTTGTATTTTCTTTTTACATCTTTATTGGAGTATAATTGCTTTACAATGGTGTGTTGGTTTCTGCTTTATAACAAAGTGAATCAGTTATGTATATACATATGTTCCCATATCTCTTCCCTCTTGCGTCTCCCTCCCTCCCACCCTCCCTATCCCACCCCTCCAGGCGGTCACAAAGCACTGAGCTGATCTCCCTGTGCTATGCGGCTGCTTCCCACTAGCTATCTATTTTACGTTTGGTAGTGTATATATGTCCATGCCTCTCTCTCGCTTTGTCACAGCTTACCCTTCCCCCTCCCCATATCCTCAAGTCCATTCTCTAGTAGGTCTGTGTCTTTATTCCTGTCTTACCCCAAGGTTCTTCATGACATTTTTTTTTCTTAAATTCCATATATATGTGTTAGCATACGGTATATGTCTTTCTCCTTCTGACTTACTTCACTCTGTATGACAGACTCTAGGTCTATCCACCTCATTACAAATAGCTCAATTTCGTTTCTTTTTCTGTATTTGTATTTTTTATCACTCACCAGACGGAGCCTCTATTAGAGCGGAGACTTTGTCTTTGGCACTGCCATGTTGCATTTCCTAAAGTAATATTCAGATATTTGATACATTTGTTAAATGAATGAACGATCACTTTAAGTGAGCACTAAGCTTTGATATGAACACCATTATCATAGTGCAGAATTCTTTTTTTTTTCTGATAAAAGGACTTCTATCAGATTTTTCCAGAAGGATGAACTTTGACTTGTCATTAATCCCTTGGAGGAATTTATCTCACTTAATTTCACGAAGTCTTACCTTGGGACCATGGGTGAAGATAACAATGTCTTTAGGAACTGATATATGAAATTTAAGAAGTGTTCTTCAGGAAATTATTTCTTAATTGATCCAACATTAAATGTCAGTATGATGACTATTAATATAAATTGTTTTACCTTTTCATTCTACCTAATAGTATTAACTTTTATTAACATTAACTTTTAATTCTACAGAAAACTCAAATAATATATCTCATAAATAGGTTTCTGGTGATATAAATTGGAGAAAAAATAAAATCTAGAGCCATGTGTTAATGGGAAAGACATTAAGTCTTTATTTTCTGTCTTTGGAAGGATAAATAGCAACCCAATACTAGTCACTGGTGTCCTTCCCTCATTCGATAATGTTTGATAATTATTTTTAGACTATGGAGCCAGTTTCTTAGGTAACAGTTAATTTTCTGGTCCCATATCCCCATTTTACTTGTACTTTTGCTACTGACCTTTGAGGCTTTAACCCAAGGTGATACAAGACTTTATCATGTAATATATACACATATGTGCAGATATACACACATATGTGTGTGTATATGTGTATACAATTGTCCTTTTCTTTATTGGTCCTCAGATGATCTTTTGAACTGGAGATGTATCTTCATTCAGGAGAAGGTAGTTCTCTTGATTCTGCCACTGGAGTAGAATTTTATTGTTTTTGCTCATCAAAATATTGTACTTTTGAGAACGAGACTCTGATTTTACATTGTGAGAACACTGCTTTTTGGGTCCACATTCATAAGGTGAATAAAGCTGACTCCACCTCCCCCCTGCTCTGACCCCCATGTTCCAGGTGCGTCGGCTATGCTTGCTGTCAGTGCATTCAATGGCCCCATCCACAGAGATAGGTTCCGGGGGGTAGAGCAGTGACCCCAGTCAGGGCATTTACTGTCTCCAAGAATCAGTTTTCTGACTTTTGTCAGCATGCTCAGGGGGAGTGAATGGTCTCTTCTGCTGGATCACATGCTGCATTGATAGTAACCTGAAGCCCCTGGAATCACCATGCAGAACCCATTAATGTGTTCCACCCACAGGGACCAGAGCAAAATAGTGGAGCTTTGTGACATCACTTGGGCCCTGAATCACGACTCATTTAAAGCTAGATCTACTCCTGGACATCGTATCTTACATGAACATTCACTCCCCTTCTTCCTTAGTTTGAGTCAGGTTTTCTACTCCTAGCTACTGAAAGAAGCCTAATTCTTCATTAGTCATGTAACCACTAACCAGCTTCACTGCTGGAGGCCCATATCCCTTCTCAGTTTTTCCCTCCACTTAATGAGAATATTAATTCTCATCCCAAAGTGCTAAATGCTGTAGAAAGGTATTTGAATAGACTATCAACTGATATGTAAGTTAAGGGTAATGCCTAATGCTTCTGGCCAACATGCATTCTTTTGAATATTTAATTTTGATGATGGTTTGTGTGCTAGTCTGAAATACTATCTATAAAAACCATCATGTACTGTTTTCAATTACATGCCAGAAACGTCTAAGGTTAAGGATACACAAACAAAAGACATGGTCACCTTCATCAGTTTTCTCTCTTCTATGAGCGATTTGAGGGGAGGGGGCAGAAATGGCGATTACACCAGGGAGACAGTGTTGACTGTCCCATAATAAGTTCGTATAACTGGAGGATATATGTAGGAGGAAGTAATTGCTTCTGATTTTGTTGTAGGATGGAATAAAAATACAGAAAGATCCATCAGGGGAGCAAAATTACCTTTTCTGAAAAAAAATTTTATGTGTCATGTACTCATCATTGCTTGTCTTATTTACTGTCTCATTTAATTATAACAAGTATATGAGATCCCTCTTTTATAGGTAGAAAATTGAGGCTATCAGAGTTTGACTGTTGTTATATAGCTAGTTCGTGACCGAATCAGGATTCAAACCCATGTCTAAGCTGAGAATTTATGTTCTTTATGACTTTTGCCTTGAAGGCTAAGAAGGAGGTGGGAATTCAGAGGAGGAGAAAAGGGCAGTCTAGGAAAAATGACCATGATCAGTCCTTGCGCTCTGGGGGGGGGCGGTCCTTCATCTGCACGGGTGCAGATTTGGCCGCTTCTGTACCAACAAGACCCAGTCGTGGGTGTTAGGTGAATTTCAGGCCAGGTGACAGTGCGATACGAATGATTCTATTACTTACGGAAGATTTACAATACAGGCACGTTTGTAATTTACAGGGTGCGTAGAGCTCCAGTGAAGTGTGTGAGCAATGCAGATGCTCTGAGGAGACCAGAGTGGAAAACTGCACATCCCTTCTCTTTTATCTTGAGATTGCTATCTGGATTGCCATTTAAATGCACATGCAAACCTAAAATGCAGAATTTATACCTGAAAACCTCTAATCTGATTTTTATAACTGAAGCTTACTTTTTCCATAGCTAACAGACCAAAAAAAAAAATGATAGCCAGTTTTAGAAATGCAACTGTCATATAGAAGCCAACATTAGAGTTGCATACCCATTAGTTGTCATCTATTTCCTCAATATAATCAATTTATGGAGGACCTCCCAGGTCCTTTACATTATTTTGAAGGGTATGGTTTTAGGAACAAGAATTATGTCACTGCAGAGTTAAGATTAACACACATGAAGAGAAGTGAGCTAACAATTTAAGATCCATTATATGTCAAGCACTGTGTTGACTTTGCAAACATTATATCAGTAGATTCTCCCAACAATCCTGAGATAATATTTTTAGCCCATCTCACCGACAAGGCTCAGAGGGATAAGTCATCATGTAAAATAATTTATAAAGAAAGGCTAGCATATTTTGAGAGCTTAATAGGTGCCAGGTGCTCTGCTAAGCACTTACAGGGTCTCGTTACAGGGTCTGGTGTAACCCTCAGTACATTGATAGAATCCCTTCCTTGTAGATAAGAACCGAGGCTCTGAAGTCAAGGACTGCCCAAGATGACACAGGGAGAAAGTGGCAAAGCCACCATGGAGGACTCCACAGTGTCAGGCAGGCTGCTCAACACTATTTGTCCCAACACTTCCACTTTCTAATAAGTATTTCGCCAGCCCCCCTTGTAAAACCACGAAACAACGTTCATAGATAATACAACCTAGCGACAAATGATTTCAAGAAAAGCCAACAGAAATACCTGAATGTCATAATAAAATAAATAAAATTAGTTCATAATAATAAAATCTATCATTCAATAAATAAAATACATTACTGCATTATAAATATTTTATGTAAACTATTATTTATGATATATAGATTTTACTTACATATAGTTACTAACACGTGAACACCCTAGAAGACTTAACAAATTGTGAGATGTTACCAGTATCATAGATCCACCAGCAATGTAAGAGCTACAAATATAGGCTGATCCAAGTGTGCTATAACAGCTCAAATATCACAATGCTATTACTGTTGACTATTTTCTCAATGGATAACAGTCTTGGTAACATTCTAAAAATAACAAAAATCTTTTCTACTTTACAAGGTAGATGCATCCGTGGACAATTATCTTTATTTTAAACCATGCAAAGCATACTATGTGTATGTGTAAATAGTAATAAGCAACTTATTAATGACCAGCAGGACCTTTGAAAATCATATGGGATGTAAAGTAATTCTTTGCATGAGGGACTGTCCCTGGCAACACAGAACATGTAGCATCCCCAGCCCTTTATACTGATCACTATGCCCAACTCTTGGGAAAAACAAAAACACACCCTATAAAATTTCAAAATACACTAGGAGAGTTGTACTGCTGTCCTTGAGAACTGCTGCCATCAAGTTCTCAAGCACTGCATCTGCTTCCCCTACGAATGTGGTCATAGCAGCTGAGAGTTGGAAGGGGTCTAAGAGTAGGCAGACAGCTCCTTAATGGAGCCAGTATTTCCCAACAATCAGCCATTTCTGCATCACCTGAAGGATGTTTGCTATATATACAAAATACTATTATTTAATAATTTTCTTTTAACAGACACTTCTATAAAGATTCCACTTGAAAAAAAAATCACTTGCCATCTTAAATGGAAAATAAGAATCGCTTACGATAAATGAAGTGCAAACTTAACAGTAACAGTGAATAAACCAAACACAAAGCATCAAACAAATGATGATGTTATTAAATTCTAGCTAGATTCAGTTACCATCCAGAATCTCAGCCGGATGTCTATTGTCTTTTGGCTAATCACCAGATTAAGCCTAAATTTATCTCCTCAGAACTTTAGCACTCCTGTTCTTGGTCTGGTTTCCAGAAGAACAGAGGAAGAATCTATTCTCTTTACTTCATGATAACTCAGCTGCCATTTTTCTCCTCTCTCCAGGATAAACAAGGTATTTCTTTTTTCTTACAGAGAAAATACTTTTTTTCCTGACTATATTACCCCCTTATATCAGAATTTATTCTTTTTTTATAAGGCAAAAATATTGTGAAGTATCTGTTACTTGGTACTAATATAGAATTTAAAATATATTTTTTTCTAATCTTTTATAAATACAATATGCCAAGGTATACCTCAACACTCCCATTTTACAGATAAGAAAAGGTATAGTGCGTTTGCATTAAACTAATTTGCCCCAAATCTCACAGCTGGTTAGTGGCAAAGCCAGGATTCCAGCTCAGAGCTGATTACACAGCTTGGAGAATTCATAGCATTTCTTATGTTAATTGGCCATGGAATTAAAAGCCAGAGTAAGATGGAGTTGTCTAATGATACAGAAATAAGGATTTAAGCTGATTTAAACTTGTAACTACCTAAGAGAGAGCTTTAACCTAGTGGTGCATTAGCATAATCTAAAGGGTTTTATTTTAAGCCTCCTCCCAATACTTAAGAGGGTAACTGAGACCTACATGAACCCATCATGAAAGCTCTATTGTTTCCCAGTTCCTCTAAAACGTTCTACAAGTGCTGCTTCAAAAGCCAGCTGAAGTCTAGAAGCGAATAAAAACAAATGTTAGATGCTCTGGAAGGTGGTGTGATCACTAGACAATACACCGTAACGGTGGCTGGATCCTCTTGGGGGCTGCGCAAGGCACGAGATGGTTAAATTATGTGTCAGCTGGGCCACGAGATGCTCATATATATGATTAAACATTATTTCTCAGTGTGTCTGTAGTATGTTTCTGGAAGAGGTTAACATTTGAATTGGAGGACTGCGTAAAGCAGATGGCCCTCTCCCATGTGGATGGGCATGATCCAATCCACTGAGGGCCTGAATCGAACAAAACGGGGAAGGAAGGCTGGATTTGCTCCCTCTGTGTCTGACTGCAGAGCCGGGACATCCTGGTCCTCCTGCGCTCCACGCTCCTGATTCTCAGGCCATCAGACTCCATCTAGAATCTACACCGTCAACTCTCCAGCTCCCATCACTGACTTTCCTGGGTCTCCAGCTTCAGACAGCAGATCCCAGATATAGATACCTGTATCTATATCCATACCTGTATCTATATCCATATCTCTATCTATATCTGTATCCATATCTGTATCTTTATCCATATCTATATCTGTATCTGTATCATCTATCTCTTCCCAGTGGCTCTGTTTTTCTGGATACCCCTGGCTGATGCAAGGCAGACATTAAAATCATGGAACACAGGATGTACAGGTGCATTAACATCTTTCATCCTCTCCTGTCATTCTCTACTTCACATGCCAGTCACCCTGAAATTTTGATGTGCTTTTCCCCTCTTACCCTAACCAGGTCCCACACACTACCTTGGAACACTTTTACTTCAAATGTCCGTTTTTCTTTTCAGACCTCTGACCCTTCAAACGTTCCCCTCTCAAGCTTAGTACATCACCTGGCCTCTTATTCCCTGAGAAAATATGAGTTGCGGCACATACATTTTACCTGGATCTGTATCTGTACTTTCCTCGTTCCCTTCTGTCACAACGGACAGTTGGTTCTTCACTATCTAAAGCTAATCTGCTCCGTACCTTATGGATTTTAGCCCCTTCTTAGGGACCTTGCTTCAGTGATTGGACCCCACTATCCCTGTTTGTTTTCCTTTATCATCAGTTCTTTTTAATTTTTTAATTAATTTTAAAAAATTGAAATATAGTTGATTTACAATGTTGTGTTAGTTTCAGGTGTATAGCAAAGTGATCCACATATATATACATATATGTATATATATATTCTTTTTCAGATTCTTTTCCATCATAAGTTGTTACAAGATACTGAATATAGTTCCCTATGCTACACAGGTCTTTTTTTAAAATCTATTTTATATATAGCAGTATGTATCTGGTAATCTCAAACTCCTGACTTATCCCTCCCCCTCCCCGCTTTCTCCTTTGGTAACCATAAGTTTGTTTTCTATGTCTGTGAGTCTGTTTCTGTTTTGTAAATGAGTTCATTTGTATCATTTTTTTTAGATTCCACATATAAGTGATATCATATATTTGTGTTTCTCTGTCTGACTTATATCCCTTAGTATGATAATCTCCAGGTCCATCCATGTTTCTGCAAATGGCATTATTTCATTCTTTTTTATGGCTGAGTTATATTCCTATGATCCTTGTTTCTCCTCAACTTCTTCACCTCTTCTGGTCCCTTCCCATCATCATTTATACATGCCAAGTTTCCTCTTCTCTCCGCATTCTCCATCCTCTCTCTGGGTTACTCCATCAGTCACATGGCTTTAATGACCATCTATTTACTAATTACACCTAAGTATTTATATCAAGGCCAGACCCTTGTTAACTCCAGACCCATCCATGGAACTGCTTTTAGGTGCACATCCCAAATTGGGTGTCTCCCAGGCATCCCATCCATCTTCCTCATCACAGTGTTGTTCATTCTGACATGGCCATCGGCCATTGCCCAAAGCAGAACCTAGACTAGGGCAATCCCAACTGCTCCCCCTTCCTCTGCTCCAACTGCAGATGGTCAGTTAACAAGCTGCAGAGACTCCTAACCTCTCACTCCCTGTCTTGACTTCTCCACCACCATGACCTTGGCTCCAGGAGAGAAAACTAATTTGAGAACATTATTGTCTGCCTTTAACCTGCAAGATAAAATGCTGATTAGTGGGCATGACACTTAAGTCGCCTCCCTCTCACCTACATCTCTATCCTGTTCCGCTTTCCCTCATGATAACAGGATCTCCATTCTTGTTCCTGGCAAAAGCCTCTCATCTTCTCAGGAGACTTACACTGTTGATCAACCCTTCTCTCTCTTCATTCAATGTGTACTTCCCTACCAGATACAATGCATAGGTTTGCAAAAATGCACAAATTTTCCCACTACAAGAAATAAATACATCATTAAAGAAGTAACACAGACTTCCTCTGTACTCTATGCTTCAGGAACACTTATATGTTTTTTGTATCCCAAATGTGTCATCATCTTTACCATTCTTCTGCATCTTTGTTCACGCCCCTGCCTATAAATTCTGTCCTCTGTCCCTGTACCGTTTCTCTTCACCTATGGATAGTGCCCATAAGGAAAGAAGAAGGAGGTGAGTGGAACTACGAAAATTTGAAAGAAAAGACAAGGCACAAACATCCAGAGCTTATAACAGTGAAGAAATGAAATAAAGTGCAATTATTGTGAAAGAATTGACTTGCATTGCTGTGCAAAAGTCATTGAGGAACCCTACGTATCTATGTTCGGGCTACGTATCTGGGTAACATAT
>NW_020172779.1:14136057-14143260 GCF_003031525.2 Neophocaena asiaeorientalis asiaeorientalis
TAGCACATTTCATAAGAAAAACCTTTTTAATATTTAGATATTAAAATGTTAAATATCTATATTTAAGTATAAATAATAAAATTATTAATAGTTTATTGAATTAACAATTAATATTTAATAGTGGTGATAATGCTAATGGTAATAATAACGACACCATTTATTAAGTGCTTACTATTTGTCAAACACTTTGCTTAGTGATTTGTGCCTCATTTAATCCTCAAAACACCCAATGAAATGGACTAGTATTATCATTCTTATGAATGTTCAATGACTTGCCTAAGGTCACACAGCTAATAAATAAAAAAACAGGATTCAACTGAATGAAGTCGGACTCCAAAACTTGCACTCATAATACATATATCGTACTGCAGTTTCTAAACGACGAGATGGAAACAAAAGGGAAAACATTTAAATATATATATATAAAATATGCAACATATTATATATAATTTATAACCTATAATGCATAACATGTAGCATTTTATAGTTTGGGTATTATATATTTGTATATAATATAAATATTATATGTATATCAGTTAATAATATTGAGTGCTAACCAATATTTATTAAGTGTTTACCGTTAAGTACCATGCTAAGCATTTAATAATATGTTATTTCGTTTTGACACATTAGGTGTCATTATACTATTATTATACATGATGAAACATAGGCTGAGCTAAATTGAATAGGCTTTTGCTTGTTCATTTGTTTGTTTGTTTTTAACATCTCTAGCAGCGTAAAATTGCTTTACAATGGTGTGTTAGTTTCTGCTTTATAACAAAGTGAATCAGCTATACATATACACACATCCCCATATCTCCTCCCTCTTGCATCTCGCTCCCTCCCACCCTCCCTATCCCACCCCTCTAGGTGGTCACAGAGCACCTGTCTGAGAGCTTTTGGGCATGGCAGAACTGGCATTTAAAGCCTGGGGTATTATCAAAGACAATGATTAACCACAATAGTAATATAGACTATTTCATCCATTACTATGCTATGAGTCAAAATCCCAGACAAGAGATTTTATGTACCAAGTAGAGCGATTCAGGTGATCCAGTTCATAGTGTTCCTTAAGGTTGAACTGAATTTTTAGGTAGAGGACGTGGTATGGACTTGGCTTTGATGTGATGGTGGAACGTCCCCCACAATGCTCTAGGCTGGCCCCCGAAAGCCTCGAAGAAGATGGACCAACATGGATGATAGTATCATGCAGTGGCTAAGAACTTGGGCTTTGGAACCAGAGCTGAAGCTGAATCTTAGCTGAGTCACAACTACATGACCTGGGACAAGTTGCTTTACCCCTGTGGATGCCAGTTTTTTTTCATTCTTAAAAGAGATAACAACGCCCACAATGCAAGATTGTTCTGTAGATTGATTACAATAATGTTGAGAAAATATTCAGCTACGATCTGGAACGTATTAAATGCTTAATAAGAAGTAGTATTGCTTCACAATGTAGCATAAAATTAGCCTTCACAGCCTCATCTCTAAGGCTATGAAGGCTGTGATTTCCTCCTGTCTTGCCATGATGAACTCCTTTAAGTCAAAAGAAGGAAAATATTTTCTTTTTCCTAAAACATCACCATCTATCCATCCATTCATTCATTTCAATGTGCTAGGCATTCCTCAAAGGACTAAGAATAAATGACAGCAAAGGATTTATGGCCCCAAATGACCCCCAGAATAACGGAGGTAGGAAGCTACATGCACAAGTTAATATATGACGGTATGAAAATCACTGCACTTCAGTGCTCCATATGGCAATTTCTAACTAACCCTTCAAAATGGGTAAGTGTGGATTTCACCTCCCACCTGAAGTCTTCTTTGATTTACCCATGACAAACCATTTTTCTATCTCAGCTGTCACCATCACCTCATTTATTCACTACAGCCACAATATTTTATAATTTTTCAACATTAAATAAAGGGGTATTTGAAGGATGGGTCCTACTGTTTTTGTTTGTTTGTTTGTTTGTTTTTACCCTTTTTGGAGCCTTAAAATTTTGGGCGGTGCCTAGAATGTTGGGTGATGGATGGATGGAGAGAGGGATAGAAGGAGGGAGGAATGAAGGGAGGGAAAGAGGGAGGAAGGGAAGGATGGAGAAAAGGAGGGATGGATACATGGATGCATAAATGACTTCAAGGAAAACATAGGGAAGGAAGACGTAAATTCTGGCTGAAAGTAAGACAAAGAAGGAAGACTTCATAGTTAGGGAGGGTTTGAGTTATATCTAAAGGACAAGTGAGATTTCAGCATAAACACAGAAGTCTGTATGTGATGGTAGAAGGCTGGGGAGAGAAAGGCATTCTAGATAGAGGGAAAAGTATAATAAAAGCACGGAGGTATGGAATTTAATGATGTATTAATTGAGCGGTGAGTAGATCAGGGGAAATAGAACTGAGATTGGAAGTCGGAGGAGAAAGGCAGGAGGATGGTGATAAAATAGGTTTCAGACCTTGAAGAGCCTTGGAAACCACGCTAATGAATTTGGACCTTCAAACCATAGCGATTCCTCAATAGGTAAACTTGCCTGTCGTGCTTAAAGACTTAACCATGACTGAAGACATTATTTCCTCAGTTTCAGCTAAGTACTAATGTACTTGATTATCAAGACTGAGAGCAGGTAGGTAGCTCCAGTGATGTTTCCTGGGAGCTTAAATCACAGGGTTTTGGCGTCTCCGAATTTAAAGGGAAATTGAAATCGCTTCAACACTTATTCAGGCTGAACCTACTCTTACAATTTCCAAGAAGAACAATTGAAAACACAAATCTGTCTCCTAACAATACTTAGGCTTTGGGATTCTGCCTGCGTTTTTTCTGTTGAATGAGACAGAATGGTATGAATAATAATACCTGACGTGCCCTTACACTATATTTGTAGAGCACTCTCACAAAATGATCTCATTTGATCTTCATAAAACCGCTGTAAGCTAAGCAGCAAAGCACACAGCACAGAAATAGTAAGGCAGGCAAGTCTTGATTCTCTGACCTCTTCACCTCTTTCTCTGACCTTCCCAGCTGGGGCAGGTTCTGAGGACCTTCACATGCAGATAAAGGCCCCTTCTGGTGTTACAAAAGAGGCAGAAGATAAAAGAGTATGTAATATGTATTGAAAATCTACTCTGACACTTGCCGTGATTATCATTATATAATCCTCATACCACTCCTGGAGGTAAGTGTAACTGGGTCTACTTTGTAGAAAAGCACACTGAAGCTCAGAGAAATTCATGAACTTGCTCAAATTGGTCCAGGGACAAAATGGAAGGACCAGATTTGAATCTCCATCGCTAGCCTCCAACGTACACACCCTTTCCACCACCTCTCATTGCCAAGATATTAGAGTGTGGGCTCAGAGCTCAGATTACCACATTTGACCACTGATTGGCGTTATGACCTTGGGACTGGCTTTATGACCTTAAGAATCTGTGTTTCAGGTTCTATTCTCTAAAATGGAGACAATATTAGCACTTACCCTTAGGAGTTGCTCTGCAAATAAACTGTGGCAATACATCTTGAAGTGCTTCAACAGTTCCTAGGACAGAATCCATATGACAACAGTTAAGTGTTGTCTACAGTTATCAAGCATCTTATGGGTCTTAGAATCAATTCCCGTCCCCAGACCCACACTAGATCCCTTTTTTCCACAAGGATTAGCTTCTCTGGTGCTAGGGTATAGATATCAACTAGACTTGACACCAGATTCTCTGGAATGAGTTGTCCTGGGAGCCCCCCTGGTTCCCAACCAGGTCTCCCTACAATTCTCACTGTGTGAGTCCAATCTAAAGGACAGAATTACCATCTGAATACTTCCTGTTTGTCCTTCAGTCCCTCTGAATCCCATCTCATTGGATTGGAGCTCTAGAAACACAACTTCCTTTTGCTAGAGCCCTTTCCCAGAATGACGACCTAATGCCATGTCCCTAGCATGCAGGCCAGTGTTCCTCTGTGTCCTTACTCTTGGTACAATAAGTCCTGCCCTGTGTAGCATTTACATTACTGCACATTGACTCTGTTACCTCCTGGTTTGTTCTTTCTTTCTGTTGAAATTTTGCATCGGACTTTTATTTTACGTCAGGAGCTCTGCAAGGTCATAGAGAAAAAACTCCAATCAACCAAGCATGGTTTCTGTTCTCGGAGAGGATGGCCAGATTTTAAGCAATCAATTATACAAATAATTATCTAATTGTAGTTGAGAAAATTTCTTGAAACAGAAATAGAGAAAGCTGTGAACAAATATAGCAGGAAGATTCCCAACCAGTCTGAAGATTCAGGGAAATCTTAAGGAAGTGAAAACGTAAGTGACCTAGCACTCCCAAGGATAAGGCCTTTCTTATTCTCCCTTTATCTATTCAGATGCTACTATGTGATTTAGAGGTAACCAAGAAAAGAGTAATCACCTCTAACAGTTTTTCAAAGCTGTGATAGACTTTTCAATTTATACATTAATCATAGTTACAACATGATTTTTTTATAAAACGCTTTTTATTAAGTACATGTCAGGTGTGTTGTTAAAGACATTACATCAATCTTGTTTCCTCAGTCTGATTAAATCATGTGTCAGCCACTCTTCTAGGCTCTGCACAAACAAAGCCTTTAAGGAACAATTTCTGCTTTCAAAAAAGTTCACAGTGGAATGGTCCTCACCACAAATTTGAATTGTGTGTCAGTTTGGGTGAGCTAAGTTATGGTGCTGTAATGTACCAGTTTTCTATTGTTGCATAGAAACATGTGAACAGCATAAAGCTCGTTCATTTATCAGCTTTGAGTTCTGTAGGTCAGAAATCTGTGCAACTTTAAGTTCTCTGTGTAGGATCTCACAGGTTGAAGCCGAGGTTGAACAAATGCTTGAATAATGAGGAGCTTTTCCACTAGGCAAGAGAAGGGAGGTAATTCCAGAAATGAGAAAAAATCTCATGTGTGAAGACAGAAGAGGAAGGAAGGGGTCACGGTCAGCTGGGTATCTGTCTTCACGTGTAAAGGGATGCAGCTTGAAATGCACTTGACTAGTAAGAAATCGGATAGGGCTGTGTATGCTCTGCTGAGGAATTTGAACTTCATCCTGTAGCAGCCACAGAAGGATTTATGAGAGACTATGTTAATCCGGGTCTTCTGAGAAGTAGATGCCAAAATGAAATGCCACATGTGAGGATCTAATTAGGAGAAATGGCTGTGAAAGGAAAGGGGGAGGGAAGGGGCCAGGGGAGGTGGGGGGAGTCTGATACCCAGTAAAGGAAAGAGGGAAAGCAGGTGGGATGGAAATGGCTTAGAGTTCAAAGTCAACTGAATGTGTCTCAAAGCGGTAACAACAGTATAGGCATATCTGAAGACAGCTAACGATTAAAATATATATATATGTATATAGAAAGGTAAAGTAATTAAAAGTGCTTATTTATGCGGAGCTGGATGGGGGTTGGTGAAAAGTGTGGGGCAAAGAGCCCTTGCTCACTGTTCTCAACCACAAGTGTGTGTGTGTGTGTATTTAAACCTCATAATGCATTACTTTGGTAAAAATGAAATATAGATATGTATGTGTGTATATACATGTGTGTGTGTAATTAAAAACAGTGTTCTTTTTCTAACCTGTAGAGAAGGGGGTATCATTCCTAATTGGCTTTGGGGTGTCTTCCAGGTAAGATAGGCTCTGCCTGAGATTCCTGGCCATTTTTTCCTTGGGCCATTTTCCCTTTCCTAGAGCTGCCTGGGCCTTTGTGAACTCTACAAAAGAAGGTGTCTAATGTAACCTTTCCAGTTGTGCTTTTTAATCACTGACCTTTCTTCCTGATGACTCTTCACCCATTTCAGCCTTTGTGGGCAATTTTGGGAAGAAAAGAAGTTGCCTGAGATGGCATTCAAAAGGAGGAATAAGAAATTTGTAGTAAAATTGGACTGGATGCTAGAACACGGATCTTGAAAATGTGTGCCAAAGCAAAGGTGCTGGTATCCACAGAGATAAATAAAGGGATCTCCAGGAGAAGGGAAGAGGGAAGTACTCTTAAGGGGCAAAAAGTGCCCAAATACAAACGGAATGGGAATAGATTGTCTGAGAAAACAAATGAACAAAGCAAGTAAGTGAGAGTCCAAAGCAGCAGTGATCTCCCAATAGAAAATTATTACCAGATATGCCACCCACATGGACTTTGCTCTCACATTCACACAGGTGTATGTGTGAGTGTGTGCACGCACGCACACACACCACCTGCTATGCACACCTTGCACACGGTGCTCTAGCAGTTGATTCTGACCACATCATATTACATCTGGAACTCCCCAGGACCCTGAATTGAAGACCCAGAGCTCTGCCCCGACATGGAAGCCTCTCCCATCCATCCATTCATCTGGTTCTTAAGCCAAAGCATCAGAGCCTCAGTGCCCATTTTCCATTGTTAATTCAAGAAAAGGCACCTTCCTAGCTCAACTTACGTGTCCTTTCGTCGCTCCTGGTGGCACCTCATATACAGGCTGTGTGCGGGCTGTCCTTTCGTTATATGAGCACGGTTTTACACTGCGGTGAAATGAAAATTTGTTTTGCTCATATTCCTGTTTCTACATTTTAGGACCTTGACGGATGGGCAGGAGCTGTGTCTAAGTTCCCTGTTATGCTTGACACCAAGTCTGAGGCCTGGCACTTGGTAAGTTTCCGGTTAATATTTCTTCAATGAATAATTAGACTAAACGTGAGTAGGGTTGGAGGGCAGCTGGGCGCAAAATGGGAGGGAAAAGATCAAGACTTTCCTCATGCTCTTCCTTCAGATCTACTTTTCTTTTTCTAACTCAAGTCACATCCTCATTCTTAGATTTATTTCCTTTTCATCCTGCTTATTAGAGAAAAAAGAAATAAGAACCAGGAGTAGGAGACTGGTTCCATTTAATTAATTAATTAATTAATTTATTTATTTTTGGCCGCGTGGCATGTGGGATCTTATTTTCCCGACTAGGGATTGAACCCCGCACCCGCTGCTGTGGAAGATGGAATCTTAACCGCTGGACCATCAGGGAAGTCCCTGGTTCCACTTCAATGTGCCAGTGATTACATTATATGCTCACAACCCAAGATTTTGCCTTCTCCCTCTTCATTCTTCTTGCTCTCATGAGCTTCTTGTTTTGAGGGAAAGACAAGAAAACCAGGTGGATTGATCATATTTTCCAGGAGTTTCGCTGGGCATTTTCAACACATTTTTTTTTTTTTTTTTTTTTTTTTGGGG
>NW_020172779.1:14143605-14168878 GCF_003031525.2 Neophocaena asiaeorientalis asiaeorientalis
TTCAACCCTTTTTTTTTTTTTTTTTTTTTTTTTGCGGTACGCGGGCCTCTCACTGTTGTGGCCTGGCCTCTCCCGTTGCAGAGCACAGGCTCCGGACGCGCAGGCCCAGCGGCCATGGCTCACGGGCCCAGCCGCTCCACGGCATGTGGGATCTTCCCGGACTGGGGCACGAACCCGCGTCCCTGCATCGGCAGGCGGACTCTCAACCACTGCGCCACCAGGGAAGCCCCCTCAACACATTTTTTATTAAGTTCACAGTAATTCTCAGGGTACGTACTTTTACTCTTATTTTAAAGTTGGGGAAACAGGGAATTCCCTTGCAGTCCAGTGGTTAGGACTCTGAGCTCTCACTGCCGAGGGACCAGGTTCAATCCCTGGTAGGGGAACTAAAATCCCACAAGCCACACAGCCAAAAAATAAAAAAAAAAAGAAGTGAAATGAAATGAAATGAAATAAAATAAAGTCGTTGAGGAAACGAAGACACAGAGAGACACACAGAGCTCGAATGGCAGAGAGCTCATTCACTGGAGACTTAGCATTGGTGCCCACATTCCCTCACCTGGGTGCCTCTCAAGCACATTTCCTTGAGGAAGACCTTGACAAATTTCTTGTGAAATCCCCTTGTACACACGGGAGGGTTGAGGTCCAGGGGAAGGAGGTGACTTGCTTAATGTAGATTATTTTTCATACACACTTTGCTTTTTCATAGTTCTTCCCTTGCCTCACTCAGGAATATACTCATGACGCTTTTAATAGTGAAACGAATAGATCAGAGGACTGTGGAAAACACATGCCCGTGAATGATCCTCAGGTGACATGTGAATTCTGAGTGCAGAACTCTAATGTCAGGAAGGCTTAAGTTCAAATCCCAGCCCTGCCACTTAATCAGCTGTGAGAGGAAGCAGTTAACTTCACTGGGCATCAGTTTCCTCCTAGGGTATTGTAAGTGTTAAATGAGATGAAGTATGTAAAGCACTTAGTATATCGTCTGGGGCATGGTATGAGCATCATATAAAAGTGTTGTTATCCTTATAGTTAAGCTTGCCAAGTGCAGAGGTGTGGTAAATGTGTCCTCGATGGTGAACACCATGGAGAACGGTCCTTGTTCTCTTTCTTCCACTTCCCACCATGGGAACATGAGTACATCCATTATACGTTTTCCAGATCTCCATCTAACATTCTGGGTGAGTTAGACTTTATAATTCTTGCGTTCTTGGTATTTAATGCCAGTTTTCTTTTTCAAAATTACACTTTGAAAAAGAAGTTGCTCTGTTCTGTTATGCCACTTTGTTCTTTCCAAGTGGCTTTAATCTTTATTCACTCACAAGAGCTGGAACTTAAGGGAGTATTGCTATGGAGAAAATTATGATATCATTAATAATAGATATCACACACATGGCTGGGGCATTGGCTTTAAGCGTTCCAAGTTGCCAGAAGTACTTGCAGTTTCAGAAAGGAGAGCTCTGGTCTTCAATGACAATTTGCCTGTTGAAATAGAGTACGTGCAAGGGTGGGAGTACTGGGTGAAAGGTGCGTGTGCTTTGGAGCCAGGGATACCAGCTTTCAAATCCTGGGAGCATCACTTACAATTGTGTGACCTTGACAAAGCTGGACAAGCCCTCTGCATCTCATATTTCTCACCATAAAGGAGGGGTTTCAATTCCTACTTTTCTATGTGGTTATAAACCTTAAATGTGAGTTAAGTATCCAGGGTCTTTCACATTGTGCGCTCTCAAATATTAATGATAATTCTTTATTTTATTATTTGAAGCCATAGTGCCGTGCATTTGCATCCAACTCTTCTACCTGGTAGCTATGTGATCGAGTTACTCTTTGAACCTAAGTATCTGTAAGTAAAATGGAGATAATATCTACCTTATGAGTCTGTCATGAATATCAAATGAACTAACTTACTTAATAGTGTCTGGTATGGAGTAATGATTCAATAATGTCTCCCTGTCTCTTTCCTTCCTCTTTCTTTTCCTTTCTCCATTTCTCCTTGCCCAGTGATAACTATTACTATGCCCAGACATAGTCCCTTTGCTCCAGGATGCCTTGCTGCAATACTGCAGCTCTCTCCTGTTCTCTAGTTCCTAGAATCAAGGTCACTAGGAGCCTGTCACCTTCATTGCCAAGAGCAAAGGTCATGCAGCCAATAAAGGAAACTGGTGACAAGCCACTGACTCTCTCTGTGTCGTGCTTGTCTCTCTGGAGAGAAACCTCGCGGTTTAGGGCCAGACTCCCACCAGCTCTCGTGGGGTTTTGCACTGGCTGCACTTTGTTTTTCATTCTTCTTTTGCCTATACGTGCACAGTAGCCAAACACGCATAATCTAAGTGCCCAAATTTTCAAGTATTGCAAAAATAACATTGAGATGATTGAATGAGAATATACTGCATGAGACTGTAGCCCTAGCGATAGAGTGTGAAATGGTTCAGTAGTAATACCTACCCCTGATGTACTACAGCAGTAAGATAACTGGTGTTGGGACATAGGACGTAACATTTCTTTGAGCAACAGGGGAAGCCTCAGACAGGGAGTAGAACTTCCTACCAAAAGGAGATCCACATGCCAGTCTCCACAGGTACAGACTTAGAAGAAAAAGCCCCAAATAGGCCACATATTCAGACTCAAGTGTTTGGATTAGAGATGATGAAACAACAATCTAATTAATAGTGGTTAATAATAATTGGGTGCGTATGACATACATACAAATGAAATTTTCCTTCAATTACTTCATGTGACCCTCAGACAATCTATGTAAATGGCAATTAAAAGTTCTACAAAAGAGTTGTTTCCTATTTTCATTCATTTTCTAAATTCAGTGAATTTTCAATAAGGAAATGAAAATCAATTTCAATAATGATTTTCAGAAGCCAAAGCTTTTGCTTAGAGGAGAAGGATGGCTCCACTCCTACTTGCTGAATTTCAACATTTCTCCAAATATTTGGAATACATTAATACCTTAGAAACAATTTCTCATCACAGTGTTTTCCACTTAATTTCTAAAACATCAATTGCTTGGAACTAAGTCAGTATGTTCCTAATTTCTTCCACTTGACTCAGTGCTGAGGCTCTGATAAAGGAAATGGATGCCCAAAATACCTGGCAAAACTAAGACTTGCTAATGTTTTCTGATTTAAAGCATTGCTACTTTCCATATTTTAAACCAACCCTATGATGTTGATACAACGAATGCCCCCTCTCCCATTGTACAGAAGGGAAAATTAAGGTTCAAAGCGGGTGCTGATATGTGCCTGACCCCTCGCAGTTAAGTCTAGATATTCTATCACTGAATCACCACCAGCTCTGGTTTTATCTCCATTTGATAAACAGAGAAACCGAGGGCCAGAGAGATAAGAAACTGGGCCAGAATCACAGTTTATCAGCCAGGAATCCCATATTTAAACTCAGGTCTTAACACCTCAGAGTCCAGCCCTCATTACTATGCCCATCACTGCCTAAAGAGGATGGGGTTCCGTAATGAGTTCATTGTCACTGGAGGAATCCAAGCAGAGGCCGAAGCATTGTCGTGTTGGGGATAATGTAGAGCTGGGGCAGTGTTGGGTTGGGCTTGGCGTTAGATTACCTTCAAAGTGCCTTCAGTAGCCAGGACTTTGTGTTTGTCGGGTTGAGCCTCAGGCATTCCTACCTTCAGAGGGCGGGAGAAACAAGAAGTGTCCGCGGTGAAGAAGCCGTTTTCCCTAGTGTGGTCTGTCTCAGACCCCACTGTTGCTCAGCCTTCTCCTGGCTGCTCTCAGCACTCGAGCCTGGCAGGTGCCCTGAAAAAGGAGCCCAGAGGAACATAATTGCTGAGCCTTTCAGCTTTGGAGCTCTAAATGTCCACTCACCCTCTAGTTTCCTTGTTAAATCTGTTCAAGTGGAAATCTTTTGACAGGTGTAATTAACGTCATTTCAAGAGCAAGTAAACACTTGTTTATCTCAAAGTCACTTATTCCGTAGTTTTCCTAGACATTTACCAAGCTGGATCCAGCCCCAGAAGCTGCACAGAGCAGTCAGTAGCTGAAAAGAGAATGCCAGGTTCTCACTACAGGGTCATAACTTATTGTCCTGGGCTCAGTGCA
This sequence comes from Neophocaena asiaeorientalis asiaeorientalis, assembly GCF_003031525.2. Taxonomy (NCBI): domain Eukaryota; kingdom Metazoa; phylum Chordata; class Mammalia; order Artiodactyla; family Phocoenidae; genus Neophocaena; species Neophocaena asiaeorientalis. The sequence continues at coordinate 14,147,691 of NW_020172779.1, forward strand.
GCCCGTGAAGTTAGGGTTGGAGATTCTTCAGAGACAGGCAAATGCCCTCTCCATGTACTGTCCCCAATCCACCAATTGTCGTGATTTAGGGAGAAAATAAAACACTCATGGAAATGTCAGGAGACTCTATCTCAAACACTAGGCGGCCACATGAGAGTAGCTAAGTCACTTCCCCTATCCATGTCTCTGTTTCCTCATTTGTCGTGCATCAGATAAGTTCTTAAAACGGGTGTCTACTAATCCTTTCCGTGTCTGTGCTGTCTGGAGGACCAAGGCAACGGTCTAGGGCTCTGTTTTCTCACAGATGGGAAAGACAGTAACTAGTGGAAGAGAGCGTGATGCAGTGAGTTCACTATCTGAGTGACACAGATGTGGCTTCCAGCTCTGTCACTTACTGGCTGTGTTGCACTGGGGACGTTCCCTCTGAGCATCTGGCCCATACAGAAACAGGAACAGTGTTAGCTACATCACTCTGTTATGGTGAGAAGTAAATGTTGGAAACAGCCTCTAGCTCAGTGTTTGGCCAGACACATTACACATGTTAATATGCCCCCCATTCTCGTCCTCCTCAAAACGCCGGGAAATAAGACGACCCCTCGGTACCCTCAGGAGTGGATCTCATGGGTCAAAACTATCCAGGGGCCCAGGCTGCTCTGGACAGCGGTTGAAAGGGAAAAGTACTTTTGAGCACTGCCCAATTAACAGCTCTTAAATTTTCCTCTGTCGTGACCGACTCTCGTTTTATCACTCCCTCATCAGACTTATGGACAGATAGCCCTAATGGAGATAAGAAAAAAGAAAGCTCCAGTGTCAAAAAAAATGAACCCAAGTTTCGGAGGGCACAGGTCAGCAGTGCAGGCCTGTAACAGTGGATTCCCAAGCAGATGAGAAATTTCCCTCATCTTGATCCAGTGCAGAGGTTTCTCGGGACCCAGCTAGGAGAGCAGGAAATATAGCTGCAGGAACCTGTTAACACTCACTCCAAGCTGGGAGCAGCAGAGGGGAAAGACAACGTATGCATATCTGACTGCCATTGGGAGTATATGTGAGATGCTCCAAGTGGACTTAACTTCCGAATTCATTCATGCAAGATTTGGGGAGTGGCTAGGGCTCAGCGATTTAGCGGTTGAGGGCTAGAAGTTAATTATCTTTTTGATGCTATTTTTATTATTTTGTTTCAACCTCAGTGCACATCTTCATCCCTCCATGCCCAGTGCCAGCAAACCACTGTAGCCCGGGGAATATTGAGTGCTCATGAAATGTCAAACATTCTCCTAGTACTTCAGTGCAAAGGCCCTGAGGTCAGGTGGGCCTAGGAATATTTGAGGAGTCAGCCGCCTTGACAAGAGGGAGAAGAACAAGATATGAGGCTGGGCTGTGTTGAGTTTCATGAAAAAGTAGAAGCCAAGAATCATTTGTGTTCTACACCTCAAAAATAATTGAATCTTCCTTCAGGTAGAATCAGAGTCATTTTATTCTTTTCTAGTCCTGTCAATATGTCTCATGGCAATATTTTTAATTGAATTTAGCCTTCTCTACCCCAACGCGATACCTACAGTATCCAAAGAACAGGGGGATGTTTATGAAAATACAGAGATGCAAAGTAAGAAACCATAATATAAACATTGACCACAAAATTGGTGATAGCTACAATTGTAATGATTCCCAACATCATTGTTATTATAGTATTAGCAAACACTCTTAGGTTTTACATGACAGAAACCCTACTCAAACTGGCTTAACCAAAGGACAATTTATTATAAATGGTCTTGTGATTGCATGAGATAGAAATGTGCTTGTACCTTATCAGAAGTCAGAACCAGAAACTTGAATAGCATTGATACAAAGGTCCTTGATCAATTATATTTGCTCCTTTTTTTTGAATCTGATTTATTTCCCTACTTTTTTTCTCTCTTTTTAAGCTAGGTATCCTTCACTCTCATCCCTGCTTTATTTCTCAGGTTCACCTTGTACGATAAATGGCAAACGACAACTCCCAAGCTTTTCATATATTTCCCAAGGTTAGTGTTGATAGCATGAGTCCCTCCTTTCCAAGTCCAAAAATCCCAGGGAAGGGACCATTGGCCCAACCCCTGGACCAATCAAATGTACTCAGAGGGTGAGCTCATGTATGGGAGCTCCTCCTACATCAGGCGTGTGAATAAGATGGGAGAGGAATAATCTCAAAAGAACCAGGAGGAGTAGAGATGTCCTCCTTAGAAGGCAGGATGCTGAGAAGAAAACAATAGGTGCCCACTATAATCACCATATTTATTTTTATTTATCATCATTATTACATTTCTGATGAAATTTTTTAGTATTTATAAATTTATAGGTTCTTAGAAAGAGTAGACTGGAAGGGACTTTATCACATCAGCAATTCTTTACAACCTGACACAGAACTATTGCTAATCCTTTCCAAGAGTTTGATGAATAGTGTTTCTCCCAGCAAGACTTCATCACATCCCCATGCTTTGTCCACCTCCTTTGCTATGAAGATTGGAAGCGCTGCCTTTTCTCCATTTCTGGCGTTTAATGTAGATTCCTCTGCTGTTATTCTTAGAGATGATAAGGAACAGCTGGCCACCATCTTCAGCCTAATAATGTTTGATATGTCTGAAAACTGCTCTCAAGTCAATCCCTTTGCCTCCCTTCAGACTAAATATACCCAACTGCTCCCACCATGTGTCTGAGCCCCATCGTTGTGGTCACTATCCTTTTGATTGTGCCAGCTTCTCCTTTTCAGAAGGCAGGCCTCTACTTTGGCTATTGGTCATTGGCATCTCATTGCTTCGTCAAGGACAGTTCATCCCTGGAATATTGCAGGGAAGAGAATCAGTAGCTGTGCAAGGGTCACATTCTGACGTGGATGAGCTGTGTGGCCAAAAGTCTCTGTGTGGTTTTCCTAGTTGCTCTTGGTGGGATGCCAGTGTCTACTGTGTAGAGTTTCATGAGCATGGATTCAAATCCTGGCTCTAAGGCTTATTGATCGTGTGCAAGTGATTCTGTTCTCTGCCTCATTTTCTTCATCTGTGCTGTGGAGATAAGAACACCAATAATATTTAGAGGATTAAATAGGATGATTCATGGAAATGGATGAACAGTGTGCCAGATACATGAGAATTGCCCCATAAATCTTAGTTCTGTTCCTTTTCTCCTTGCCTGCGTGGAGAAACCAGCAGACGATAGCAGCCAGATTAATGAACAGAAGAAAACTCAGGTTCTGGCGCCAGCTCTACAGGGAGGTATGGGACCTTGGGAAAGTTTCTTTACTGTAGGACACTCATCTCTAAAATACAGAGCTGGAAGTGGAGATGAAATTGATTCCTAGAGTTGCTGACAGCTCTAAAAATACAAAACCTTAAGACTACGAGTTTCCTTATATAGTTTGGCAATTTTCAATTTCAAGAACACCTCCTAACCACACACACATTGGCCACAAAAGCAACACTGAACAGAACAGGGTACCTTTAATTCACAGAATAATATTTTCTGCAGCTTTAATTGTTTTAAATACCTCCACTGAAGCAATACTGTATCTCCAAGAACTCCGGCTGTTTCTTGTATCCTCTCAAGGGGCAGAGCCAGGGAGTGAGGTAAGAGTGGGAAAAATCAGAAGTCCAAGGTGGCTTTGATCAATCCTGGAGAAGAGAGGTCAGAGCTGATCCCCATAGTGACCACCAATAATGAGGGAAGATCTTAACGCCAAGATCCAGAACCTCAAGCAGGGGCATCCTGAGAGAGGCAGAGAGCGTAGGGGTTAAAGAATGAGTCTGAGAGGCATGCACACCTGGCCTGGAGTCCTGTCTGTGCCGCTGCTTATATCATGAAGCTAATAGCAATTATCTAGAAGGGCTGTTGACAGCATTAATGAGATCATATATACAAAGTATTTAGCCTACGGTGAGAGTTCCATCAACTGTAGCTTGTGCTATTAACAGAATCTACAATAGGAGCTTGGTGGGACTGTATCAATAGGGCCTAGAAAGACATGCCGGGGGCCCCTCTCCTTCTCCAGTTGGTGTGTGTTTATCCTTAATACACAATCCTTTCTTTTGTGGAAGTTCTTGATCCCAATAAACCAAGAATTGTCTGACATTGTTTCGAGTGTGGAGAAAAACAAGACGTTACTACATTTGCCTTTTAGAAGGAATTTTATTAGATGCTTATTTTGGGGGCACAGTTTGCTCTTGACTGATATGTACTAGCGCTCTAAATTAACAATATTATTAAATGAGTTTGCTTTCCTCAGACGTATGCCAGTGGATGTGGGGGGAGACAGTCTTGAAGTCTGGGATTAAGGTTTTATCACAGACAATCTTTGAAGGAGAAAAAGCACATTGAGATAAACATTCATGAGATTAGCATATTTAATTACATCAAAATTAAAAGCTTCCATTAAGTGACAAAGAAAGCAAAATGCTTAACTAAAATAATAAGATAAATGACAGGCTCAAGAAACTACATTCAATGAAAAGTTGGGACTCTTCTGACTGATAATTTAAAGAGAATAAACAAGATGCTAAGAGCCTAATACACACACAGGCAAAAAACATAAACAGATGTGTCCCAGAGAGAAAACAAACAGAAAAATTACTGTTGCAAATAATCCTGAGATATGCGAAGTACAACACCAAAGTGCTTGATTCACCCATGAATTATTACCCCTTTCTCGAATAATTAGACTCAACGGTAAGGACAAGGAGATGAATGAAATAATCTTATATACTGTGGATAACAGTTTGAACTGGTACAATAGTTTGAAAAAGCCTTTTGATAATTTGACTCAGGAGACACTTCTGGGATATTGACCTAAAGAAACAGTCCAAAATATAAAAAATGACCTCTGCACAAAAATGTCCATTTCTAAAAGCAAAAAGTTAGAGGCAACACAAATGCTCAAATAATATACAAACGACCACAGATTCATTCAATGTGACATTATATAGCCGTTAAAAATGATCCGTGTACAGAATCTATAATAACTTGGTAAGCTGATGCCATCATACGTCATGGGAAAAGTAAGGTGCAAAATAGTTTGTCAAACTTGGACATATTTTAAAAATGAGTAATAAATGTACTAAAATCTGATTATTATTGCAGTGGTCGAATCATCTACCTGAAACAGCTTTCCTGTTTCCTTCTTCCTTGAATAATTACAGGCCCATTTCTTTGCTCTTCTTCCCAGCACAACTTTTCACATCCCACGGGCCCTGTCCCCACAGTTCTTGTCAAGGCTTTCGTATATTTTATTCTTTGGTAACTTTTCTATTCTCATATTACTCGACTTCTCATCAGCCTTTGACAGAGTTGACCATCAGCTCCTTTTCTGAACTCTCTTCCTTGGGTTCCCCTGACACTACAGCCCCTGATACTCTTCCTGCCCCCCGGCTGCTCTTTCTCTAATTCCTTGCTATCTCTTCTTCTTTTCCTTGACCTCTAAATACTGTAGTGCCCCAGGCATCCATTTCTGGGCTCTATTGTCTTCTCTTTGCGCCCTTTCTCCTAAAATTAGTATCATCCAGTATCATAGCTTTAGGTATCATCCATATGGTAATGATTTCCAAATCAGCATTTCGGGTCCAGTCTTGACCTCTTACTGAGCTCCAGGCTCACACATCTAACTACTTCTTTGCCACCTCCACTTGCATATTTCTCATGCATCACAAACACAACATGACCAAACCAAAAGATTGATTCTCATTTTCCCCTGTCCCAACCTGTATCAATCCCAGTCTTCGTATGTCAGAGAATGGCATGACTATCCACCTAGTTGCTCAAATTAAAGACCTAAGGGTATTCTTTCACTCTACACATGTGATGCACCAGCATGTCTTGTCAGCTTTATTCTCTGAATCAGTATAATTCTCTTCATCTCTATGTACATCACCTTAATGTCTAACATTGCAGTTTCTCTTCTGAACCACTGCTATAGCATCTAGATGTTCTTCCTACTTCTCCCCATATGTCCCATCGTTTATTCTTCACAAGCAGCCAATGTGATCTTCTAAAACATAAATCAGGTCACATTACTCCCGCCTAAGATTCTCCAATGACCATCCATTGGCCTCGGGATAGAATCCAAAGTCCAAGACAGCATGTTTTTGTCTCTGTCTGAACTCATCTCTCATTCATCTTTGTTTTGAAATCACATTGCTTCCGACCCTTTAACTTCTTTCAGACTGAGCTCATGCAAACCTTAGAGTCTTTGCATTAGTATTCTTTGACCGGGCAATACAGATGATATACACCTAACTACAGATGATACTACCTGTCATCTAGATTTCACCTTAAATACCACTTCCTCAACAACGTCTTTCCTGACCTCCTCAATCCATTTTATTCTCCCACTAGATTAACCTGTTTATTATCATTCCATTTCCATCACATTCTATACCATTATAGATTTATTTGTTGAGTTGCTTATTGTTTTTCTACATCCCTCAAGAATGTGAGCTTCAGGGATCAGGGGACTTACCTGTTTGGATCATCACTATGTTCTCAACATCTAGACCAGTGCCTGACACATAGAAGAGTAGATGCTCAATGAATATATTTTGCATAATTGTGGGATTTCTCCCCCAAACTTTCCATATTTTTTCTGTCAATTTTAGAGTTAAAAATAAACTTCTATGTATAAAAAGAAATGTAAACGTGCATGCCATTATATTTTAAGATTCTAGTAAAGAAACCATCGCCATTAGATTATTTAGCTGCTCCCTTACTTCTCTGTGTCTAAATTATTTAAATTCTCTAAAACTCAGTATACTAGTCTGTAAAATAGGGCTAATAATTATACTGGACTTGCCTTCCTTGATGATTTGCTAATAGGAGACAAATGAGACAAGGCACAGGAAAGCGCTTATTGAGTTGTTAAATGATTCAGAAACATCTAGTGTTATTTGCTTTTATTATCCTGTTCGCTCTTTTCCAGCTCCCATTCTTCTATAGGGTAAAATATATTCAGGAAATTCCCTGAGTAGAGGCTGGTGGGGAAGGCGGAGAGATTGCTTATAATTATAAAATCAAATGTAAATTAGTCTTCAGATGGCTAATCTCCTCTATCTGCAAGCATCTTTTCCTTGATTTGAGGGAAAATTCCATGCATGAAAGAAGTCTGATTTGAGCCTTTTGGATGTGTTATCTGCATTACCATCTACCCTTTCTCTTTGTTCCTGGATGTATTTCACTCTGTGTATTTTAACTACCAGCGGTGCTTATAACCACCCAGAGAGATGCCAATTGGTTGTGCCACCAGAGTAGACATTTGACAGTAGAACAATGAATCGAATGGCTATAAACCAAATTACCACTGCAGCTTCCCATGGTTTTCTAGAGGTAATTCTGCACAGGTCCCCAAAGGAAAAAGGCTTAAGGAAATCAACAAGACTGAAGCCTACCATGAAAGGCAGAGTTTGGCGTCTTGAGTTTAATTTTCAGCTCTGTCTGTTTACCAGCTGTGTGACTTTAGGGAATGAAAATAGGGACACTGAGTGATTATAAGACGTAATTTGAATAATATTTGTGAAAATATCATTTGTAAACTATAGCATGCTAGGTAAAGGGAAGATATTAACAGACGCAATCGCTCTAATCCACTGAATGGGCATCTTGGCTGTCAAAGGAAATAGATTTAAAGTAGCAACACAAACCCATCTCTCCACTTAACGCTGGACTGTGCAAGTTTGGGAAGCTCAGATCTCTCGGAGTCAAACCCTGTAACTTGGTCTGTAAAATATGAAAAGGGGGGCCCATTCATCCCTACCTTTTCCTTGAACTTTTTTTTGTGAGGATGTGATGTCTGGAACTGTGCAGCCATCCTTTTTTTTGGTAACTTTATTTAATTATTTATTTTTATACAGCAGGTTCTTAGTTATCTATTCTATACACATCAGGTTATATATGTCAATCCCAATCTCCTAATTCATCCCCCCCTCCGCTTTCCCCACTTGGTGTCCATACGTTTGTTCTCTATATCCATGTCTCCATCCCTGCCCTGGAAACCGGTTCATCTGTACCATTCTTCTAGATTCCACATATATGCGTTAATATACGATATTTGTTTTTCTCTTTCTGACTTACTTCACTCTGTATGACAGTCTCTAGGTCCATCCACGTCTCTACAAATGACCCAGTTTCATTCCTTTTTATGGCTGAGTAATATTCCATTGTATACTCATACCACATCTTTTCATTCATCTGTCAATGGACATTTAGGTTGCTTCTGTGACCTGGCTATTGTAAATAGTGCTGCAATGAACATTGGGGTGCATGTGTCTTTTTGAATTATGGTTTTCTCTGAGGGTATGCCAAGTAGTGGGATTGCTGGGTCATATGGTAATTCTATTTTTAGTTTTTTAAGGAACCTCCATACTATTCTCCATAGTGGCTGTATCAATTTACATTCCCACCAACAGTGCAAGAGGGTTCCCTTTCCTCCACACCCTCTCCAGCATTTGTTGTTTGTAGATTTTCTGATGATGCCCATTCTAACTGGTGTGAGGTGATACCTCATTGTAGTTCAATTCTTATTTCATTTTTTCTAAGGATACAGTGGCAGAAACGCCAGGTTCCTGTGTCTTCTTCCAGTAGGTGGCGTCTTTGAGCACCAAATTTTCTCAGAAGTAACATTTTGTAATTTTTTTCTTTTTTATTCAGGAAAAGAGAGGGAAAGGTTCATCGATGTCGATTTTTACTATCTGTGAACCATTTCCCAGAATATATCCACTAGGCCTGAAACTATCAGAAATATAAAAATTGAAACACATAATATGCTTCTTGTTACAATCATGAAAAGGATACCAGTTTGTTAAACAAATTTTCTTGCTTTTTGAAAGCCTTGTAATTTTGTGTGAGACCAAAGACATATACTGAAACTTGATTATACTCTCTGCCATGGAAAGAAATAGGCAAGTTCGTTTTTCCTCTATTGGAAAGTTTTACATTTATTTAAAAATGGGCATGATGCATGGTGTCCAATAGGATTTTCCCAAGGATCTCATGAAGGTGGATGAAATGGGATGATAATTAGGAAAGAAGGGCTATTAACACTTTTAAAATACCTACTATTTATTATCTTCATATATTACTTTTTTAAAATATTAATTAATTATTTTGGCTGTACCGGATCTTAGTTGCGGCACACGGGATCCTTTTATTTTTTTTTTTAGTTGCGGCATGCATGCGGGATCTAGTTCCCCCACCAGGGCTTGACCCGGGCCCCCTGCACTGGGAGCGTGGAGTCTTACCCACTGAACCACCAGGGAAGTCCCTGTCACATTTTATATACAGCTACAGTAACAATGATTAGAGTTAAATATTCTCCCCTATATTTTATTACATGGAAACGCGAGGCTGAAAGACGTTAAGAGATTTGCCACTAAGAAGAAGTAAGTGAACACTGAAATGTAAATCCACTCTGGCTAGCCTCAGAGTCAGAGCATTTGCAGACTACAGAGCTGTCGCCCTGCGGAGCAGACGTGGTGATAGAGATTTGGGACAAGGGAATATTTTCAAGCCTTCCTCAAACGTATACACTGAAGCTTCTCTGTTTTCGTGATGAAAAAGGTTTGGAGAGGGTATAGATTGGACTAAATCAAGGTTTATTGCCCATTTTCACTAGGAGACATTCACCAAAGAAAGAATAGCTAGGCACTTGGAGCCTCTACCGTAAAACAAAGAATGCTGCCCACCACCTACAAGACTCAAGTCATTAGCCACGGCGGTCACTGACCTACAGAGAACGCTGAAAAGAATTCAGGAGGAAAAACAGGATAAGGCACTCTGTGCTTTGGAAAAACAGGCCCTTAAATAGTTAGATATTTCTCAGGAAATACTGTAATGAACTTCGATTCTTGCATCTGCCTATACATAAAGAAGCACTAAAATCATTAACTGGGATATCTGTTCCTTGTGATGAGCAGTAATCTTTTCCCGAGTTGTAGACTTGACTGCACACATTCCCTAGCCAAAATCATATATAAACTGTTTTCTTCCCCCTTCCTCTTCAGAGCAGTTCCTCAGAGCTATCTGAGAGGCTGTCTCCTGGAATATAGGCCTCAGTAAGACCCTGAATAAAACTAAACTCACAGCTCCTACATTGTGCCTTTTTATTACAGCTGACACTACCTTCCGTCATATTGCATTTATCTATGAAGGGGAGTAAAATATACTATCCCGAAATATGCTACTTTGGCATATTGATTATTGTGAATTAAACTTACTGAAGAAATAGCAGGTGCAAGAAGAACATTCTGACCATCCTTTGTCCCCCTCAAGGCAGGAAATAAACCTCCCATGTGAAACATACCTTCTCTGTACCAGGGGGTAAAGAGACATCCATCTTACCAGGAATAGGAAGTTCAGGTCTAAGAAGTCTGTATAAACAAACCTTGTTACTTCTTCACTACTTAGCTACCCCAAGCCCAAACCCCTTTGTTTTGCAAATTCTTCCCAAATTTTGTTTCTTTGTCCAAAAAGTATAAAAACTGCTCGCTTTGGTCACTTCTTTGAGCATCATATCTTTGGGGATCCCGTACATATGAAATTAAATTTTTTTTTCCTGTTAATCTGTTGTATGTCAATTTAATTATTAGACCAGCCAAAGAACCTAGAAAGGGAAAAGTTTTCTTTCCTTACACCTACATCATCCCAACCCCAGGAAACACAGGGGACAAGAAAGAGTCAATGTGCTCAGGGTTGAGATAAAGTTAAAAACCCCAGGGGAAACTGAGGCAGAATCCCAGGTATGTACATTAGGGCAAATAGTGGGGAACCAGTTGACCGTGACGGTGAATACGTATGGGCAAAGGCTGACTCCACGCATACTGGATGCCAGGTTCATGAAAGAAAGTCTCATTCTCAAGTATGATTTTTAAGTGGTTATGTGGATGGACTCTGGCATGACTGTCCTGATTTCAACTTCTGTCTCAAGATGCTCTGAATGTACTGACTCAGCGAGACGTTACAAGCATACCGTAAGCAAATAGGGTGAGGGGTCCCCAGAGAAAGAGAACCAGACATGGCTTTCTCGACAGAAGAGAAATTCCTCCTCCCAACTCTCCCAAGTCTTTCTTCTCCACCATTCTGCTCACTCACTCTTCTTTAAAACCTTAAAGAAAATATTCCCCTCCCCCAACTTTCTAGCCTGAAATTCTCAAAGAAATCTGAGAATTTCCTCCTCAGACTAGAATTCATTCTGCTTCCTCCTACCTTTATGCTCTTTACCCTGGGCACTGCATTTCTGCTATTGATGTTTCCCCCAGAGGAAATTATTATTTCTCCTGTCACCTCTTCCCTCACCTACTTTTTTTTTGCATGAGGTGTGTTCTTCAGAACCCATGGATAGCCTGATCACATGTTGAGGAGTTCATAAAACATATCTTTTTAAACATATTTTTTAAACTCTGTTAAAAATTTTTTTTTAATTAAAAAAATTTTTTTTTAAATTTTCCCTCTACTCTCCTAGTTTTTGCCTGAGACCGCCCTGTAATAAAAGACATTAATAGGAGAAAAAAAGAAGTTCGCTAACATGTATACCTCCTACATACATGGGAGATACTCAGGAAAAATGAGTAACTCCTGAAATGGTCCAAGCCATCACCTTAAATACCATCTTCAGCTAAAGACAAATGAAAGATGTTGGGTGGGGGAAGGACAGCTATGGGAAATTACCAGGAAAAGTGCAGTAAGCAAGAACATGACTGCAGTGCAGATCTGAGTGAACACCTTTCTCCAATGACGAGAGTGTTGAGAGATTTAGGAGCAACGTCCTCTTTCAGGTACAGAGAAGGAGACACTTACAATTGAAGATTTCCTTTATGAATGCCAATGTCTTTTACATAAGGGTAATTTTAGAGCTTTTCCTGTGGTTGCTGTTTCTTAAAATTAATCAGTTCAAGATAAGCCTCATGCCAAAGAGACATATTCTGGGGTGGCAGATTTTGCTCCTTTTCAAGTGGAAAATATAAATATCACTCTCCTTGTCCTCAGAAATCCCTTAGGAGCTCACAGTAGGACAGCCGCCACTGCTTAAGGTCTGAGCACTTCCCGCTCAGAGAGCCTGGAGGAGCTTAGCACAGGTCTTCCTGCATATCAGACTCCGTATCACAAAGGTGGGTGTTGGAAGGATCTCTTGACAAAAATGCTCTCCCCCTGGTCCAAGCTAAAATTCTCCCATCAGCTATTTCTTCGTGTGTGGGTATTAAAATATGACGGGAGTGAGCAGAGAAGAAATTAATAGCTAAATTGGGTGCCTGCTTTTCCGCAGGTGTTTGCACATCCATTACTTCATTTAATCCTTACATAACTGTACGAGCTGTTGTTATTCCAATTTTTTAGATGAGGAACAAAAAAAGAACAAGGAGCATCACTCATCATCCAGTTATACAAGGGTTAAATCGCAACCCACTGCAGTTGTTCAGCATGAAAAACAGGATAAGGCACTCTGTGCTTTGAATAAACAGGTCCCTAGATAGTCAGATGCATATCTCAGGAAGAAGTTCAACGACCCCAGATTCTTGCACCTTTTCCCATATATAGAAAAGCACTGAAATCATCCAATTGGGAGATATCTGTTCCTTATGATTATCAGTAATCAGTAATATTTTACCAAAATGTATGCTTGACTGCGTGTATTTCCTAGCCCCAAAATTCATACACATGCTGGCTCTTTCCCTACCTCTTCAGAGCAGTTCCTCAGAGCTGTCTCCCAGGCTACAGTCCTCAGTAGACCCTGAACAGGACTTAAACTCACAACTCTTATGTTGTGTACTTTTCCTTAAGTTGGAATAATAGCTTTTGTGTCACAGCTGATATTCTCTGCATTGCATTTGTCTTGATTTAGGTTCCCTCCAAAACAGAGTCTGAAACAAGAACTCATGTGAAGGTACTTTCTTTGGGAAGTGATTACAAGGACCAAGGAGGAAAATGAGATAAGAAAGAAGGAATAGCAGATTTAAGGATGCATCATGGAATTGGTCACTGCCAAAGGCAACTTGGGATCACTCCTTAAAGGTCATTCCGAGGGGCTTATAAAACGCTTCTCAAAATTTTCTGCCTGAATATGTGGACACAAAGTGTCCAATGATAAAGGGAAGACGTGGTAGCAGACTGGAAAAAAAGGAATAATTATTAACGATTTAGACATTATAAGAGAATTTTATAAATACACTTTTACTCTTTGAAAAATTGTCTAGAATAAAAGAATATTTTTTGTAATCAGAAAGAGCAAACAAAATAAAAACGTTTAAATAAGGACTGAAAAAAAAATTTTCTACCTGAACAGAATGGAGAACTTTTTTCCCCAGGAGCTTAGTCCCCACTGGTTGAGATCTTCACTAACGGTGTCAAACCCTCCACTCTTCAGACCTGCGCAAGCTTGCCTCAAATAAGACTCCCACTGGTGTTCCAAACCATACAGTGTCCATAAAGCCCTGGATTAAAAATGAAAAGCATAGGGCTCATGCTTGAGGTGGAGATGCTATGAGATGTTATGAGCAGAAAGTGAGCCCAAAGGAGCACAGGATGACTTGGCATCGGCATTGCTGGAATCAGACATGAGGACAAGAGGATGGTAGTGCTGACCTAAAAGAGATAGACTGCCAGTCTTCTTTGGCAAAGATGAGTTTATTTGGGATCAGCAGAGAATTGCAGTTCAGGGTCTGCAACCCTGGCGAGCTATGTGCAAGTCCCTGCAAGGCAAGGGAAGGAGAACTCTTTTTTTTTTTTTTATCAGAGTATAGTTGCTTTACAATGCTGTGTTAGTTTCTGCTATACAGCAAAGTAAATCAGCTATACATATACATATGTCCCCTCTTTTTTCGATTTCCTTCCCATTTAGGTCACCACAAAGCATTGGGCAGAGTTCTTTGTGCTATACTGTAGGTTCTCATCAGTTACCTATTTTATACCTAGTAGTGCATATATGTGAATTGCAATTTCCCAAGGAGAACTCTTTATAGAGAGGAGAAGGAAGTTGGGCGGGCTACCCTAAACAAAGATTCCATGGCTTTTCATTGGTTGAGTTTTTGCCAGGAAGGAAGAGGAGTCTGATTTTCTTGTTAGGCTTTGCTATGCTCACAGGGCATGAGAGCTCCCCCGTTTTGGTCCCCTGACTCTATTTAATTGAGATTTCTGTTTATCAGTTTTTTATAGGAATAAAAAAGAGCACAAGAGGTGCCTGACAGAACATCCTTCTCTGCCATGTTAACCCTTCCGTGTCATCGCCAGTTGGTGGCGGATGGGCATGGGAGCCTCTGACATTATACACCTATCCATCATTAACAATTTAGCCAGAATATACCTCACAGTTAGTCTTAAATTGTTGCAAGCAGTGAAGCTGATTAGAAAGTATGGACTCTGGATTTGGATCCTGTATTCTAAATGGTGTGACTCTAGACAGATGATTGCACAGCCAGTCTGTGTGCCATTTTTGCCCAGGATGGAAACTGTAGGCAGCGATAGCACAAGCGTCTTATGATCCTGGTTAGAGTGTGTGGGGGGAAACAGAGAAGTGGGTAAATGAAAGACGAAGCTGATTCAAGATGGACAAAACCATCCTCCAGTTTCCATTGTGTTTCTGGTCAATCTGTAACCCAGCAGTCCCTGCTTCCCAGGTCAATGAAGATCCAGGAGCTGGTGCTGTCTGCTGCCAGCTGTTGTAGCCTTGGCACAAGGAGATGTTCCTTCTCTCCTCTGCTGAGACTGCTCACCCCTGATTCAGGCAATATAGTTGGGGAACTTCAGAGGAAACACTTTCTCTATCCCCGTTGTATTTTTAGCTGTGCATTGTGATGCAAACGCAAAATATTGCGAACTATAAATTAGCACCAAATCAACGCATGCCCAAGAAAATCTATTGCATTTATACCACTACTAGTTTTGAAGGTTTTGCTTTTGAAACAGAACTGACTCCCTCTACATTTGTAATCCAGTTTAGGACACTTTTTTTAATCTAGCTAGACTCCTTTGGGGGTATCAATTTCCCACAGAGTTACCCAGCCTCTGTCTCGTCAGTTTATTTTCTTAAAAGATCCTTAAGAAATACTATTTTTATTATTATTATTTTTTTGCAGTACGCGGGCCTCTCACTGTTGTGGCCCTCGTGTTGCGGAGCACAGGCTCCGGACGCGCAGGCTCAGCGGCCACGGCTCACGGGCCCAGCCGCTCCGCGGCATGTGGGATCTTCCCAGACCGGGACACGAACCTGTGTGCCCTGCATCGGCAGGCGGACTCTCAACCACTGCGTCACCAGGGAAGCCCAAGAAATACTATTTAGTATCTTCCTGTTGGCCATGGGGTCAGCATGCTGAACTCTTCTAGGAGTGGGGATACAGCAGGTTATACGTTGGCCATGACAGAGAGCAAAGGTGGGCATAGATATCATTTGGTCCTTTGGGATTGAAAAATAACACCTCAGTGTTTAAGACTGAATTATAGGAGAGCACTTAGTCCTTAGTAAATCCACCATGTTGGGCAAATGACTGTCCTTCTCTGAAGGCCTTAATGGGCATCCCCATTACTGTCATGGCTGAGGTATTGTCACTGACTTAAATGGGAGCTCAGTGCCTACAGAGGAGACAGGTGGCCAAGAACCCCCTTTATTCCCTTATGATGCAAAGAATTTGGCAGGAGTGAGGCAAAAAAAGACTATTTTAATACCTGCTTATATTTGGGGGAGTTAAGCAGTTATGGCTCTATTTGTGGCAGAAAAGATCATTTGTCAGCATCTGGAATTGGTCTTTGCCCTGTATTAGTAGAATGGACTGACTAATATAAGAGAAAGAAACTGCAAATTTCAGGGGCTCCTACAGACTGAATGTTTGCCCTCCCATTCATATGTTGAAACTTAGTCCCTGATATGATGGTATTTGGAGGTGGAGACTTCGGGAGGTGATTAGGTCATGAGTGTGAACCCCTCATGAGCGGATCTGTGCCCTTTTTATAAAGAGACCCCAGAGGGCTGCCTTCCTCCTTCTGCCACGTGAGGACATAGCGAAAAGTCAGCCGTCTATGAACTAGGAGGATGGCTCTCACCAGACACAAAATCTGCCTGCACCTGGATCTTGGACTTCCCAGGTTCCAGAACTGTAACATATAAATGGTTGTTGTTTATAAGCCACCCAGTCTATGGAACTCTATATAGAGTGTCCAAGTGAACTAAGAGAGGAGAATAAGAGAATAAACTTTTTCTTCCCATTCACATGAAGTTTAGAGCGAGGTCAGTGGCCCTCTGCCATCTTATAACTCTACTATCTATCACACTGGGCCTCCAAGGGCAACATGGCAGCCAACAAGTGAAGGAAGAAGCATAGGACTCTTCACCTTATTGGACAGAATGTGACATTTGTGGTCTATTGACCAGAACTAGTCACATGGCTCCAACTTTAGTGCAGGGGTCTGGGTAATGAAGGGGCACACAGAGAATATTTGGTGATTACTGTTTCTGTGACACCATTTCATGTCTTTCTCACATGCAGACATGTTACCAAGGGGATATGGTCCATCATCCTGGAACATGACTAAGATTCTGCACCCAATTATAAAATGTGGGTTTCTTTCCCCATTGGTTTGCAAACTGGTCCCCATAGACAAAGGGCAAGGAGGAACTGAAGAAAGAGACAGACCACCCAGAACGGTAGGTGTCAGTTTTAATAAGTAAGGGAACTTACACAGGAGGCTTGTCTTGGGCGGCTGCAAAATGAGTAGATCTCCGCACCCACCACTGTAAATATTAGGTTCTCATTTATAAATTGATAAAGCATTTCATAGGCAAGGAATTTTGTTCCCATTTTACAATGAAGACACTAAGACTCAGAAAGGTACTGTGACTTATTCAGAGTCACATAGCTAGCAAGGGGAAGAATAGGGGTTTGACTTCTTGTTTTCTGACACCAAGCCCCATGCTTGGTTATATCATAAGCTATAAGTTATAAGTTATATCATAAAAGTTATATCATAAGTTCCCTAAGTTTGGAGATCCCTAGCTGTGAAAGAATTAGCAGTGGATTATAAAAGTTGAGTAGCATCAGAAGAGCAACTAAAGCATTTTCTACAGGAAAACTGAGGCAGCCTCATAAAGATTAAATCCATTTTTTTCAATTGCCTTAATAGTCAGCTAACAATTACAGTTTTAAATGGTTGCTAGAAGTATTAAGTGAGCAAAGTAATTGGGTCGATCATTTGTGTACCAGTTATTTTGGCCATTAAGTGTGGCCTGTGTGAAATGAATTTGTTTATCTGCAAATAACTTCATACTCAAGCTCCCTAGATCCAGCCAGTCCTTAGAGCTGAGCAAAGCAGAGTTTCCACAGCTGCACTGATTACATGTGTTTCCCAAGGCATCCCAGAGACCCAGACAAAGGACCCAAAATAGATACTCAGACGGATCCCGGTCTGATTTGCTTCCTTCTCCCAAGAGAGGATTATTTTATCATGATTCTAAGTTGATGAAATTTCTCCAGAGGTCAGCACAAATTAGAAACGCCAGCTTCTTCTTTAACTACTGATAGCCTACTTAACCCTGAGTATCTTAAATTCTACTCTCGTAAAAAATATTTAGGTTGGAGAGAAAAATCAGAGACAATATTTTATTTGAGTAACTGAAATATACTAAGTTCTATGGTAGATGAAAATAACGATAAATTATGTAAGTATCCTACCCTAAATGAAAGGAACCATTCTTTGAGTGTGGGGTTAGTGAATCCCTTTCAATGAGTACAGCGTGGAAAGTGGAAAAAAAGAATAACTTCACAGTGGTGAAACCTGACAAACACTGTTTCAACCAGGTGATCAAGGTCAACACCCACAGCCATACATCATCTGGATAATATGTGCCCTTGATATTCTGTAATGAAAATGGCACTTTACTTCTGGGATCTTCCTTCTCAAACCTATAGCTCCTACCTAATCAGAAGAAAAACATCAGGAAAATTCCAGTAGAGAGACATCTTACAAAACACCTGACCAGATCTCCTCAAAACTGTCAAGGTCATAAAAAACAAGGTGGGTGTGAGAAAATGTCACAGCCAATTGGAGCTCAGGAGATAGGACAACTAATTGTAACATGGTTATTGGATGTGGATTCTAGAGCAGAAAAACACTGTTAGGTAAAAACTAAGGCAACAGGAATAAACCATGGACGTTATTATTAATGACGATGATGGTGATGATGGTGGTATTGTTGATGGAATTATGACGCTTAAGGTGATGATGGGGGTGCTGGAGCCAACAGAAAAGTGAGAGTAATTAACATGTACTTGTGTGGAATTCAGATGATAGCTAGAATCAGAGCCTGTAGCTCCAGCCTCATCCTTCCCTGTGCCCCTACAAATCTGAACTACTGATTACTTGCATCTTACCAAATGTAAAAAATAATAAGCAGAAACCTCAGTTAAATAGAGCTGAAAGCCTAGACGGGGGAGATCTCACACTCTGTGATAATGGTAGAGAGCCCAACAGGAAGAAGAAAAACTCCTCTTCTCTCCTGGCAACAATTCAGCCAATGAAAATCCACAGACTCTTTGGGGTTTTTTTTATTAATTAATTTTTATTGCAGTATAGTTGCTTTACAGTGTTGTGTTAGCTTCTACTGCATAGCAAAATGAATCAGCCATACAGTATACAGATATCCCCTCCCTTTTGGACCTCCCTCTCATTTAGGACACCACAGTGCATTAAGTAGAGTTCCCTGTGCTATACAGTATGTTCCCATCAGTTGTCTATTTTATACATAGTATCAATAGTATATATGTGTCACACCATTGTAAAGCAATTATACTCTAATAAAGATGTTAAAAAAATAGTATATATGTGTCAATTCCAATCACAGACTCTTTGTTTACAATAGCTCTTCCACTTTCACTTGCTCCTTTTTAAAAGAATTCTCCTTCTCTTGCCATGCAGGGACTTGCACATGGCTCGCCATGGCTGCAGACCCTGAATTGTTATCTTCTGCTGATCACGGATAAACCCATCTTTGCTGGAGAAATAACTGGCAGTCTATTTGTTTTAGGTCGACACAAATATAACTAGTGTATTCATTCATGCTTCTGTGCCTTTTCTCTTGCTCTTTCCTTTCTGTGGAAAACTGACTTCACCCCTTTCATCATCTGACAACAACACTCACTTTTCATAACTCAGTTCAAGGGTCACTTCCTTATAATATTCTTTGTGACAATTATTTTCCATCTGGCCTAAAATTGGTTTCTACCAACTATATACACACAGCTCTCACAGTACCTCCAGCCTTCTCTCTGATCCTTTATGTATCTTCCTCCTTCTCGAGACTGAGATTTTTGCAGGCTGGAGGTGCCTCTTATTTGCATTTGTGCTCTTACACTAATCATAATGTCTGCCACGTAGCAGAACCACCAGACATTCGCTGAATGAATGTGGAAGTTAATGATGAACTAGTATTCCATCTGTAGTAAGCTAGAGAGGATCTGGGTAATGTCTTCTGGACATTTCATCCTACTGAAGTTACTGAGGAAATTCATGGAGGATCCCTGATTTACATTTTTTTTATCCCCTTATTAGAACATATGGTTCTCAAGGGCACCTATATAAATGGTCCCCAAAGTGTGGCTCTCAGACCAGCAACATCGGCATTACCTGGGAACTTGTTAGAAATGCAAATACGCAGGCTCCAGCTGAAACTGCTGAATCAGCAACGGGGTGTGAGGCCCAGCAGTCTGTGCTTTAACGAGTCCTCTAGGTGATTCTCAAGTTTGAGAACTACAGACATAGATCATTCACTGCTGTATTGTAGGCATTAAGAACTATAAAGTAGAAACTGTTGTTAATCTTACCAAAGCCTTCTGGTTACCCATTGTTGATTCCTATCGCAACTCAGCAGCAACTACCCTAAACCACTGCCATACTCTTGAAGTACCTGATTCCTCTCCATACTCCCTTGTCTCAGCAGAAGGCCTGGTCATTTACCAGCTGGAGAAACTAGAGGTTATCCAAATGAACCTTTTTCCGTTTCTCTCCCATTCATTCCAGTAGTTCTCAGTTTCAGCACCAGGTAAAATTTAAACCCTTAAACACTGATGACCAGACTTTTCATGTCATACGGTGTCTCCATCCTCATTCTTTACCACTTGTCCAGTTATACAATATGCCCCAGCCATGCACAAAGATAGGTCAGTTTCTTGGTATTAAGACCATAAGCATTGTCTCATGGAAAAAAATCTACTCTTCTCTTGCTGCACTTCAAAACACACACACACACACACACACACACACACACACACACACACACCCCTTCTTGGGTCATAGTTGGAATTCTGAATATGTTTGTTGAATCAAGAAATAGGACAGGTGCAAGTTAGAGCCCTTGATTGTAAGGAAAAGAAGCTTATTTTACCTAAATTAAGCTAAGAAGAGTTTTTTGGAAAAAAAATCTATTTGACCTCACACACTTGAAGGAAAAGTTGGATCATCAAACGCTGGAAAGGACAACTATCTAGACCAATCTTCAGGTTTTGGAAGCAGCAAACACAGAGCAGTGTCTGATGGGAAATAATGTCATTCAACCATCTCCAACTGTCCCACATCTTTATATCATTGCTCCAGATTTAAATTCATTAGAGAGGTTCTAAACTGGCTAAATATGGACTTCTCCAATAGCAGATCCAGACTCAAAGGGTTGGGTGCTTATAGCTGATTTGGAAGGAGATGCCAGGAACTAGACATAAGAGAGAAAATAAGGATATGGAGGGAGAAAAAGTAGAAACAGCTTCTAATAAACCACATAGAACAACTTCTGACTCATCCTTTTGGAGGACGGGAAGCTGAACAATTTATTCCCAGGCTGCCAGAGGCCCCATTTGAGATTTTCCCAAGTGCGTTAATATCCCGTACTTCTGGATTGCTCTGGTTTGCAAACAAATGAGTTTCCACGTTAGGAAAACCACAAGGGTCATGGGGGCATTGAGCAGGAACATCTGTAGAATCCGCTTTGAGAGCTTAGCATGTCTCTTTTCAAGAATCCCAGTAGGGCTTCCCTGGTGGCGCAGTGGTTGAGAGTCCGCCTGCCGATGCAGGGGACGCGGGTTCGTGCGCCGGTCCAGGAGGATCCCACATGCCGGGGAGCGGCTGGGCCCGTGAGCCATGGCCGCTGAGCCTGTGCGTCTGGAGCCTGTGCTCCACAGCGGGAGAGGCCACAGCAGTGAGAGGTCCGTGTA
>NW_020172779.1:14169057-14231786 GCF_003031525.2 Neophocaena asiaeorientalis asiaeorientalis
AAAAAAAAAAAAAAAAAAATCCCACTAAGACTACATGAATTAACCAGGGCTAGTTCTCCAGAATAAAATTAAAATGCTGTTACCAAAATAAGGCAGAATAGATTCTGAGCGGACAAGATTAACAGATACACACTACAGGGGAGATAATCAATGGATAAGAGAGGTTCAGAAGAAAAGTGCTTAGGGAGGTCCGTAGGGTTAAAGATTTTTATCCAGTAGGGGGAAATCATGGAAAAGTTCATGAAGAAGTTGGTTTTTGTTGACCAAATGCACCCTCCTGATCCAAGATAACAAAGTCTGCCTTTCTGGTCTCTCCTTTTCAAGCATCCAATACAAGTTATACTAGATTACCAGGACCACTGCATGGTTCAAAAATAATTTATGTGAACTTAACAAATCATTAGTGCCGTGTGTTTGCTTAGATCTCCTTGATGTTATTTTCGGGTGAATAATTGCTAATTTAATTCTTGCTGGGAGAATAACATTACACTCAAATTCCGGTGTGAAAAAAAAAAAGGTGCTAATGACTAGACAGCCTCAGGTTTCCATGGCAACATATTGCTCTCAAAGATCAAGTGGGATATTAAAATAGTGGCTCATTAGGTGGTACAGGTTTACTTTTAATGTATTACATATGTAATATATAACAACAGTGATGTGCTCCATGAATTAGGGTCTCTGATATACCCTCTAGAGCAATGAGGGAGGTTTTTTTTTAAGTACTTTCACTTCGTAAAGAATTACTTCCAAAGCTGTAGCTATGTCATTTTTTAAGCTATTCATATTCTTTTACCTCTGTGCAGATGAATATACATATATACAATGGATATCTGCCCTGCTCGTCAAAAACTAGCAAAAGCCTGAGAAGAAGGGAGCAACGCTGTGTGAGTCTGTGAAAGTGTCGTTGAAATATTCTCTGGGCTTAACATTTGAAAGTCTCTGGGGTCTGACATCTTGTTATTCTATTCCTTACATCCAAATAGGGTTATTCAAGACTCTTTAAGAATGTTCTTTGCTTTTCATTTTCTAAACCTTCGATTAAGTTGTACCCTCTTCCATTCCTACATTGCTTGGTAAGAGTTTACCATCTTCAAGGGCCAGTGGAAATGTTCCATTCTCTGTCCTCCCAGGTCTTCTTCAAAGACCTGATGAGAAATAACTTACCGCCTTGCTGCGCTGTACAGACCTTGATTTGTACTTCTCTGACGGCCTTATTAGGTTGATCTATTGGTGCCAATGTTAATCAATGTTAGTGATGCTTCTGAAACATTTGATCTCATAGTTTAAGTCTTTCCTCCCACCTATAATATAGCATTATAATGAATAGCGTTAAAGTCAGAATGACCTGCTGTGAATCCTATGCTCTCCTCCATTCATTAGCTATACCTCCCTGAGAAAGACATATAACCTTCCTAAGCCTCCATTTTCTCACCTATAAAGTGGCGTTAATAATAGTTCCTACTTCATAAGGTTGCAAAGATAAAATGAAATACTTATTGACGATGGTGATGACAGTGACAATGGAGAGGGTAGTATAATTAGATGGGTTTAGGTGTGTGTAAGTATCTATACAAACTTTAGATTGTATAAATGAGGAATACAGTAGGGGCCCATGTGGCTTGAAAGAGCAGTAAATAGTACATTAATGCCTGTAAGAATGAATGCATCTTCTGAAACCCATTTCCATATTATGGCCTCTAGGGAAAACGATAAACACAGTGGGTGCTTAAAATCCCGTAGTAATGCCCCAATCTATCAAAATTAAATTATTTCCTAATTTAGAATGTAAGCATGACCTGAGTCCTACTAGCATC
This sequence comes from Neophocaena asiaeorientalis asiaeorientalis, assembly GCF_003031525.2. NCBI lineage: Eukaryota > Metazoa > Chordata > Mammalia > Artiodactyla > Phocoenidae > Neophocaena > Neophocaena asiaeorientalis. The sequence continues at coordinate 14,170,872 of NW_020172779.1, forward strand.
TCTAGAACTTCTTTTCTATCATTTTCTTCTATCATTTTTTTCTGTCATTTTCCTAGATTTTTCAGTTCTCTTATACTTCCATATTTTTTCCACATATAGTTTCTCTTTCCTGGAAAGCTTTTTTTTCTCTTCCTTTTTTTTGGTCTTCTTCACCATTCTCTCTTCTAATGTTCCCTCAAGATTTAGCTCAGAGATAGATTACGATTCACCTCCTCTGGCCAAGTTTCTCTGATCCACCTTCCTCTAAGGCTTGGCAAAAAAGTCTCTTTTTGTTTTTGTAGCTGCCTATGTATATCTGTCAGCACACTTTTTTTTTTCTGGATTTTAATTAATCTGTTACTTAACCTTTCACGCAAATAAATTGTAATTACTTCTTTGTCTCTATAGCCTCAGCATTTAGTACTGTACCTGGCACTTAAAATGAACTCAATAAAAACCATGTACAGAGATGAATGTAGTAGTCATTAGTACTATTGACAAATGTGACAAATAAGTCTATATTCTTCAGTCAATTTCCACTCCCACCTCTCTCACCCTCAGGGAGGAAATGTATTTTCTTGCCTCAGTAACAGTAGGTTTGGCAATACAACTTACATTGGATGTTAGTTGGCATGGCACAAGCAAAGACTAGAAATGTGTTTGTGTGATCTGGCTCTTATCTTGCATTCCTGCCTTTTACGAGAAAAACGTGGCTTAGGTAATCATTAGCTCCAAGGAGGAAGAGAAGGATATAGAGTGGGTCTACGCTTTATCAATAACTTGAAGCTGACCCCCATCAAAGACAGCCTAGATCAGCTATCTTCCATCTGACCTACAGACACATGAAGATAACTACATTCTTCTTGTTGTATGTCACTGAGTTCGGGGTTGGTTGGTTAGACAGCATTTTTGTGGATATAGTAAACTGAGGAGAAAATGGATAGCAAACTGTGTAGCACTGCCGTGACAAAAACCTAAGCTATGTGAAATTGGCTTTGGAACTGATTTGCAGGAAGGAGGCTGGAAAAATGTCAATTTATGTTATATAGGGGGGACCATTAGGTAAAACTGTTGCTCGTGGTAAGTGGAAGATAGGAAGATGTACCTAATTTATTTTAGCACCAGGCAAATACATTTCAGAAAACAATGTTGATGCTGTAAATTGACTCTTGCTAGCTGCATTTTATCAGATATTATAAAAAGAGATGATTCTGAAAAGTATAAGCTAGATTACAAACATAATTTAAAGGGAAAATAGAAGTACCAGGAATTGCGTGGTTAGAAAGTAAAATGGTTTCTTACCAAATATGGCCTTAGAACAAAGAGTCCTGCCACTGTGTTATGCTCTACAAAAAGCAAGTCAATGGTGTGGCTGTAACATGTTTTATTAAGTCCTCTGAAGGGATTGATGTAATGTTCAGTAGATCTTTTTAGGTAGAAAAAGGAGCTTCTAGAAAGTTTGAGAGCATCGTCCAGAGTACCTTGATATTATAAGAATGAATGAGAGAGAGAGAGAGAGACAGAGAGAGAGACAGAGTGAGGCCGGGTGAGGGAGAGAGGGAATAAGAAGGATAAGAAGGAGGAGGGGGCTTCCCTGGTGGCGCAATGGTTGAGAGTCCGCCTGCCGATGCGGGGGACGCGGGCTCGTGCCCCGGTCCGGAAAGATCCCACGTGAAGATTCTGTTCTGAATCTGCTTCTTTTTGGAACAACTCCAATGTTTCACTTATACAAACAGATAAAACAATAAAGTTATTTCCATCTCAGAAAGAAAAATCTCCTATACGTATTTGGTCCTTTGTGAATTGGGATTTCAGTGTTATAGGAGCCTGGAGATTAGGTACAACTAGAAAAGCTACTTGAAATGAAACAAATGCTGAATGAGGTTCTCAAAAACCCCAGTTTATTAAATCAGTGTTCATGTCTACCTGTGTCCAGGTGTGATTTCTGATTGACCTTGGTCTCTGTTACAACAGTGTTTCATGTGTACAGCTTCTTCAGTTTACAAGGTCCTTTTCCTTATCTCTTCTTTCAACACAAACACCTCTGTATAAGGAAGAAGGCCAGGAATTGTTTGTTTTGTTTCCATATTTAGGTCAAAGAAGTGAGATTCAGAGAGGTTAAGTGACTTGTCAAGTCACACACTAAGGCGAATGATGGAGTGCTGAGGAGCGTTGAGAGAGGGTCAGTAAAGGCTCATAACTACTGTCTTTGTAATTTGTTTTATTTTCTCAGACTTCCCCCCAGTAGAATTATATACTCCCTCCTCTAATAAATATTGCACATACCTGTCAACCTAATATAGCATTTGTTTACATGTGTCTTCTTGAGGGAAGACAGCATTTCAATTCCATAGTGCTTATCTCGATATCTGGCATGCAGCAAGTTCTCAACAAATGTTTATTGAATTAATATATGTCTTGTATCCTGGAGGTCTTCAATGCAAAAGCAATTATGAAAAAGAAGTGCAGGCTATACTTCAGAGATATTATGAGTTTGATTCCAAACCACCATAATAAAGCAAATACCACAATAAAGCAAGCCACACAATTTTTTGTTTTCCCAATGCATATACACCACACATAGTCTATTAAGTATGAAATAGCATTATGGCTAAAAATATATATACTTAATTGAAAATACTTTATTGCTAAAAAGTGCAGGTTGTAATCCTTTTGCTGGTGGAGGGTTTTGCCTCAGTGTTGATGGCTACTGATTGCTCAGGATGGGGGTTGCTGAAGTTGGGATGGCGGTGGCAGTTTTTTAAGATAAGACAACAATGAAATTTGCCGCATCTCTTCATGAACTTGGCTCTGTTCACGAATGATTTCTCTGTAGTATACAGTGCTCTTTGATAGGATTTTACCTATGGTAGATCTTCTTTCAAAATTAAAGTCGATCCTCTCAAACCTTGCTACTGCTTTACTAACTAAGTTCATGTAATATTCTAAATCCTTTGTTGTCATTTCAACACTCTTCACAGCATTTTCACCAGGAATAGATTTCATCTCAAGAAACCACTTTCTTTGCCTACTCATAAGAAATAACTCCTCATCCGCTCAAGTTTTATCCTGAGATTGCAGCAGTTCAGTTACATCTTCGAGCTCCACTTCTAATTCTAGTTCTCTTGCTGTTTCCACCACATCTGCAGCTCCTTCCTCCCCTGAAGTCTTAAACCCCTCAAAATCATCTATGAGGGTTGGAATCAACTTCTTCTAAACTCCTGTCAATATTAGTGTTTTGACTCCCTCTTCCCAAGAATCACAAATGTTCTTAATGGCATCTAAGATGGTGAATCCTTTCCAGAAGGTTTCAATTTACTCTGTCCAAATCCACCAGAGGAATCTTTGTAGCCATTGCCTTATGAAATGTATTTCTTCAATAATAAGACTTGAAAGTCAAAATAACTCATTGATCTATGGGCTGTAGAATAGACTTTTCAGAAGGTAAATGAGCATTGGATTGAACTTAGTCACCAGCTGCTTTAGCCCCTAACAAGAGGAAAAGCCTCTTTGAACATATGAAGCCATACATTGACTTTTCCTCTCTAGCTATGAAAGTTCTAGATGACATCTTCATCCAATGTGAGGCTGCTTCATCTACACTGAAAATCTGTTGCTTAGCGCAGCCATCTTCATCAATTACCTTCACTAGACCTTCTGGGTAACTCGCTGCAGCTTCTACATCGGCTCTTGCTGCTTCACCTTGCAGTTTTATGTTATGGAGACGGCTTCTTTCCTTAAAACTCATGAACCAACTTCTGCTGTAAGTGATAGAGATGGGACATAATCCAGGACTGTTTGGCTTCAGAGCAGGGGTTCTCTAAATAGTATTGATCATGGAGCTGATGATGGCGATGGCAGGGAAAATCACGTTACCTCTCTGGTAATACAGCTCTTCATGCAGACAGGGTCTCAGAGAAAATGAGCAGGTTGTTTTCAGCTTCCTTCCATAGACGAGAAAGTCAAGTTACACAGTCAGAAGTCATAAAACCAGCGGAGGTAGAGATCATGCTAGAACTCAAATCTCTCCTTGCATCCTTAGACCTTCTTCTACAGCTTTCCTCTCAGAAGGATATGTCTGCGTCACACAGCCACTTGGATTGCTGGTCTGTTCATTCAAAAAAAAAAAAAAAGGAAAAAAGACATAAGCTGGCTAAGACTTAGGAGTCATGAACTAGGGGCTATGATTTCTAATCATTCACTGTTTGGTCTTAGGTCCCCCTTCCCTCCTTTCCTGGTGTGCTTTGGGGAATAGACTGAACAATTCCCACAGTGCCTTTCAGAACTAATATTACATTCTAAGTTTAGCTGAGTAAATATAGTTTGCTGAGAAAGAGTCTACAGCTTTGGATGGCAAAGAGCTTTATGACAGGAGATTTGAGGGAATTAAGAAATCAGCTGAGCATCATGGAGTGGGCCATGAATAGAAGAATACTGGCAGATCCTTTGAGACACTGTAAGTAGACCAGAAGCAGATTAAAGTTCTTCTAAAAGGATGTCAGCAAAAAAAGCAGTGGATGCTCCTAGAGCCTCTAAGGGACCTCCCTAAAGGTTTATAGGTAAGAGAAACTGTGCCAGATCCTAGAAGATGGAGAACTACTCTAGAGCAATTACTGTGCAAGAAAAATAGTGGAAGAGGGCCACATCAGTACAATGAAGCAATGCTAGAGAACACTAAAATCAGGTGGAGACCTTCGTTCACCTGGAGTTATCAGTTACGAGACTTAGGGGAAACCCTCGTGGTCTTTGCTGAACCTCCATCCCAGTAATGGTGATAGAACGTCAGGTTTGGAGGTGCTGTATTTTTCAGTTTATAATAGACTGGAACCACCACTTTACAACTTTGCCATCACTTGTTTGACGTGGGGGGTGACAGAACCTGAGAATGAATCTAATACAGAGGAAAGTTGGAGCAAAAATCAAGCAAGACTTACAGCATTATTTGAGGTCCTAGATCCAGCCATTCCTAAAGGCATCCTTCATCTTACAAGGGCTCCTCAATACCCCTAACTTCTTTTATGACTTAAGCCTTTGGGGTTAGTTGTCCTTCATTTGCAATCAGAAGAGTCCTAGTGCCTAGTATAGACTCATGATTTTATGTAAGTAGATATCCATACTGTGTATATTGAAGAAGCCCCCAAAATTGTACTGCATGGTAGAGCACTGTATTGCCAAGACCTTGATTTCTAAATACCATCATTCAAGGAAGAGCCAGAGGTCCTTGCAGAAATGGCTTATTCCAGGTCTGAGACAGGAAAAGTACAAGGCAAGCCTGTGATATCTTGCGTCAGAAAGCAAGAAAGAACTCAAAGATCAGAGGACCGTGTCCAGAGAACACAGGGACAGAGGGAAGAGGCTCCCACTGGCCAATTTTTGGAAGTTTAAGCATCAAAAAGAATAATGACTATAACTGATTGTAGTCATTAAATTTTTTTAAAACCCATAAATCTATAATGACGACAAAGAGAGAGAGAGAGGAAAACAAAAGGGAAAGAACTCTTCTATATGGAAGGATATCAGTTTGAATATGTAGAAGGAATTGCAGAATTAGGAAAAAACAGTCATTTTCATTGATTTAGACACTGAATCAGAATTCACCAACAGAAGCCAAAACCATTACATGGAAAGTTGGAGGGAAACCAGATATTCCAAGATGCCAAAAGACTCCTGCTTTCAGAGTCTTCCCAAGAGCAGAAGGAAATGTTTACCATCTTAAACGTTGACCACCATCTTAACCAAATGGTCACACTTTGCCTCACTAACAGCAAGAAAACCCAACATTGTTTCTCTCCTTTTGTGATATAAATATCCTTGTCAAAAATGTTTATCTTGAATCTCATCAAGCCCTTTATAACTAATGCTCAATTTACAGAAAATGTAGGAGGCAGAAAAAACAATGTTTAGTGATGCTGGACGGAAACACTTTGATAAACACAGATGTGTAATATTCTCCAAGATCACTGGCATGGACTCTTCCATAAGGCAATATTAATTGGGAAAAAAAGGAGAAAAAAAGAAGGTTGGTAGGTTTGTTTTAGATCAAACAGATGGAAGAAATGTAATAACCAGTAGAGACACATACAATCTGATAGAGTATTGATGAAAATAAATTAAAAAGCTATAGAAAGATTCTGAGGACAATTGAGGAATTATGAATAAGAGCTGTCTATGAGATGGCGATTATGAAATAATAGCTTATTTGTGTGGTAGCATATGGCTTTATAGAAGAGTGCCTTTTATTCTTATTAGAGGCAAGCTGAAGTGCTCTGAGAGGAAAGGTCATGATATCTGCTGCATACTTACATACGGATCAGGAAAATATACATATACGTGAAAACAGAGAGAGAGAAGAAACATGATGAAACTTAACAACTGTTGACAATTGTTAGAAGATATACAAGTGTTCATTGTGCCAGTCCTGGTGTTGGCAAGTTTTCTCTGTAAAAGGTAAATACTACCTTGTAGGTAGTATTTAAAGGTAAATACTACCCTTTACATGAAAGAGTGAAAACAGTAAATAATAGATATCTTTCTGCTTTGGGGGTCCATAGATCTCTGCCTCAGCTCCTGAGAGCTGCCCTTGTAGTGCCAAAGCAACTGTAGACAACACGAAGAGAAGTGGGCATGGTTGGATTTAGCCCTCAGACGTAGTTTGCCAATCCTTGTGTTACTCTAACTTTGTATGTGGTTGTAAATTCTCATCATATAAAGTTAGGAGAAAAAAGGAAGTCCTGATGTCCATATCATAATACTCATCAAGTTTGAAGTTTGCAATACACACAATAGAATAGTGATGGACAGTGGTTGGGAGGAAGGTACCTTGTGGTCTCTGCTAAGGGCCTTGAGCTTTGGGTGTAGGTAAAGGAGAACCAGTGAGAACATTCTCTACTCTCCTTTCAACTGCTTGTTTTCAGAGCTTGAGCTCCAAATCACGGTGTGTTTTCACATGTGATTCTTTCTGATTTTCCTTGGCTTCTTTATCTGTTATCGTTATTTCCTACTTGCCTCCAGATGCTTCTTATATTATGGAATAAGACTCAGAAGTACCCAGACTTTCTCAAGTCTCTGCCTTTCTTGATTTCCCCACTTAGTGACTGTGTAAAATGAAAGGAAAAGCTTTGACAATATGTGAACTGGTTGTAGGAGATTACTTCACTCCTAAAGACCTTATCTCAATGTTTCCTCCTTCAGCAAGACTTAACTACTTTGGCAGCTGGGGACTTTGGGACTTCCTCCTGCCTGATGTGAACCACAAATAGACATGGAGCTATTAAGGGAGTTCATTGGTTTGGAAGAGAGCACTCCAAGGTCTCAGATAAATGGACAGGAAGTGCTGGAATTCTCTCCCTTCAGGATCAATCAACTCTTAGGTAGCATCTTATCCAAGTAAGCACGGCAAAGAGAGTTTGAGGTTCTTCTGTTTAGTAAAGATGCTGTTTTCAAAGATCTCCACGCACCTCTGCTTTGGGCAATGACTTCACGCGTGCTCTCTCTGGAGTAAGACAGTCTTATCCGACAGATAGCCTCTTGGAAAGAGTCAGTTGGTCTCATCTGGCAATTAGGCTGAAGATAAGCTGTTCATCTCTTTTGTATTTGCAGATAAAGTTATGCTTCTCTTTCAAGGGGTTAACTCTTCAGATAGACGACCTTTTTGACAACATGGCTTTGGCATTGGCACTGGACTGGAAATTGAGAGACTAGAGATCTATCCATGGCTAAACAGCTTACCATTCACTGACCTTGGTAAGTCACTCCTCTTTCCTGAGCTGAGATTATTTCAGTAGGATCATGGGGGTAGACCTGATGACTTCCAGTTCACACCTACCTAGTACCAGTCTATTGACATGTCTAGTTTTTGGTTTGTTTTGTTTTCTACTCATGAAGCTAATTTTTTGTATCTCAAATAAGAATCAATTGCAGAGGACGAGTTTAACTGTTAATTCAACCGTGTAGTTTAACACATGAGGAAAAATGGTGACTAAAGTGAATACACACACACACACACACACACACACACGCACAAACATGCCCCTGAAGGGTTTGGAAATAATACCTTCTGACAATAAATATGTCAGAACTCGAGCACAGATTTTATTAAATTGTTGTGCCATTGTTGTATTCAACCAAGTAAAAAGATAGAAGGAAAACTAACATGATTTCTTATTTAACCTGTGGCACGTCTATCAAAATTTTTACCCTGTTGTATAATGCATGCATTTTATTGTGAGCAATCTTTGTGTGTTGCTTTTGTTCTTCTTGTTTGTCTCTCTTATTAAACTTTAAGCTGAACAAAGGTAGGGAATCTCTCAGACACCGCTGTATCTTCAGTGTCCAGTCAGTTTACAGTACCTGTGCTCAATAACTGTTCAATTAGATGAAGTTGAATTAAATCAACGTCTTCAGGGATTCTTGGAGTTTGCCATTTACAAATAAAGAGAGTGAGAATCAATTATTAGAAAGAGACGCAGTTAGGATCTGAAGCTAAAAGTTCCTGATTCTAGTCTGCTTTCATTCCACTAAACCATTTTCTCTTGTAAGGTTATTATTTAGTGTAGCCAAGTTAGTGAATTTGAAGGAGTTTATTTATTTATTTATTTTTATTTTGGGGGACACGTGGCATGTGGGATCTTAGTTCCCCTACCAGGGATCGAACCCATGCCCGCTGCATTAGAAATGCAGAGTCCTAACCACTGGACTACCAGGGAAGTTCCCAATTTGAGGGACTTTAAACTGCACACAGAAAATCCCTCATTTGCCCCAGTTGCTCCCACCAGGAAGCCCATTTCAAACACTTGCTTATATCAGCAATTCTACCATGATGTCATAATTTCATCCTGTGAGTTTAAGGCTTTGATCGCTTTAATGCTAATAACTTTGGGGCATCTCACAAGTAAATTATCAGACATTCTTTTATTTAAATGAAACCCCTTATTTCAGCAGCACATGTCTCTTTTCTTTGAAATGTTTAAATACCGATCACTATGGAGAAACAGATGGGGGAATGAAAATCAGGAATAAGAAGAAATTAAGAAATGGAGAACAATCTGACACAGTTCTCACAGTGACAGCACTTTCGTCTCCCTCTTAGCACCCTTCTCCTGGTGTCACTGGTATGCAAGTCATTAGCTGGTAAAGCTAAGCACCCCACCGAGGGTGAGCATTACTTCACTCTTCAAGACAGAAAAGTTGTCACCACCTAAAGGAAATCAACCTCTGATGGGAACAAAAGGATTGCTGTTTTGGGAGTTGAGGTTCTGCCCAGCAAGCCCCAAGTCACCTTTTAAAAAAAATTGTGGATATGAGCTCATTGGAGTTACATATACAAATGCTTATGTGTAATTAAATTATTTAAGACAAAAGGAAATTGTTTTTCCCCAGGGGAAAACATTTATGTAAAGATATACTTCTCATTAGGCTCATTTGATTTTTAAAATTATTCCTTTTTTCTCATTTTTTTACATTGAAGTATAGTTGATTTACAATGTTGTGTGCTAATTTTTGCTGTACAGCAAAGTGACTCCGTTATGTGTATATATATATATATAAGTATACACACACACACATTCTTTTTTATAGTCTTTTCCATTATGATTTATCCCAGGAGATTGGATATAGTGAAAGGGAATGGAAAACACTTTATAATTCTGTAAACATAATATTCTATGACTCAATGATTCCATTTTATACTGGGCATATTTGTAGTCAAAATATAGAAATCCATTTTTTAGAAGAGTTGTTGCCAAATGAAATGGATTCACCATGTGGGGTAGAGATTCTAGCATTCCTAGAGGTGTTCAGTCATAAACTAGATCATTATTTGGCAAATAGATCATAGAGGTCATTCGGTGGTTCTCAAAGTGTGATCCCTGGTTCATAGACTTGAGAATCACCTAGGGTGTTTGTAAAAAAGTAATAATTAAAACCTCTGGTGATACTGTTCAGAAATGTGTATTTTAAATAATTTAACAGGGAAATTCTGATGTAGTCTAAAATCTGAGAACTCTTGGTGAAGGGAATTGAATCTGATGATAATTCATCCGATTTTAGGCCATATTTCCCTTCTTCTTTTATGTTTTCCTTCAAATAATTCTGTTCTTTTGAAAGAAGTAAGGGTGGAGTGTTACATCAACTAAGGCTCCTTAAAAAGTTAAAGAACTACCATAGAACCTAGAAATACATAGACAGTTGACCCTTGAACAATGAAGAGGTTAGGGGTGCTGGCCCTCCACGCAGTTGAAAATATAACTTTACAGTCAACCCTCTGTATCCACAGTTCTGCATCTGTGAATTCAAATAGCCAAGGATCATGCAGTACCTACTGTGATAGGTACTTCATACTTTTTTTTTATAAAAAAAAAGAATTCACGTATAAGTGGATCATGCAGTTCAAACCTCTGTTGTCCAGGGTCAACTATATACGTGTATATATTCAAAAGAATTGAGAGGAGGGATTCAAACAGGTATCTGTACACCAATGTTCATAGCACCATTATTCACAAAGGCAAAGGTGGAAAAACCCAAGTGATGATCAACGAATTAATGGGCAAACAAATTGTGTTACTGCAGACTATGGAATATTATTCATTCATAAACCGGAATGGAAATTTTATATAGGCTGCAACACAGATGAAGCTTGAGAACATATGCTAGGTGAAATAAGCCAGACACAAAAGGTCAAATACTATAGGACTCCGCTTATATGAGGTGCCTAGAATTGGCAAACCCAGAGAGACAGAAAAGTAGAATAGAGGTTACCAGGGGCTGGAAGGAGTGAAGAATGTGGAGTTATTATTTAATGAGAACAGAGTTTAAGTTTGGGATGATGAAAACCTTTGGGTGTGGGTAGTGGTGATGATTTTACAATATTGTGAATGTACTTAATATTACTAAACCATACACTTACAAATGGTTAAAGTGATAAATATTATGCTATATATATTTTACCACAATAAAAAAAAGGGGGAGAAAATACCTTAGGAGAAAAATGCTATTATTAGCCTACCGTCGGATGCTACGCCCACTCCTTGGCTGGGGATAGGTGTTGCAGGGTGGGGATTAGGGCAGGGGAGCAAAGTACAGCCTGACTGTCGACCCCATTTGGACTGCCACATTGGGGAAGGATTATTGCCCCGAAGAAAACTCAGGAGGGGGTATAGGAAGCTGAAGCAAATGATGTTCACTGCAGAGGTATCTGAAGGGACATGAATTCTCTATATCCACAAGCTATTAATCTCTCAAATTCTCATCTGTATAACAAAAGAATGATTTGTCTGGCTCCAGCAAACGTAATTTGTAACGGCTGCTCTAAAGATTTCTTTCATTCCTAGCAATTTAACACACATCTCAAGTAATTCACTTAAGCATCAAAGACTTCTTACAGAAGGGATCAAAATTGTTGTCCCAAACAGGAGTGATTTATGAATAATCATACTTGAATTTGTTTATTTGAAGCAGATGTCAGACCTCACAACACCTCTCATGTCTTATACTTCACCCAACTCACTCATTAGTGGTAACTGTCTGGTCCGTGTAGATATTTAAATTGAAACCCTGGGCTTATAGTGAGTTGGCAAGTATGTGTGAGAAAGACTATATTGGCTTAATCAGCTTTGATTCCAAAAGAAGGGTAATGTGACCACTCTAGCTCCAGATAACCTGATGGGTTGAACACACCTGCAGGCAAGTCTGCATCTTCAAAGCACTGGAGGAAAGAGTGAGGCAGGCACAAAGATGTCCCAAGGACCATTCCCTGCACTGACTCTCTTTCTGTAACACTCTTCCAGATCTTCTTTTAGCTTTTATATATTTATTTGTTTACTGTCTGTTTCCTCATTTACCATGTGCCTGGAATGAGGAAAAGAGCTTTGTTTAGTTCATCGCTTTACTTAAAGCACCTAATACAGTGTGGTCACATTTTACTAGCAGAAAGTAGGCAGACTATACATATTAGGGGAAAGAATAAATGCAAATTCATATTCTTAAAGGTCAACTTTCTTAAGTTCCTCCAGCCCTCCCTCTCTCACAAAAATAAAAAATATGCCTGAGTCAGAGGTTGTCGTATAGCAATACCTACTACCTTCTATCCTAGGAAATATGCAGATGCTATAATAAAAGATACTATGTTTGTTCATTTGCTTGTCTTCTCACTGGATTCTCAACTCCTCAAAAATAGGGACTGTGCAAACCATTCATTGAACAGTTATGGAATGAATGAAATAAAGCATGATTTGGGAAGTGAAATTTAACCAAGAGTAAACACTAGCAAGTGAACTTAAGGTAGAATGTAACGCTTTTCTTCTCTTACTATCAGTTGAATTCAAGACAGTATATTTGTTCTGACTTGTTGTCCTAGTTATTTAAGCTTCTTGCTTCTGGCAGAGAATATCTAGATTAAAAGATAAAGGTTGAGATAAAGGTGGATTGTAGAAGGCTAAAAATATCTGTTATTGTCTTTTGAACAATGTCAGTATAGTAGGATCTAAATTAATCCTGGATTACTAATATTTCATGGTAAATCATATGAGAGACAAATCAAAGGCCATAGTAAAATTTTTTATCTTTATAAACTAGCTCCCAAGGTTCAAGTAAGTTCAAGAATGTATGAATACAAAAGTCTGAACACATTTTAGAAAACTATACATTGAGAAAGTTAATTTTTGCTAATTGTCACAATAATAAATTTAGAATTTAGAAAATATGAATTTAGAAAACATGGCTAGTAAGTATATGTATCTTTCTATATGTACATATCACCATATACTTATATGTGTATATATGTGTACATTAATATTTTGTGTATTTAATTTTACACGTGGTATTTTCTGCCATTTAATTATTCTTTAAAATTTCAATAGCTGTTTATTATTTCAATAGTTGGATCATTCACTTATTCAATCCCTTATTGTAGAGCACTTATGTACTGATTGCAAAAAATGGCAACACTTCTCTGTAACCCTGCAATGCTACTTTGAAAGTCCTTCAATAAAAAGGTGAAATCTGGGCTTCCCTGGTGGTGCAGTGGTTGAGAGTCTGCCTGCCGATGCCAGGGACACGGGATTGTGCCCCGGTCCGGGAAGATCCCACATGCCGCGGAGCGGCTGGGCCTGTGGGCCATGGCCGCTGAGCCTGCGCATCCGGAGGCTGTGCCTCGCAGAGGGAGAGGCCACAACAGTGAGAGGCCCCAGTACCGCAAAAAAAAAAAAAAAAAAAAAACAGGTGAAATTCGTTTCCCCATAGGTCTCAATGTCTTGCTTTGACCAATAGAACGTAGTGGAAGTGTGTGTTCTCTCTGAGCCTGCATACCCAGAGGGTTTGCCACCTTCCACTCCTTTCCTTGGAACCCTGGCAAGCCTGGGATAAGCTTCTGATGACAGTTACATGGAAATCATGAGAAACATGGGCCCAGTTCCCGGATTCCCCCAGCTGACAGCCAGCTAATATTCAGAGGCAGAGATGCCCAACTAATGCCAGTTGACCACAGATGAATGAGCCAGCCCAGCCAAATAGAGGAGTTAACAACCAGCAGACCCATGAACAATGTTTTGTAATCATCATTTATTTATATGACTTCCATTTTGTTTCATTCTAATTTTTCTAATGGGAGTAGGACTATTTTTTCTTATTGTGGTAAAATATACATAATGTAAAATTTTACCTTTTTAACTGTAAAATTCAGTGGCATTAAGTATATTCACAATGTTATGCAATGTTCACAGTTATTTCCAGAAATTTTCATCTCAAACAGAAACTCTATACCTATTAAGCAATAACTCCTGATTCTCTCTACCCCTACCTAGCCTTGGTAATCTCTTTTCCTCTGTTTCTATGAATTTGCCTCCTTTAGATACTTTATATAAGTGTAATCATGCAATATTTGGCCTTTTGCTTCCAGCTTATTTCGCTTAGCGTAATGTTTCCAAGATTCACCCATGTAACAAGTATTGAAACTTCATTCCTTTTTTTAGCTGAATAATAAGTGTTCATATACATACATTTTGTTTATCTATTCATTTGTGTTTTGTTTGTTTTTTTGCGGTACGCGGGTCTCTCACTGCTGTGGCCTCTCCCGTTGCGGAGCACAGGCTCCGGACGCGCAGGCTCAGCGGCCATGGCTCACGGGCCCAGCCGCTCCGCGGCATGTGGGATCCTCCCGGACCGGGGCACGAACCCGCGTCCCCTGCATCGGCAGGCGGACTCTCAACCACTGCGTCACCAGGGAAGCCCTATCTATTCATTTGTTGATGGACACTTAGGTTGTTTCCACCTTTTGGCTATTGTGAATAATGCTGCTATGAGCACTGGCGTATAAGTACCTGGCGGAGTGCCTGTGTTCAACTCTTTTGGGTATATACCGAAAAGTAGAATTGCTGAGTCAAATGGTAATTCTATGTTTAACATTTTGAGGAACTACCAAACTGCTTTTCATAGTGGTAACACCATTTGACATTCTCACCAGAAATTCACAAAAGTTCTTATTTCTCTACATCTTTGTCATATTTCTTATTTTCCGTTTTTTTTTTTAAATAATAGCCATCCTGTGAGTGTGAAGTGGTATCTTGCAGTTTTGATTTGCATTTTCTTAATGACTAATGCATCTTTTTATGTATTTATTGACCATTTGTGTATCGTTGGAGAAACGTCTGTTCAAGTCCTTTGCCCACTTTTAAGTTTGGTTATCTTTTTGCTATTGAGTTGTAGGGATTTTTTATGTATTCTGGATATTAATCTCTTTTTAGATAATATTTACAAATATTTTTTCCCATTTTGTAGCTTGTCTTCTTTGTCATGATAGTGTCTTTTGATGCTCAAATTTTTTTTGAATTTTGATGAATCCAATATATTGAATTTTTATTGTGTGTAGTTTTGTGTCATAGTTAAGAGACCATTCCAAATCTAAGGTCATGAATATTTTATTTCTTTTATTTCCTATATTTCCTTCTAAGAGTATTATAGTTTCAGCTTTAAATTTAGGTGTGTGACTCTTCCAAACTATTTTCGCAAGGTGTGTATTCCTTGCTGTGTGTCGTCACTGAAGTCTCTGCCTCATCATCTCTGTTATCAGCCAGTGACCTGAAAAATATTTCCTTAGTTGTCTGGCTCTAAAAAGGGAAAGAAAATAAGAAGAGGTCCTGTCTCTTCAGGTCTCCTGATAGTTGCTGCTGAGGGATGTTACATATGCTGAAAAGCCAAAACCAAGGTAAGCATCCACACAGGTCTTTTTGGGTACTGCCAGACCAACCTAAACACACAGCCCTACAATTGTGGAGGACAAAGTTCCACTGCCTGCCACTCCAGCATATGAAATGCTATTCCCACACTGAGGAATGAGAAATGTAGTTGGTTCTAGGGTGTCACTCCTCATGAAAGATCAGCAGCCTCTTCTTTACTGAGCACTGTCTTGGTTGTGATAAGCGTCAGATCAGGTTCCAGAGTTCTAATACAGCTGATTCCAATGACTCTTTTCAGCTCTATGGCTGATTTGGTGGAAGGACCAACTCCTCCTCCACAGGAGACATTTTTACTTTGCCATTGTGTATCATCATTCCTCTCTGGTTTTTTATTATTATTATTATTTTAATTAATTTATTTTTGCTGTGTTGGATCTTCGTTTCTGTGCGAGGGCTCTCTCTAGTTGTGGCAAGCGGGGGCCACTCTTCATCGCGGTGCGCGGGCCTCTCACTGTCGCGGCCTCTCTTGTTGCGGAGCACAGGCTCCAGACGCGCATGCTCAGTAGTTGTGGCTCGCGGGCCTAGTTGCTCCGCGGCATGTGGGATCCTCCCAGACCAGGGCTCGAACCCGTGTGCCCTGCATTAGCAGGCAGATTCTCAACCACTGTGCCACCAGGGAAGCCCCTCTCTCATTTTTTAAATTAAACATCTTATTTTGAGAAAATTGTTGATTTGCATGCAGTTGAAAGAAATAATGCAGGTAAATCCCATGTATTCTTGACCTACAGCACCTTTTCGAAAACTTTCCCCTTGTACCTGTCATGCTAGGATTTTAAAAAATCCCTAATCTCATTAGTTCTTGGAATGTTCACAAGCTCGTATCTACCTGTTGAAGCTCTGTGCTTGCCTCACATCCTAACTCAAGATCCAACTGTAAGAAAACATTCTCAGTATCCATATATATATATTTTTTAACCTATCTACACTGGTGTTTTCCAGCTTTGCAAAATTAATAACACTTTTATGTAAACCTCTCCTAATAAACCATGAATCCAGAGAGTGCCAACCATTTACTACTAGTGCAAATGTAGAATTTTGCAAATAGCAGGCTCTCAACATATATTGGATAAATTAAATTCATTACCAAATCATGATAACTGCACGTGACTACCAGATATGCTGACAGTTCCTTTTAAACTGGAGTGCATTCACCTCCGTGATAGAAGCTAAGTGCTTCTAACCTTGGTAAACACTGTGCGTAATACTGGGCTATACAATAAACATTTATTAATCAGTTTGGGGGCCTTAGAATATTCTTTAACTTAAATTAGTATTCTGATCAAAAGAAAAAACCGAAAGATTGAGGAAAAGGAAGGAAAGAAGGAATAACGAAAAATGAAGACTTCTAGGCCTATCTAGTAAGAAAATATCTAGCAATTTCAGGTATTTTCTGCAGCAAAGAAAGGGAATGTTAGAGCATATTCAGTTTTGAGAAAAGGCTCACAAAAAAACATAGGTGTGTTGGAATTCACATGAACAGAAAAGTGATGGAGAGAGACTATGAAAATGACACACTGGTCCTCCTGTGCCGCTCCTTATCTGATGATCTGAGGTTGAGGGAACCAAGGACAACAAAGGAAATTAGGTCTTCCACAGTTTTCATTAAATGCTCAAGGAGTCTGGCTACTGCTTTGGAAAAGGATAGTGTGGTTACTTATTTCACCACCTTCATTATGCTGAAGGAAATAAGAAGTAGCTCTGAGGCTAATAATAATAGAAATGGCATCCGAAGCAGCAGAGCACAGTGTCACTTCCTAAAGGCAGTATAAATAATTAAGCATCTCTACAGGCAAACCACTAGGAATATAGGAAAAAGAGTTGCAAACTGCTGATGCCCTTTCAACTCAGTTTTGCCCGTATTCCTTAAAGGGAAAGGGAGTTGGGGTGCCAGTTATAAAGTCTTGGAGTTGGAAAGAACATGTGTTTGCTCGTTGATTTATTCATTTATTCAGTCGTTACTGAGTACTTATCATCAGAGACCAGTCATTATGCGCCGGCTAGGAGCTTTGATATCATCTATTCCTACTTCTTCGTTCTTACCCAGACGTGAAGTGCTATGAACAATCTGACAAGCTGGTTTGTCCAAACCTAGAACTACAACCTAGTTTTCCAATGCCCCAGTGAATATGTTTTTAATTACACTCCACTTTATTTTTTTTTAATGTGACTTGTGAATTACTTTATGAAAGATTTTATTTTCTTGACCATATTAAGCACTAAAATAAATAAATAGACCTCTCCAAGGTGCTCCTTCTGAAAATGACTTCATGGCTGTTTTATCTATTTGAAACATTTAGTTTCTTTGGCCTTTAGGTCCAACTCTGGATTCACCTCTTACCTTATGCCTGTCCCTTCTCTGTTACCTGTGCTTTATCTTCTCTAACTTTCTGACCTCTAGATTTTTTTTTCTAGGCTCAGCCCTCTGACCCTCTTTGTCATCTCTATACACACTCTAAATATACCCATCCAAGCAGCATCTTTAATCATCAATATTCAGATGTTTCCTAAATTTATATATTTTAATTGTCAGGGTTATATAGAGAACCGGGATCAATGGGGCCTAGACAGATAGATAAAAGGAGTTATTATAAGGAATTGGCTCACAAAATTTTAGAGACCAAGAAGTTGCATGCTCTACTGTTTGCAAACTGGAGACCCAGGAAAGCCAGCGATGTGGTTCCAGTCCAAGTCCAAAGGCCTTTTAACTAGAGAGTTGATGGTGTAAGTTCTAGTCTGAGAGCAGAAGACCAAGACAAATGTCCAGATCAGGTAATCAGAAACAGAATTCTCCATTCTCCACCTGTTTTAAATGGTTCAGGCTCTCAGTGGATAAATGAATGATGTTCACTCACATTGGGGAGGGAGATTTCCTTCAGTCAATCTACAGAGTCAAATGCTAATCTCATCTAGAAACACCCTCACAGACACACCTAGAAATATATTTAGTCAAATATCTTGGCATTCCTTGACCAGGTCAAGTTGACACTGTCCCTTCAGGGGAAATGGCCAAGATGGCAGAATAAGAAGACCCTGATCTCACCTCTCCCATAGGCATACCAAAATTACAACAGTTTACAGAGCAACTATCCATGAGAATGACCTGAAGACTAGCAGAAAAGATTTTCCAAAACTATAGATATAAAGTAGGAATCACAATGAGATGGCCCAGAGGGGCAGAGATGCAGTATAGTCAAGACAAATACTCCTGAGTGGTGATCTACAAAAGGGAGGATAATTAAAATTGCATAGGTTCTCCCCAAGAAGCGAGGGATCCAAGCCCCACATTGGGCTCCCCAGCCTGGAGGGCCCTGCACTGGGAAGATGAGCTCCCAGAACACTTGGCTTTGAAGGCCAGTGCAGCTTACTTTCAGGAGAGCCAGAGGACTGTAGGAAATAGAGACTCCACTCTTAAAGGGTGCACACAAAATCTCACACACTCCAAGACCCAGGGCAGAAAGAGTAATTTGAAAGGAGCCTTGGTCAGACCCACTTGCTGATCATGGAGAGCTGCCCAGAGAGGCAGGAGGCAACCGGGACTCACCCTGCAGATATAAACACTGGCAGAAGCCATTTTTAAGAGCTTGTTCTACCATGAGGACATTGGTGCTAGAAACCACCATCCCTTTAGCTTATTAGCACTGGGACCTGGCCCTACCCATCAGCCTGTTGGCATCTGTCACAGGATGCCCCAGGCCAAGCAGCTAACCAGACAGGGAAACAGCCCTACCCACCAGCAGGCTGGCTACCATAGCAAACTCTCAGAAAGAGAAATTAAGAAAGCAACCCCATTTACAATTGAGTCCCAAATAATTAAATACCTGGGAACCAACAAGTAAAAGACCCATACTCAGAAAAATATGGGACATTGATGAAAGAAACTGAAGGTAACAGAAACAAATGAAAAGATGTTTTGTGCTCATTGACTGGAAAAATTAATATTGTTAAAATGATCATACTACCCAAGGCAATCTACAGATTCAATGCAATCCCTATCAAAAGACTAATGGCATTTTTCACAGAGCTAGACCAAATAATTCTAAAATTTGTACAGAAACACAAAACATCCCGAATGGCTGAAGAAATCTTGAGAAAGAAGAACAAAGGTGGAGATATCGTGCTCCCTGATTTCAAACTGTACTACAAAGCCACAGTAATCCAAACACAGCGCTGGCACAAAAACAGAAACATAGATCAATGGCACAGAATAGAGAGCCCAGAAATGAACCCACACTTATATGAGTGATAATCTACAAAAATGGAGGCAAGACTACTCAATGGGGAAAAGAGAGCTTCTTCATTAACGGTATTGGGAAAACTGGACAACTACATGCAAAGGAATCAATCTGGACCACTTTTTAACACCATAGGCAAAAAATAAACAAAAAATGGATTAAAGACTTAAATGTAAGACCTGAAACCACAAAACTTCTAGGAGAAAACAGAGGCAGTAATCTCTTTGACCTCAGTCTTAGCAATATTTTTTTGTATACATCCTCTCAGGCAAGGGAAACAAAAGCAAAAATAAATGGGGCTATATCAAACTGAACATCTTTTGTAGAGTGGAGGAAACTATCAACAAAAAGAAAAAACTGCCTACTGAATGGGAGAAGTAATTTGCAAATGATAATTCCTGATAAGGGGTTAGTATCGAAAGTATAGAAAGAATTCATACAACACGTCATCAAGAAAACCAAAAAACCCAATTTAAAAATGGGCAGAGGGCCTGAATAGATATTTTTTCAAAGAAGACATATAGGGAAACTCAACGTCACTAATCACCAGGGAAATGCAAATCAAAACCACAATGAGATCTCACTTCACACATGTCAGAATGGTTATTATCAAAAAGACAACAAACAATTAATGCTGGAGAGGGTGTGGAGAAAAGGGAATCCACATGCACTGTTGGTGGGAATGTAAATTGGTGCAGCCATTATGGAAAACAGTATTGAGATTCCTCAAATAATTAAAAATAGTACTACCGTATGATCCAGCAATTCTACTTTGGGTATTTATCTGAAGAAAATGAAAACACTGCTTAGAAAATATATATGCACCCCTATGTTCATTGAAGCATTATTTACAATAGCCAAGATATGGAAGCAACCTAAGTGCCCATCAATAGATGAATGGATAAAAAGATATAGTGTATATATAAAAAAATACTCATCCACACAAAAGAATGAAATCTTGCCATTTGTGAAAGCATGGATGGACCTAGAGGGTATGCTGCAAAGTGAAATAAATTAGACAAAGAAAGATAAATACTGCATGATTTCAGTTATATGCGGAATCCATAAAACCAAATGACCAAATATAACAGAAACAGAATCAGATGCAGAGAACAAACAGGTGGTTGCCAGACAGGAGGGTGTCAGGGGAGGAGAGATATAGGCGAGGGAGATTAAGTGGTACACACTTCTAGTTACAGAATAAATGTCATGCATATGCAATGTACAGTGTGGTGAACATAGTCAATAATTATGAAACATCTTTGTATGGTGACAGATGGTAACCAGACTTATTGTGATCATTTTGAAATTATACAAATATCAAATCACTATGTTGTGTACCAGGAACTAACATAGTGTTGTAGGTCAATTACAGTTCAAAACGAACGAACAAACTCACAGAGAAAGAGATCAGATTTGTGAATACCAGAGGTGGGGGTTGCGTGGGGTGGAGGAGGGATCATTGGATGAAACTAGTCCAAAGGTACTAAGACTGCTGTGTGTTATATATGAAAGATGTTAAGAGGGTAAATCTTAAGAGTTCTCATCACAAGGAAAACTTTTTTTTCTATTTCTTTTATTTTGTATCTATACGAGATGACGGATGTTCACTAAACCTATTGCGGTAGTTATTTCATGATGTATGTAAGTCAAAGCTTTATGCTGTGCACCTTAAACTTTTACAATGTTGTCTGTCAATTATATCTAAATAAAACTGGAGGAAAAAAAGAAAGCTGAAAACAAGCTATCACATATACTCCTCTCTGACCTCTCCCTTTAATTTACACTGATATCAGATATTTCCCTGATATTCCTACAGTGACGTCCAACTAGCATCATAGCCTTAACATGTTTAAAATAAACTCTGTGCATGTCCCTGTCTGCATCCCCCATGCGTACAACTCAAATCTGTTCCTCCTGTGACCCTCCCCCCATCTCAGGAAAACACTTGCTCAGGTAAAACACTTTTAGTAATTAACTACTCTCATCTCTTCATTCTCCACATTCAATCCATCATCAAATTTTCTTGGCTCTAACTTCAGAATATACGTGGAATCCAAACACCTCTCTCCATCTCTACCATTGCCACTCTGAAACCACCATCCTGTTTCATCTGAATTATTGCAGCAACCTCCCAACTGGTTTTTCTGCATCTCCTTTTGCTTCACTCCAATCTACTCTCCACATAGCAGCCTAAATCACTCCTCTGCTCAAAATGCTCCAGTGGCTACCCACCACACTCAGACTAATAACCGAAGCCCTAACTGTGGATTAAGTGGCCCGTCATTACCTGGACCCCTCTTTCAGGTCACATCTCTGTGCACAGCATAGTGATTCAACATTTAAATACATTAAGAAATAAGCACCATGGGAAGTCTAGTAACTGTGTCATCATACATAATTAGTACAGTATCAAAACCATATTTCTTATGCTGCATATACATCCTTGTGATTTATTTATTTCATAACTGGAAGTTTATACCCCTTAATCCTCTTCACTCATCTTGTCCAACCTCCTACCTTCCTCCCCTCTGACAACCACACAAACATTCTCATATCTATGAGTCTGTTTCTGTTTTGTTTGTTTTCTTTTGTTTTTAGATTCCACATGTATTTGTCTTTCTCTGTTTGACTTATTTCACTTCTATAATATATATAATAGTATATATATATATATTCCATTGTGTATACATATATCTGTATATCCTTTTTATCCATCTATGGAGAAACACTTAAGTTACTTCCATATTGTAACTATTGTAAATAATGCAATGAATATAAAGGTGTGTATATATATTTATTTATTTATTTATTATTTTTTTCTAATCAGTGTTTTTTTTCCCCTTTGGCTAAATACCCAGAATTTCTGGATCACGTGGTATTTCTATTTTCCATTTTTTGAGAAACCTCCATATTGTTTTCTATAGTGGCTTCACCACGTTACATTTCCCTTATTTTAATATTATAATCAAAAATAAGAAAAAAAAAAGACAAGGATAAATGGATTACCCCTTTTGGTAAATAGGTCCTGGAAATTTTCTGCCAGAGACATGAAATAGACATAGAGTTATACCTATTTGAAAGCATGATAACTAAATTATTATTATTTATAGGCAATGAGATGAGCGAACTCAAGTCATCTGAAAACTATTAGAACCAATGAAACATTCAAGGCAGTGGCTTTATGAAGAATAGAAATGCCCGATGTTTTCCTACACTACAGCTACAGCCAGAGAGAAATTTCTACGACTAAAACCACATAACACTAACATTGATTTAAAGGACTGCGTGGTAATATACTTAAAAAATATTCAGGACTTATATATACGCAGAAATTTTCAAAGGGGAAATATAGCTTGAGTAAATGCCATGAAAAAGCTGTATCATTGAAAGGAAAGACTCATTATTGACATAATATCAGATCTTTCTAAATTAATATACTCATTGATGCGTTTTAGGTAATGAGTCTATAATTTCCCTATAATAAACTTGTATGCTTTTGTAAAGGGAAAAACATATTTAAATATTAGAATTATTGAAGATACCTGAAAGGTTAGTCAACACTTAATCATATGTCCCATGACTGATAGAATAGACAGCTTACAGAAAAATGATACAGGGAAAAATTATTTTATAGAAAATCAGGGGTAAATAAGGACTGAATTTTAGTAACTATAATTTCAAACAAAAGAGTCTTCCTTAGATAACACATTTTGCTTTAGAAACAGATCATTTGTGACCATTGATGAGTGAAAGAGTTTAAATCTCATACATGTACTACTCATCTTTGCTAGAGCAATACACAGTCCATAATCTCAGGAGCTTCTAACAAGGAGCCTTCATTTCTCACTCAGATTACACGTCAACACCTGCAGGGTGGCTGCTACTGCCCTTCTCTATTATCTTCTCATTTGGGGGGCCCAGGCTGAAAGAGAAGTCCCTCTTTGAAGAGTACCATTATCCCGGGAGCAGGAAACAAAAGCCTAATAGGAAATGACACTAACCTTCAGGTTGGACTAACAAAGGTCCCATCTATTGTCCAAAGCAGGTCACAAGGCCAAGCCCAAAGCCAGGGGGTCTGGATAAATAGTCCTCCCATGGTGAGGGTGGACATTGGAAGTCACATGGCAACAAGAGCAGATGTGTCATACTTTTCCAAGGAAGAGGGGGTGGAGTAGGATAATTGGGAGCAATAATATAAGCTCAGTACATGTTTCCTGTCTGAGTGAAGAGGTCAATTTCTAGGCTGGTAAACAAGCTGGTCTCTCCTTCAGTCCTTCCTCTGCCCCTGTCCCTCACCTTTTGGTCAAAGAATAATTTATGCTGAAAAGAGTTGCTTTACTGAGCTATGTTTTTACAACCTGAACCCTATAGACATTTATTTATAAGTCAATGATTTATCAAATTCAGTGTGTATGTATTTAGGGTAAAACATACGTGGGGCATCATGGTAAATAGCAAATTTTTTTTTCATCGTCTGCTTAATTAAACCCACTTGACTAGAATATGAAAGCAGTCACACATACACATGATTACATAGATAATCACAGTGGGTTCCTTGGTGTCACAGAAATACATTTCCTCCTGAAAACTAACTAGCTAGAGGAGAAGGAAGTAATATAGACTGAATAAAAAAATAAAAAACAATATTAAATAAGAGAAACACAATAAGGTGTTTTTCAGATGAGCACACATTATTGACCCTGATTTATTTCAAGTATCTATAGTTAAAGGAAATTGAGATAAACATTGATGAATTGGTGAGCTAGCCTTTGAATCATTAAGAAAATGGAATTGGCAAAGATATGTAATATGCTTTTAAAAAGATGAAACTTTGATGACTTCAGGGTTCGTGGCTTGGGTAACTGCCCAAGTATTTCTTCTAGAAACTGGCTCTTTGACCTTGAGTATGTCTCTTTCCCTCTTTGCATCGCAGTTTCCACATTTGTAAGATTACCAAGTTGAATGTTCTTTAAGGTTTCTTCCAGCTCTCTTTTCGTTACTTGTAAATCTTTTCTTTATACGGTTTTAAATTTCTTTCTGCCTCCAGAAGCTTCTGTCGTTCAACCTGCCTGTTTCGCTGGCCCTGAGTCCAGACACCAGCAGCAATGTGGTCAACGTGACATTGCCATCACCTGAGCGCTGACCCCTCCCAGCTTTGTTGGTAGCACTGTGACACATCGTGCATCTTGACCACAGGAAATGATGTGTTTTCATCATTGAAAGCAATTAAATCCAAGTTAAATGATAAGGCTTTGTATTACTTCTGTCAGGGTTGGGGACAGTGGGTGAACATATCATGTTCAGTTGACACAAAGAATAAATAATTGTAAGGGAAATGTTAACTGGAAATATACTATTTCATCTACCAGCGTTGGAACAAAAGTGGTAGTGAGTACACGTGATCAAACCAAAGAGTGCAGTTGTCACAAGGATCACTCCCCTATATGGAGGGCCAACTGTTTTACATAAGAAACTTGAGCATCTGCAGATTTTGGTGTCCTGGGGGCCCTAGAACCAACTCCCTGGGGTACCAAGGGAGGACTGTATTAATGCCACAACTCGGAGAATTCTAGGGGATTTTGCTGAGTGAAAAAAAGCCAATCCCAAAGGTCACAAACCTATATGACTCCATTTATATAACATTCTTAAAATGAAATTTAAAATTACATAGCATATTCGTTCACCAGAGGTCAGGGATTGGGTGAGGCAGAGGAGAAGGTGACAGTGGCTAAGAAGAGCAGCACAAAGGGCTTTCCCAGACTCCTCCCCACACTCCAGTTGCCAGGTGAAAATAAAGCATAATGTGTAAGAGGCATCTTTGTGTACGTTGGGGTGACAGGCATTTTTGATAACATATGCAATCCTTCTCCCTTATTTCCATTTATATGATTTCCTGTAAAGTCAGTGATTGACTCTGATTGGAGACACTGATGAGAGAAAACATGAATGTCTAAAATATGGGCTGTCCCTTAGAGGAGGTTAATCCATGGAAGATAAAAAAGGACTTTACTAATTTATACATTTAGGTCCCCTCTAGCATGAAGTGTCTTCCTGAAATTTCAACAATTGCCAAAGGAGGCATTGTTTGACAGGATCAGAGAGGTTAAGGAATTTGCTCACAGTCACACAGCTGGGAAGTATTGAAAGTGGAATTTGAGCCCAGGGATAAATAGACCAAGCCTTTAATCTCTGAGGATGACTCTTGTTTTACCTCTTACTAATTGAGCAAGGTCACTCATTGCATCTCTGTTGCATTATCTATGGGATGGAAATAAAACCCCCTACCTCTTGAGGACATTGTGAGTTTTAAATGAGACAGTGTAGTTAAAGGGACTGCATACATTTTAACATTGTCTATAAATATTAGGAAGTGAGCCTGTTTTACCTAGTACCAAATGTGTGAGAGCAATGTTTAATAAAATCTTCAATAGACTGAAACCAAGCTAACCAGTTTCCTTAATTAGCGGGATAGTATGCTTCTAATTTGCAGAGAAAGAGGAAAATCACAAGAAAATGAGCTGACATCTAGCACTCATTAAAAAAAAGTCTAAGAAAAATACCCTGGGGCAATACTAATTCAACTGCATCCAAAATATCTTTGTATTTCTTCCTGACCTTGATAATGAGGATTATCATTTACAATCCACAGGGCCAAAAGGTTAAAAAAAAAAAAAAGTGTGTGTTTGTATGCTGGTTGGGGGTTGTTTGCTGGCATCCAGCTAAGATCAGTTACCAGCGTGCAGTTGTCGGTAGGAAAGGGGGAGGGGAGGCATGGTAAAATGAGAGAGCAAATAAGAAGGGCAAAGGGCCTGTAAGTTGTAGCAGCAAACACTAACATCTGCTTACCAGGTGCCGCCCCAGCTGCTCTAAGTGTTTCCATATGCAAATTCATTTAATCCTCAAAACAATTCTAGGAGGTGTGTACTATTATTATCCATTTTACAGATTAGAAATAAAGGTACAGGAAAGATAGGTATCTTGCCTAAGACCACACAGCTAGAAGTTGCTCTGGCCAGGGCTTGAGCTCAGGCAGTCTGGCTCCAGGGACCATGACCCACACATTTTGCATTCTTTGCAGTTTCATTCAGCATTAACTCTGAGTTGGTGGTGATAAAACTTAGGCGAGAACCAATATTGATTTGTTATCTACTATACTCCAGATACTTTCCCTACTTCCTAATACTTCCTAATACTCCTATATTTCCTAATCATTCTCCCAATCGACTGTTGATTTAGGACCCTTTTACTCCCATCCCCATTTGACAAATAATTTAATGTTCCGAGATCCATTATAGTTCCCCAAATCACACAGCCCAAAAGACAGAATTTGACCTCATATCTTTATGACCTTATTCCACTCCCTTGGAATATGAAACCAAATATTCCAGGTACATAAGAAACAGAAAGAATATTTTCCCCAGCTTTGATGTACTGATTGTGACTTTTGAATGATATACTTTGTGTCAGTTTCAGGTCTCTGAAAATGTGCACCAAAATGGAATTAGATGAGCAAGATACATATTGAGGGAAATGCCTGTGAAGGGCAAATGGGAAAGAGAGCAGGAATAGGCAGAGAGGCCCTTCAGAGGTAGGTGTGACACCTGTAAAAGGAGAGGGGGAGATAAGGATGATCAGGTAAGAGTGGCCTCAATCTGCAGGGCCATTCTGAGAGTCTTGGTCAGGCCAATGGAAAGATCTCTAGCAAAGACTGACCATTAGAGGAGTGCTGTGTTGGGCAGGAATGGCCCAGCTCTAGTAATCCCATCATGCTGGGTCATTGTCTGGGAGCTGGGAGCAACCCAGACATCTCATGGCACTGGTATGAAGATTGCAGCAGAGTCAAAGGTGCAACAGCAGGGCTTCCCTGGTGGCGCAGTGGTTGAGAGTTCGCCTGCCGATGCAGGGGACACGGGTTCGTGCCCCGGTCCGGGAGGATCCCACATGCCGCGGAGCGGCTATGCCCGTGAGCCATGGCCGCTGAGCCTGCGCGTCCGGAGCCTGTGCTCTGCAACGGGAGAGGCCACAACGGTGAGAGGCCCGCGTACCACAAAAAAAAAAAAAAAAAACAACAACAAAAGTGTTGGCATGCGAATGACTTGAGATTGGAGACATTGGTAATGAAGAAGCCAGAAAATAAGAACTGAGTTTCAGCTCTATTGCGGATTGGCTACACTGACTTGGCTGGTTAGTCACCCCAAGCCTCAATTTTCTTGTCCGTATGACATGAGGAATTTGTTAGATGATCTCTAAGCAACTCTGTACCACTATGGTGCTGCAGACAAAAAAGAAAATCATCTTGGATAAGAAACCTGGAGTCTTCCATTCCTTGAAAGACAATAATCTGAGTGTGGTCTACATTATCCTGCTCATCAGAATATTTGCTTATCTGGATCCCCTTCTTTTTTCCCCAGATAACTTCTGCCATGCTGGGTATTACAGATATCGGGCGTGTTCAGGGTGTTATGGCCGTAGACCATGCTGGGTGTTACAGAATTTGCAGTTCCACAATCCTTATTGTCTCAAATGGATACTATTTCCAGACTTACCACACTCCCAACCCCATTGCACACTGTATAACAGAATTCTTGAAAAACAATCGGAAGAGAAAACCTAAAGCAGTTAGAGAAATAAGATGTTACGCCCAGGGGGACAAAATTCAGAAGTCCACTGACTTATCAGAAATAATGCAAGCTAGGCGATGATGGAAGTGACTGATGTTTTTAAAGTGCTATTTTAAAATAAAAGTAAAATCATCATCCTAGAATTCTATAATCAGATAAAGCATCCTTCAAAACTATAGGCTAAAAAAATATTTACAGTAAAAGGCTTAAAGAATTTGTCACCACAGATCTTCACTGAAAGAAATATTGAAGGAAGTTTTTCAAGCTGGAAGGAAAGTGAAAGTAGATGAAAACTCAAATCTACCAAAGGTATTAAGAGCACTGGAAGTGGTAAATATGTGGGTAGAAATAAATGGGGAAGGGATTGATTGCTACTTATTTAGCAAAAAATTTGATAGTCTACATTCATTTTTAATGATGATAACATCAGATTTGGGGTCTTTTTAGTGAAGAAATGATGTCTGAAGAAGTTCACAATCTACTGCTTGTCATCTAATTGTGGGTATTACGTATTTGCAATATTCCCTGCTAATTAATTCTTTAATCATTAGGTCCAGTGGAAATATTTTGCTGAGCATGGGGAAGAAAGTGGGAGACCTGAAGATATATCCAATTATTGAGCCCTTTACTCTGTTCTCATATAATTTTCCCTGTAATTTGGATAAGTAAGCATCATAACCCCATGATAGAGATAAGAAATTAGGCTCAGAGAGGTTAAGCCATGTGTGCAAGGTATACAGCTATTTGCTTCTCATTTGGGTTTTGAATTACAGTTTCATGTAACACTAAAGTCTTAGTTGGTTTATATGGAGACACCGTGTTTTAAGATGCTTTAAAAGTCCGTCTGAGAAAGGGAGATCAAAGAGTAAATAGCATCTCCTAAGTGAGCAAGTGACTACACTCCTCTGGTTTTCAGTTTTTCCATCTATAACGTGGGAAGAAGGGACTGGGATCAAATGGTACATATTTTCCTTCCCATCTGTATCATCTGTCACTCTGAACTCAAAGGACTTCCCAGTGGTACCACCATTCACCCGATTGTCTACACAAGACTTCTACCTAAGTATCTACCCTATATCAGTCACTAAGCCCCATGGATTCCATTCCCTATATTTCTCAGATTCATCCATTGCTTTCTAGTGTCATTGTTTTTGTCCAAGCCCAGGGCACTAGCATCTTTATCTGGACCAATACTTCTTCATTAGTTTCCCAATGTTCAGTCCATGCAACAAGTATGTTGGAATTTTTTTAGTCCTTTAAAAAATGTGAAATATTTCAAACATGTAGGAAAATCAGAAAGTAATACAAAATATATGCTGCTCCTTTCAGAATTAACAAATGAGAACTTTGTCATTTGCTTCAGATAGCTTTGAAAGTAATATATATATCAATAATTTCTTTATATGTAAAGTCCCAAAATAAATATTAAAATCCCCATATCACAGTTTTTATTTCCTTCCTTCCCTCACGGAAGTAAACACTACCTTATAGAAGCTGTGCAGCCATCTGAGCTACTATTTCCAATATTGGAACCATGAGAAAATTCATATTTTGTGGGACTTAAAACTTATGCAATTTTTATATAGAAAAAAATACAATATTAAGAATTTAAAGTTAGGCACAAAAGTTTATATTTATTTAAAAAGTGAAACATAATTGAAAAAAAGTTAAACTGACAAATGTTACATAAATGACAAAATCCAGAAAAGTAACATAACGTTTTATTAACTAAAGGCTTGACTCACCTCTATAATACTTTTTCCCTACAGTCTTGGCTGAATATTCTTTGACTGACACTTCAAATTGGAATGCTTTAGAATATCATTTTCTATAGAGAGAAGAGAAAGATAATTCAATCTTTTCTCCAACACAGTGGTTTACAAGTTGTTTCTTTATTACTGATAGTCTAGAATAACTTGTTTAAGTTTTAATTCATCTTGGGAATGTCTTGTAAACTTCGGGGATAGTTGTCCATTTGGGGAAAATTTAAGTTTTCTTCATATATGAGCTGTCATATTTCAAGGTAAATCAAGTTTTCTTGTGCAGTGACTTAATTACCCTTTGAGTTGATGACACTGACTAATCTACCCATGTCTTCTGGTGCTGGATACCTTTAGGCGACATTCATGTTCACATATGACCTCTGGCCCTACACCTGTATGTGCTGATGCTAGGTGATTTAGCACAGAGGGTGGTAGGAGTGCTCCCAGAAGCCATTCCTGCTTGGGGATGTGCGTAGAAGGGAAGTGACTGAAGTACAAAAACATATTCCCCAGATGAAATATATCTCCGATTCAACTTTCCCTTAGCAGCTCCTAAAACTCTTCATGGCCATTCCAATGTCACTGGCACCAGAAGAAATGCAAAGGGAAAAGTAGAGTGGAAAGACTTGGTCTTAACTGATTACTGTTAAAATATCTGAATTTTGCAAGATTTACGAAAACATATGACTATGAGAACAGCAGACTAGGATGCCTCCCAAGACTTTGGAAGGGGTCCATAAGGGAGAAGCCTGCTTCTGAAGTTTCCATTAGTGTCATAGCAAATCTGCCTTTGATGACCACATATACGACGCCGTGTCTGGAGACCACCCCCTCCCCTAGTCTATCATGGTGTCTTTGTGCAAATGGGCAAAAAGCTGCTCCTCTAGGGGGATGCGTCTCCATGAGTGAATGGCTTTATGATCAATAGCACCTTCGTACAAGTAACATGGTGCTGCATCCTTCAAGCAAGTGAAAACCAGAGAGGGACAAGGCTCGGCAAGAAGGCTGGGAGTTAGATTTTGTCCCCTGCTCATTCTTTCAGCCTGTCACTCCACATGGGCACAGTCCTATGCCCTAACCCTGTATTCACGCACTCATAAGCAGGATGTAGTATATTCTCATGTGATTTAAATTTTTCTTTGAATGGAATCATGCTGACATATCATTCTGCAATTATCTGTCTCATATGGTAGGTTTTAGAGAAATATTCGTGATAATTTGAATAGGTACATGGATAGATATAATTCAGTCATTTTGCTTGGAATACTGTATTCCATTGTTTGAGTATTTCAAATTACATTTATCATTCCCCACTCTACTTAACATTAAATCTATGGTCCCCGCTTTTTTCTTTTAGAAATAGAGTAGCAATGAACATCTTGGACATATTTCCTTGTGTTAATGAAAGTTTCCATTCTATTTAACTGGAAGTGGGATTGCTGGGTTGTACAGTTAGGTGCATATTTAATTTTACTAGATAGTTCCAAACTCTTCTCCAAAGTATTTGAAACTATTTATATTTCCTCCAGTATCATATGAATTCCTGACTCCATACTTTAAAAAAAAATTGCTTTTGTAGATTTATACTTTCGCCAGTTCAAAGAGGAGTGAAATTGTTTCTAATTTTATTGTAAAATGTGATTTTTGTGAATACAAGAAAAGTTGAAGAATTAAAAAAAATATCTATCAATGTTCTAGTTGCCTTTATTGTAACTTGAATATTTGTATGCTTTTTTCCCGTTTTTCTATTGAGTTGTTTGATTTAAAATAAAAACCTAAATTGGCAGCATTTAAAAAAATATTTTATGAACTCTAATATTTTTGGGGTATATGGGTTGCAAGTATATTTTTCCATTCTTTGATTGTCTTTCAATTTTGTTATAGGGAATTTTTCACACAGAACATTTTAATGTTAATGTAGTTATATTTATTAGTTATTTTATTTATGGTTTTCGTTTTTAACATTTTTTTCTTAGGTATTCATTTCTTATCCCAGGTTAGTAAAAAATATTCTATTTTATCTGAATTATCTAAAATAGATTATTATACTTTAAATTATTAGACATTTTAATAGTAATCTTTAATCCATTTAATTTTTTTTTCTGTGTGGTGTGAGGTAGGAATCTATTTATGTTTGTTCTTACTTAGAAGCATCCAGTTTTTCTCCAATGACGTTTATTGAATTGCTCATCTTTCATCTCTGACCTGCAATCCCAGCTCTGCCACATGCCAAGTTTCCTTGTGTGAGTGGGATGTTTCTGGGCTGTTTATTCCGCCCCACATATTAATTTGCTTATTTCTATAACATACTGAATATTTTAATGCCAACGTCTTTAAAATATCTTGATATCTGATTAAATAGTCCTCCACCCTCCTCCTTTTTCTCCTTCTGCATCTGCAAAACTGCTTGGCCATTCTTGGCTCTTAACTCTTCCATATACATTATAGAATTCGTTATTTAAGTTACAGTAACACAACATATTGAATCTCTTGTGATTTTGTTTGAAATTTCATTTTGTGCATTGATTACCTTGGTATAAAATGACACCTTAATGATAGTTCATTCTTCCTCCCTATAAACACAGTCTATACCTCTATTAATTTGGTCCTTGGACCAAAGTAGTATCAGAAGCATTCAGGGACAGATGAATCAAATTAGCCTAGGAGTGGAGTCATTGCTCTATAAGTGGAAACATTCTGGAGGCAGATGACTTTTAAGTGATATCTGGGCACTGACTCAACTTTCTTTGCCTGGATGTTGGACTGTAGCCTAGCGAGAGTTTAATGTTTGTAAACATTGAACACAGTGCAGAAATTGTTAGTAGAGTTTATAATTCTAACATTCACTCATGGTATAAGATGAAGAGTGTAAAAGTACAAAGGGGTACCATTTTTCCTTCTTTCTCAGGTCCAGCAGGACTTTCTGCACATGGAGAGAGCCATACGCCTTGTGTGTGCTGTAGGTAACCACGAGCCAAGGGAAAAGCTGAATTCAGAGCCACCTCAATTCCACTAAGTTCTGAATCTTAGCTAAATACAGTTAGAATTTTACCAGAAATAATGGCATACACTTCCACCACTGTGTTGATGGTCTGCAGTTTCACAGAAATTAGTAGGGGTTTTGTTTGTTTGTTTTTTGTTTCTGTTTTGTTTTTTAATCTTTCTCAGGACTTGGTGAACTCATGGAATCTAAGGACTCATGCATATGGAAGTTCTCAAGCATTATATCTTTGAATGTCGTCTCTTTCCCATTCTTTCATTTATTTGACCTAGAATTTCTTTAAGACGTATTTGGATCTCCTCAATGTTTCTCACAGTTTCTTTATATCTTTGTAATAACTTTCCCTTCTTTACATCTCAGAGCTATTTTCTGCACAATGTCCTGAGGTTTCCACTTGAAGAGCTGTGATGAATTTGAGATTTTACACTTTTTGCAATCAAGTTACCTTGTCACAATTTTACAGACACTAGTAGGGAAACAGAAGTCCTATGGGTCAGAGACAAAGAGGTTCCTCTTCACAGCAAAAGTAACAGCAAGAGTTACATTGTAGCTTTGGATGGACAAGCCTCAACTCCCGTGAAGTGTGACGGTGAAGGCCAAGTAATACCTACATACACAGCAAGCGGTGATGTGTTATAGAACAGAAACCCTGAGTTGAGTAGACTCTGATCTTACATAAAGCCTGCTGGCCAAACTGGCTTTCCTCTTCTCCAGAGAGAGAGACATGAGTTTTATCACCCTTGCAGGAAAGCAATTGTCTCTCAGGAGGAAAGGAAATATCTCTAGGTTTATTACCTGCAATATCTCCAGGGAGAGAAATCTCAAAATCTCTCCAGAAGGAGTCACCATCTTTATCTTTACTTACCCAGAATATTAATAAATTCTCTCTAGAGGGAGTTTCTCTATCTTTCTGGGGCTGCCTGCTTGTATAAACATTCCTGAAAAGATAGTCCTGGAACACATGGATTGTTCATTTCTGGATAGAGAATTATCTCCCAATATAGATTATCTTCCCTACATGAGTCCTCTCTTGAGATGTTCTAATCTATTTTTTAACTTATGGGCTAAATTTTAATTTGTTTATGTAATTCTCATTTTTAAAATGTCATTCATTTTCAAATTTTTAAAATATCTTCTTCTGTTCTTGAATTTAAATTACTTTTTAAAGCTCTCTTTAAATATTATTTTAAAATCCCTTTCAAATGGTCCTGTTATTCCTAATTCTTGCTTTGCTAATTTTCCTTTTCATTGGGTTAGTTTACTTATTTTTACTATTAGTGGTTTTATTTCCTCTTGTGTGTTTTTTGTTTTTGTTTGTTTGTTTGTTTTGGTGAAAGCAACATGTGCTTTGAGTTATAGAGGTACCTCCACCCTCTCACGTTTGCATCTACCAGAACTCTAGGGTTTTTCTAATTTCATATCAATTACTCCACTGAATGTTTTGGTTTGGGATTTTCACCCCAAAAGAGTGGGGGTAACTTTAACCCATCCACTTTTATCCACAGTTCCAGCTACATTTTCTAAGTTCTACTGTTTTTTTAGTGCATAGCACATAGCAACTAAAATATATTGAGCACTTATTATGTGCTGGGTACTGTGCTAAGTGCTTCACATATATTATCTTACTTTACCTTTGCTATAACCTTGAAATGTGTACAATTATTCATCTTATTTTATGGATGGAAAGGTGAGACTTGCCAAGATGCAATTATTTTCCCATAATCACAAAGCTATTAGTGGTAGAACTAAGATTCAAACACAAGCCATGTGGCCTTAGAGCTCCTACTCTTAACTTCTATATTAAGTATCCCTCGAAGAGGACAAAAAAATATGTGCTAAGTGAGTGAATGAATGATCTAGTAAAAATTCCTAAATAAAAGCTGCTAACTCTCCTTCTCCCCATGGCCTCCCACATCCTTCTCCCAAGGTCAGTGTCTGAATGTCCACAATCCCATCAACTCAACCACAGCAACTGTGATGATTAAAAAAACAAACAAACCCGCAGAACAATCAACTACCGCTGTCCTCTCTGAAAGGTGTAAAGGCTTTTCAGAGTCTTCCCACTGGCATGTAAAATGCTACTAAAAGACTGTGCTGAGAAGACTCAGAGGACCTGTTCCCAAGAAATTGGGCACCGGCTTTTCTTCTGGTACAGCGCCTCCTAATCATTCCACTTGTATAAGGTCAGAGGGCTTTTAAAATATGTTATCAAAATGGAATTTATCTCAAATACTCCCCTTTGGCTTCTCTAGAATTGTAACTTTCCCATTCGTGATATGTGGATTAGTATTCTTCAATTCTCTCAGTATGAGTTGTTTCAAATGTGTGCATGGTAGATTTATGTGAAACGCGGGAGACAGTCGGTGGTTCATGAGTTTAAGCCCTGGATCCACACCTAACTCACTGGGTGATATGAACCTCTGTTTTCCCATCTGTAAACTGCACAAAGGTATTTGTTGAGCAACTAGTAAGTGCCAGGCCTTAAGAATACAGAGATAAAGCAGATCTGACTCACACCCTCAAAGTGCTGCTAGATCAATGGGGAGGTAGATATGCAAACAGAAAGATGTAAGTACTAGAGAATGAAAGCGGAGTGTTTGGGGAAAATAACTGCATTTTGACAAGACAATAAAACATATCTTATTCAAGTGTGATTGATAGTGAGCAGGACCCTGTGGGGTTCCTGGGCACAAAAGCCTTTCCGTGTCCCCCATTTCTTGATTACAGGAAATAGGCTTCACTCAGCCTCCATGACCTTCCCTGAGTTCCAACTAGCAGGTTCAAACCGTTGCTAAATAGGGAAGGCAGGGGATGCAGAGACAGGGGAGGAACAGTCAAGAAACCATAGTGCAGCCTTGAGGCAGGGTCCTGGTTCCCCCTCAAGGATACACACAACAACATCTTTGAGCTGTTTTGCAGACACTGAAACCCTCACCAGGTGGGAGAAGTTAACTATGCGCTGCCCACAAGCACGCACACCCCAGACCGCGTGGAACCGGAAGGCTGATGATGCCGACTCCCACTACCTCCCCACCAACCAATCAGAAGAGTGTCCACGAGCTGATCACGCCCTCTTTGACCCATTACTATAAAACTTACTCACTACTCCCTCCAGGATGGGACACACAGTTCTGAGGGCATTAGCCTGCTGTGGCCCCCTTTGCCTGGCAAAACAATAAAGGTATTCTTTTCTACTTCACCCAAAACTCTGCATCTGAGATTTAATTCTGTGTCAGGGTACAGAAGCCTGATTCAGCTTCATCATGATTGTAAACTGGGAGTTAGTTGGGGTATTGTTAAGGTGATCCTGAATGAGAAAATATTCAGAGACTTGCATGAGGTTTCATTAGGGCAAAAAGAAGCATTTTCACCAACCTGAGAGTTACAAAGAGGATATTCTGGAAATGCCACTTGAGTAGAGAGTTGAGACATGAGTAGGGTTTTGACAGGTAGGGTGAAGGATAGGGGAGAGAGGGCTGGGTTTATACCTTGAAGATTCTATGGAGCAGTGTCCTGGCAGACCTTTACAGTAGGAATTTGAACTTTATTTTCACAGTGCGGGTGGTAGGAGAGTGGACTTTGGACTCGGATCGTTCGGACTTGAATCTTGACTTCCCACTTATTAGATGTGCCAAGCTTGGGCAGGTTGGTTAATAATAGCAACTAATAATAGTATTTATTTCAGTGTTGTTGCAAAGGGTGAACAAAGTAGCACAGTAAAATGACGACAACAATGCACTGTGCGTTGAAAGTACTTAATAAATGGTTGTGGGCTTCCCTGGTGGCACAGGGCTTGAGAATCTGCCTGCCAGTGCAAGGGTCATGGGTTCGAGCCCTGGTCTGGGAAGATCCCACATGCCGCGGAGCAACTGGGCCCGTGAGCCATGGCCGCTGAGCCTGTGCGTCTGGAGCCTGTGCTCCGCAACCGGAGAGGCCACAACAGTGAGAGGCCCGCGTACTGCAATAAAGAGTGGCCCCCGCTTGCCGCCACTAGAGAAAGCCCTTGCACAGAAACGAAGATCCAACACAGCCAAAAATAAATAAATTTATTTTTAAAAAATGGCTGCTATCATCATCATCATCATTATAAACTCAATGGCATCCCTCATCTTGAAGTCTGAGATCAAGGGAGATTCTGAAATGCAGCTGGAATGAACTACGCGGAAGACATAGATGGATGGATCTAAATATTGGGTTGGCCAAAACGTTCCTTCGGGATTGTCCGTAAGATCTTATGGAAAAACCAGAACGAACTTTTTGGGCCAACCCAGTATTTTCTTTGCCATTAAGAGATCAGAACATCCCTGGCTAGTTAGGAGATTTTTCTCTGCTAATGAGGAGATACAGGCCTCCTGAAGAATGATGAGGTCACTGTGCGAAGACAATCACCTCTAATTAGGAGCAAAGTTTAAGTGGCAGATTTGTTCAGGTTATTTTTCCTCACAATGACCCTGGTATTTATTGTGTAGTGGCAATTGTTATGGTGATACAAAAGTGGCTAAGCTGGGAAAGCATTGTGAAAGCATCTGCAATGAAGACACCGTCTTAACTTAGGTCAACATTTGTCATCTTTGATTCCTTAGATGTGGGTTTAAAACACAGCACAGCATATTTCCATGATGCTGGTAGACATCATTCAGATAACAAAATATCCCACCCAAAGGTCTGTGTAGGAGACGGTCTCTGCATTCTCTCTGTCCTTGAGCCTTGAAGGCAGCCCACGGACCAGCAGCATCGGCTTCACATGCAAAGCCCCGGGAACCATCCCCAGCTGTCTGAACTAGACTGTGAGTCTCTACCAGCTCCCCAGGTGATTGGATGGCATATTCCAGTTTAAGAAGCCCTGTTCTATGTCAAGTGTGAATTCCAGATATGGCCAGCCGATGAGGATATAACCCACCCGTGGTAACCAGTTAAGGGTTTCTTTTGTTTGTTTGTTTTTTTTGCTTTTATGGTTTTGCGGTACGCGGGCCTCTCACTGTTGTGGCCTCTCCCGTTGCGGAGCACAGGCTCTGGACGTGCAGGCTCAGCGGCCATGGCTCACGGCCTGTGGGATCCTCCCGGACCAGGGCACAAACCCGTGTCCCCTGCATCGGCAGGCGGACTCTCAACCACTGCGTCACCAGGGAAGCCCCAGTTAAGGTTTTGACAAAGCTATTTCAGACTGAATGTGCTAAAAAGGAACTGGAATGCTTGTTCTACACTTTTAAAATGATAAGGCTTGAATGGAACCTAGAAATAACAACCTTTTACTGAGGTATTACTCTTAAAAGTAGCAAAGTCTAGATCAAATCAAGGTCATTTGAATTTAGGTTCATTGTTTTTTTTGGTGACATACTCAGGAAACATGAACTCTAGGCCTGGTTTCACTTCTTACCTGCTGGGTGACTTAAAACATATCGCTTCACCTCTGGTCTTCAGTTTCCCCACCTGCACAATGACTGATTGGGTGTCCTCTGATTACTGCCCAGCATTGTTGACTCACTGTGTCTGGTCACACTTTGGATCTGCCCATATGTGAGGAGGTGACCATGGTATACTCACAGGTGAAGCTTGCCCTGAAACCAGTTTCCAAATCAGCATGACTAACATATCTGCTTGATTATTTCAGTCATTTTTTCCCATTCATGAGGAAAAATGTTCCTCAGAGAATGACTTCGCATTAATTCATGGCTTTGCTTGGCTGTCAAATTAATTGCAGCTATTTTCATTGCTGATCAGAAGGACACACATGCTTTGGATACAGTCTGATGCTGATTAAAAGTTATTATCTGTTTGGAAATCTGCCTGCCTTTCCCATCCTACCTGCTGTCAAATTTTAATAGTGTTGAATCAGACCCCTAATAAGAATTGTAATGACAACCTACATTTGACAGTGCTTTATATTTTCCAAAGCAGTTTCAAGGGAATTATACACATGCATTATCTCATTGATCCCCCAAGGCAGATAGGGAAAGAGGGAACACAGTGGATGGTTTGTCTGAAAGCCTGGATTAGCTTCTCCAATTGAACAGTTGACACTCATTTTCACCCTGCAGAGAGAAGAAATTTAGAGTCAAATATGGCTATTACATATTTCAGGACTCTGATACTTTTGTCCAGACATTATGTCATTTACTGGTCACCACCGTGCTTACAAGTGCTTATCTTGTACCCTGTTTTTCAGATGAAATAAATAAAAGCACATGTCGGTGAAGTGCCCTGTGCAAGGTCACCTGCTCCAAATAAGAGGATTCAGAATGTAGATCCCAGACTTCTGACTCCAGCCGGTCTCCTCCCTTATTCCCGTGGAAATGAAAATACAGAGTGTTGTTCTTGCCTGAGGTTCAGGTCAGGGGAGTGGTGTTGAAGGGCAGCCTTTATGGCACCTGATTGGTTGAAACCGGGATCATCACACTGTTACTAGGGCTCTTTGGAGAAAAGCTTTCATGAATACCTTTATTGACATTTTCTTTTGTTTGTCAAAATAACATTGTAAGCTTGACATCATTAACCCCACTTTACAGATGGGGAAACAGGAAAATTCTGGTTTCACTCTGGTCTGCTTAGCTGTTTATTGAAAGAGTTAGAAATTTAACCCCAAAATCTGTGCTTTAACAAGGCACCACCACCCTGCAGTTACATTTATTTTACCAACCTGTCTGTGGTGTCTTCATTATCTATAAACCCCAGTAGATCATGCTTGCTTTTTCATTTATTTATAAGTATTTATAATGTCACAACCATCAGGATGGCCATTATCCAAAAAAAAAAAAAATGGAAAATAAGTGTTGGTGAAGATGTGGAGAAATTGAAACCCTTGTGCATTTCTGGTGTTAAATGGTATGGCCACTGTGGAAGACAATATGGAGTTTGCTCAAAATTTTAAACATAGAATTACCATATGAACTAGCACTTCCACTTCTAGGTATATACTCGAAAGGACTGAAAGCAGAGACTCAAACACGTATTTGTACACCAATGATCATAGCAACGTTTTTCACAATGACCAAAATGTGGAGACAACTTTTTGGTTGTCCATCAATGGATGAATGCGTAACAAATAATAAATAAACAAAACATGGTATACATACAATGGAATATTACTCTACCTTAAAAAGGAATGGGATTCTGATATATGCTGTGACATGGATGAAATTTAAAGACATTACGCTCAATGAAATAGGCTAGTCACAAAAGGACAAATATTGTACGATTCCACTTATACGAGGTACCTAGAATAGTCAAATTCATAGAAACACAAAGTAGAATAGTGACCACCATTCTACTTAACAGGTTAGCAGAGGCTAGGGAAAGGAGGTAGAGAGGAGTTATTGTTTACTGGGGACAAAATTTAAGTTTAGTGTGATAAAAATGTTTTTGAGATGGATGGTGGTGAAGGTTGCACAACAATGGGAATGTATTTAATGTCACTGGTTTGTACACTTAAAAATGGTTAAAACCATCAATTTTATATTACGTATATTTTCCACAATTTTAAAAGCAATGTTAAAAATCAATATTCATAAAGCATATTAGTTTTATTGATGGTGAATGATGCAGTGACGGAGAAGGCATAGCCCATTATCTCAAGAAGCCAACCATCTACCTATTTGGAACAGTAGATGTATAAACAACCAAACATAGTACAGAATCCTAACAGCTCTAATTAGAGATATTCCGAATCAATGAATCCTCCCAAATATTGACAATTTTCTGTTGAAACACCCAGAATGTTTTAAAGGTGATTAACAACTCATGATAGCAACCTTTCTAAACCATTATCCATTTCCCTGTTTAACTGCATTGAGGAAACTGAGCATTTATTCATTATTCATCTATATATTTCATTCACTGACACAAATTTATTGGACAAATACTATGCAGCAGGCAGTGTTCAAAGTTTAGGGACATAGAGACGAATGGGACCTGGCTCTAGTCAACATCTGGGGCTGCAGAGAACAGACACGTCAGAAATGGAAAATATATAATACGTATATATAAAGATAAGCATATATATGTATATATACAGTAACTCTGGTGAAATCTGCACAGAGTACAGGGGTGAAAGAAGGCACAAAGGTTAAGTGGTTGATATATTTGGGCAAAGGGTAGTCTGAGAAAGCAAATCAAAGTAACAACTTCATGGAATCTTGAAAAGTCACTAGGATTTTGCCAGATGTAAGGTGGAAGGAAGGAATCTTGAGCAGTGGGAAGAGTGACTAAGGCCTAGAGGCCTAAACCACAGGTTGATCCGTGTGAGTTAAAGAAGTGAAGGATGCTTTCTCTAGAGATGAGACTGGACAGGACTTCAGGGGCCAAATCATGAAGGACTTTGTATGCCGGTTTGAAACACACACCATTGGCAGTAGGGTGTCACTAAAGAGTTTTAGGTTAAAAAAAAAATGGTCCTCAGTGACAGTTCCATCTTGGAGAGATCAGCTCGGCAGCTTTGAGGAGGATAGATTGGAGTCATGAGCTGTTGGAAAAAGATATGACACGTAAGAAATTAAGATGATATGGGTGTGATCGAGGTGGCAGCAGGGGAAATGGAGAGGAAGGTAATCAACACAGAAAATGATGAGGTGTCATTGATAGAACTTGGTCATAAATTAAAGGAAGCAATGAGAAAAAAATGAGCAGGTTGCAAACCTTCAACCTTTATGCATATCAATAAATTATATTAGCTGTATAATGGAGATATCTCCGGAAGTTATAAGTTGTACGATCTGTACTTTTCTGGTTGAACATTTCTTTGTCTTTTCCCTATTGTCAGTCGTCATTCAGTTTTAACTTCCAGGAGGTGGTTCCCTTCTAATTTGCAGTCTGTTACATCCTAGGAAAAAAATGAGGTCAATGAAGGTGTTGACTTCTTGACAATGCTGTATAGGTAACCCTAGTATGTGATGCCGGAAGGAAGCCGATGTTAAGGAACATGACTTGTTCACTTCTCTATCTCCCTGAAAAGTGCTTGCATATAATAGATCTTGTCACATAAATAAATGAACAAGTGAATGAATGAAATATAGGAAACTATTTTTTAAATAGGGGATGTTCTGAGGGCTTGAGAGAGGTTTGATACTGCTTGCATGAAGAATGAAGAATGCTGAGGTGTAGGAGGGGGAAAGAAAGCTAGAATGATACTCAGGGTCTGATAGAAGTAAAGTAGAGAATATTTATGAAAATAGGTAATGATTATATATTGCAGTATATTCTAAGCCATGCCTTATGTCTAGTACACATGTGTGAGCCCACTGTGTGTGCTATTAACCTAGACCGAGGTGTATTGATTTGAGTTTGGTTGAAGGTACTGATCCCCTGGTACCCCTGTTGAGGTTCCTCGTAGCCTCTGACAGCTTCAGCATCAGTCCTTCCAAGGCAGCATGAGTCGGAATCTCTAACATTAGGACAAAGCGCTAGGCTAGTCCATTCTTTCCCATCTGCTCTCATCTTCTAGAGGCAAACAACAACCAAAGGATCTGAGGGTGCTGAGAGGATGGGAGGGCTGGATGAAGTTACAGAAGAAGCTGAGGATGCTCACTGCAAAGTTTTGAAAAGGGTCTGACACATCCTCCCGTTCTTCCCAGGAAAAGAAACATGAAAGAGAATATTGTAAACAGTGTTCAAAAAG
This sequence comes from Neophocaena asiaeorientalis asiaeorientalis, assembly GCF_003031525.2. NCBI lineage: Eukaryota > Metazoa > Chordata > Mammalia > Artiodactyla > Phocoenidae > Neophocaena > Neophocaena asiaeorientalis. Next base: position 14,213,308 of record NW_020172779.1, read on the forward strand.
GAACCTTAGCCTGAATTCCACCTCTTGCACCAGCATAAAATGAAGGAGGTGGTAAAATTGGCAGGTAGACTGTGTTGAGTTTTTTTGGGGGGTATGCGGGCCTCTCACTGTTGTGGCCTCTCCCGCTATGGAGCACAGGCTCCGGACGCGCAGGTTCAGCGGCCATGGCTCACGGGCCCAGCCGCTCCGTGGCATGTGGGATCCTCCCGGACCGGGGCATGAACCCGTGTCCCCTGCATCGGCAGGCGGACTCTCAACCACTGCGCCACCAGGAAAGCCCTGTGTTGAGTTTTGATTCAGCAAGACTCCCTGGGGGATTTTTCTCACCTGTTTGAAACCTGAACTCTCAGTAGCTGGGTCTCTGTCTCCAGTTATTTCTCCCCCGGGGGCTTTTCTCACAGGCTACTCTCCAGCTACTGATGCTGCAAAGCCTCCTCAATCCTCGCAGGCTGAAGTCCAAACTCCTTGGTTGCCATTCGAAGTCTGTGTGGGACTCTTGTTTCCTCTTTCACCCTTGCCTCCTTGTACTTTAGATTCCAACCAGGTTAGCATGGTAGGGTTCTCCAAATGAGTCACATTAGATATTTTCTCTAAGACTTTTCTGGTTCTAAAATAGCACTCCCTTCTCTACGCAATCCTCACATCTGAGTAACGCAAACCCACCGTTTAGGATTATCAGACACTCCTGTACCACCTGTCCTCCTGAGTAGCATTGACTCCCATTACAGTTGCTTGTTTTTTGCGTGTTCATGTTTGCTTCATACCTTATATTTCACAAGGCTGAGGGCCTTTCCCTTTAACTCTTTGATTCCAGCATAAAAAGAATGCCTGAGACTTAGGCAGCATCAAATAAAATGAGCCATATATAGATATTTGCAGGAGCTAACTTTATAATTTAGAACCTATTTCAACTCTTTCAAGTCTATCAGCTTCATTCGATTGACTCAGATACTCATTGACACAGGACACTTAGGAAACTCCAGTGATTGTGTATGTGAATCAAAAGGAAAAGATAAATGACAGCAGTCACATAGCCCTATTCTCCTAGCCGTGGGCTGAGGGTTGAAAGTTGTTATGGGCTGAGTTGTATCTGGCCAAAGTTCATATGTGGAAGCCCTAACCCCCAGGACCGCAGAATGTGACTGTATCTGGAGATAGATCTTTACAGAGGTAGTTAAGTTAAAGTGAGGTCATTAGGGTGGACCTTAATCCAAAATGACTGACATCCTTGTAAGAAAAGGAAATTTGGACACAGAGTGAATATTATGTGAAACCTCAGGGAGAAGATGGCCACCTACGAGCCAAGGAGAGAAGCATCAGAAGAAACCAACCCTGCCAACATCTTGATCTTGAACTTCTAGCCTCTGGAACTGAGAAAAAATAATCGTTAATTGTTTAGCTACCTGGTCTATGACACTTTGTTATGACAGCCCTAGCAGACCAATGCAGAGATGTTGAGATGTCTGCACAGATCCCCAGGGTAGATCTAGCTCACTGTAGATCCAGGGCAATGGTTCCTTCTGGGTCACAGTACCTCTGTGTGATACCCCATCTTTACTACCCAGTGAGAGTAGGGCTGGGTCTCAAGGACTCCCCTTGTCTGTGACCGGGGGAGCTATTGTTTCTACTGGAAACCGTTCCCATCAGAGCAGAAGCAGACCATTTTTGGTTCTGCTTCTCATTGGTCTTTCTCCCTCATGTTGGTTAGATCAGGAGATGGGGTAGGAAGTAATATTTATGTCTTTTGGCTTGTTTCCTCATCAAGTCACACAAAGGATTTGGGACACAATTTATTTTGCCCTGGAGGTGAAAACTTTATATTACCTAGAGGGACAAATTTAATAAACACAAACAAATAAGTCGCCCTGAGTCTTATTGACTATTACAAGGGTATGTGTTACTGAAGAAACAATTTAAATAAAAATATACACATGCTGTGAAACTTGAACAGTAAGATAGACTTGCTCTGTTTTAATTTTTTCTAAAGAGAAAAAAAGGTCACTGAACAGAAGAGGTTGAAACCAGGTTCCCTCTTTTCCTCCCAACTTTCAAGTGTTGACAATCACAATTAATAATGATGATGGTGACAATGATGATGATGACAAACTCCAAAATACAGTTACTCTCATTGTACGCACGATAAAAGGAGATTTTTAGGGCCTAATGGTCACCCACATGGTAAATGGCAGAGTGAGGATTTGAACTTGGGTCTCTCTGATCCTCAAAACTCAAGCACATGCTAAGAACATGCTATCCTGCCTTGAAAAGGGAATGTAGGAAACACGTCTGCAAACACTGTGAAATGCAAACTCTATATGTCATCTTGTGTCGTAAACCACCTCTGAAGGCATTATGCTAAGTGAAATACAGTCAGACAGAGAACGACAAGTGCCACATGACCTCATGTGTATGTGGAATCTAAACAACAACACCAAATCCTACCAAACTCATGGAAAAAGAGATCAGATTTGTGGTTTTGCCAGAGCTGGGTGGTGGGGGAAGTGGCGGGAGACCGGAGGAAGGTGGTCAAAAGGTATAAACTTCCGGTCACAAGACGCGTAAGTACTAGGGGTATAACATACAGCATGATGACTATAGCTGACATCGGTATGTGGTATACAGGAAAATTGCTAAGAGAAGAGATCTTAAGAGTTCTCATCACAAGGAGAAGTTTTTCTTTTTTTATTGTAGCTATACCATATGATGGATGTTAACTAAATCTACTGCGATAATCATTTCACAATTATGTGAATCAAACCGTCATGCTGTATTCCTTAAACGTATACAGTGATGGATGTCAATGACTTCTCAACAAAACTGGAAAAAATATGAGAAAAAACACCTCTGAAGATTGCATTTTAATTGATAATGGAGCAGGGATTGAATATTCACCATATCTTCAGCAGTGTATTTGTGGTTACGAGAAGGAACCGTAACTTTCAGAACAATGTCAAGCACAGCAGGAATCATTTGTTCGCCCTGTTGCAGAGGACAGCAACCCATACACCCAACGAGGGTTTCACTAAAGGACTTCTAGGGCTCTTTCTAACTTTCGTGACCTTTGCTTCTATTTATTTATTTTTAAAATTTACTTTAACATCTTTATTGGAGTATAATTGCTTTACAATGGTGTGTTAGTTTCTGCTTTATAACAAAGTGAATCAGTTATACATATACATATGTTCCCATATCTCCTCCCTCTTGCGTCTCCCTCCCACCCTCCCTATCCCACCCCTCTAGGTGGTCACAAAGCCCCGAGCTGATCTCCCTGTGCTATGTGGCTGCTTCCCACTAGCTATCTATTTTACATTTGGTAGTGTATATATGTCCATGCCACTCTCTCACTTCATGCCAGCTTACCCTTCCCACTCCCCTTGTCCTCAAGTCCATTCTCTAGTAGGTCTGGCCTTTGCTTTTATGACCAAGATGTTATTGTGAGTTCTTACTCCTAAAAAAGCCGTCAGACATCTTCTCAGCTAAATCTCTTACTTTGCAGAGAAAAGGAGGGTCAGGAGAGAAACCGGGCTGCCTGATATCAGAGGCTTGTTGGTGGATGAGGTAAGCTAAGAACCGAGCATGCATGGTCTTTTCACTCAGATGCTCTCACTTACTGAGCTCACTCACCAAGACAGTGGGTAGCCCATCCCGGGGACTCTATCCTGCAGCTGAGGAGGCGGAAGGTCCACAGTGCTGATGTCCCCAAGCCAGGGTGATGCGAACACTTACATGAAGGGCAGGACCACAGAGCTTTGCCAGTGTCCTTGTGACACCCAACATGAGTGATGTTTTAGAAGGAATGGCACCATTGGCCTCTGTCCTTTCTCAGCTTTGGTGGAAAATAACCAAGAACTAGAGAAGGCAAGCAGCCACCATCTAACATTTGGTCAATTTGAGTGTGGGAAAATACAGCTTAAGTCAGCCTGGAAAATCAGTGTTGTGCTGTCTTCCCATTCTGGTTGGTGAACTCTCCACTTGGGCTTTTGGGGTACAGCGATTCTCACTAAGCAGCGGTTGATTAAACAATGGCTTCAGAGCCAGAATGTGAAGAAATAAGACCCCTACCATTTGGGAGCTCACTCATCCTGTGTGCCTGCAAGCCCTGTGCTCCTTGTTCCTTAGGGAGGATACACTCAAGCATGGGAGAAAAACATAAACCAATATCCAAAAGGGTGAATATAGAATTGCCAATGGAATCTAGGCTACAGTGAGAGTTACCTACTGTGATGAGCATCTACAAGACAGTGGATTTTGTCAGGGGTCCAAGGGCTTCCTCAGGGTATTAAAAATTGAACTGACATCATCTCAACAAAAGCCCTGTGAAGTCAGTTTTAAACTCCTGTAAAGCCCCTTTTAAAGTATAAGGAAACTGAGGCTCAGTGAAATTAAAAGAATTTACCAGTCCCAGACAGTAAGTAGCCGAGCACGTATTCAAAGCCAGGATTGTCTAATTCTACACTGTATCCTCCTCCCTAAAACCACGGGTGACACCCTAGGACCCCCTTTTCCCAGACCTCTGGTCCCTGTGCTGTCACCCTGAGTGTATTTGTATTCTCTGAGACATAACCAGCATTTTCAGGAAGAACATGAACTTTAGCGTCGGATAAACTTGGATTCAAATTCTATTTCTTTTGCCTGCTGTGTGACCTTGGACAAATCATTTAAACTTTGTAGGCCTCCCTTTCCTTGGTAACAAAGAAGGAATAATGCTATGTTTTGCTGTTTCCAAGATTAGAATTTGTGAAGAAGGTGCTCCATAGAATAATAATATTAACATTGAAAGCAACAAACCAAAAGCTGTCATTTGTTGAGCGTCTACCATGTGCTAGATACATGAATTATCACATTTATTCCTTATAATAATCCTAGGAGAGAAGCAAAATTATCATCCTCCTTTTAAAGAAGAGAAAACTAGCACATAGTATTAAAATAAGTTGCCCAAAGTCTTAAAGGCAGAGTGGCAGAGCTAGGATAAAAGTCCAGGTAGCCTGGCTCCAAAGCCCTTACCCTTGACTGCCACACTGTATCACCTTCCTAAACACTGTCTATGTCATGTACAGGAGACTGGGAAGTTGGCTGGGTATATCTGGGTATATTTTCCAGCACAAACTTTGTGATCTGTTTTCCCTGTGGATAGTTTGAAGGCTTCGAATGTACACCTAAACACACACACACACACACACACACACACACACACACACACAACACACACTTTCCCTTTGGGGCTCCTGGGGCTGGCCCTTCTGTACTCTTTCAAGGTGTTCTATGGAGGCTGCTCTTGGCTTCATTGCCATCTGCTTGGTTTCCTCCAGCTGCAAAGCTGTAGAAAGAGATGAATCTATTTTTGGTAGTATGTATTTTCTGAGCTGAAACCAACGCAGGCTGCTCTCCAGATCCTCTGAAAAATCACTTCAGTCAGCTCTGAGAATGGCTCACTCATTTTTCTTTCAAACCTCAATTCAGGAGAATGAATTGGAAGAGAGAGAAAGGAAGAGGCACGGGCAGAGTAATTAGAGTGATGGGGGAAAGGGGAAAGGAGGAAAGTCACATACGAGCCGGGCCAATTGTGTGACAGTTTTGCATAAAATAATAACTGCATGATACACACTAAAGACCTACTTATTTAGTGACATTTGAGATTCAGGTGCCATACTGTTGCCGCTTTCTACATCTTTACATTTGCTGGACCCTTTGTCTTAAAAGAGGGCTCCTAAATCTGCTGTCTCCCTGGAGATCTCCTGCATCAAGACTGCATCTCCCATATCCACCCCCGTAATCCCTCCTTGATGGCCCTCCTTTCCAGGCCAGTTCATTTTTAGGTAAAGATTCAGATCTAAAATTCAGAAAGGCTTAAGATCCTAGCCCAACTTTGCTAATTATTAGCTTTTTTTGAATTGACAAAAGCTCCCGAACCTTTCTGAGATTCAATATCCTTCCTTTTTAAAGGAGCATTGCAAAATAATGTCTCATGACTTATTATGAAGGTTAATACAAGAAGACGAAGTGAGAAATAATGCAAGTGATGAAGAAGTGCCTGGTACTAGTCAGGTACTGATTCCCAGTAAATATTTGTTAAATGAATGAATAAAAGAAAGAGACTGACTCAGAGCCTGCACTTAGCAAGTGCTCAGAAAGGTTATCCATTAGTAGTGCACTATCCATTCATTCCTCTCACTATGACAAACGCCCAGAGGTCAGAAGCCTCTTATCACCATCCTCATATTTGTAGAGATTAGCATAATACATGGTATGTGGAAAACTTCCCATCTCACTAATCATTTTTCAAATATTTATCTTGATTATCACATACCTTTGAAGTGATAGGCATTATTACCTTCACTTTACATGTGAAAAAAAACCTGAAGCATAGGGAATAAAAATCCTTCCTTTAATTCAATGTTAGTAAAAACTAGAATAGATCTTGAGCCCAAGCCTCTGACTCTACACTGGGTACTGTCTGCTTTTCCATGGAGAGAAGTAACCCAGCTTGGGGTGGCAGAGACTTATACCTCATCTAACTTTTCCTCATCTTGATGTATGATGCCCAGAAAGAAGGGACTTGCCCAAGCTCACATGGCCACTTGCGGGTGATTGCATTTCTCAAATGCTCCAGTCGCTCAGAGATGAGAGTCAAGTTTATTTTGATAAAAAAATCAAATAGTTATTACTCACCAGTGCAAATGGGTTGTATTCAGAAATACTAAATATTTATGGTTGACAAGGAGAAATTGAATTCATTTACATCTCTTTTGACAAATTAGTTACCTCCTGTAGAATAATTTCTGCTTTTATTCTCAGTACTTAGCTCTACTCCGCACATTCATGAGTCATAGCTTAGATGATGCCTCATTTCAGTTGGCAACGTACTATTTATGGAAGAAAAGATTGTAACATTTTGGATTTGAGCCAGTCTTTTTTTCTTTGAACTTTGCATGCATATCATCGGAGGTGTTGACACCTCTATCGTAATTTCAAGTAACAGAAAACTGATTCATTGAAAAGAACAGAGTGGCTGGTTGCATGTTTCTCTAGGATGGTGTCCCCACTCAGTGACATGTTTCAGAAAAGCTTGCCTTGTCTGTAACTGGATGGGCGATCTCTGTGTTTTTTTAAAAAACTCTTGTTCACAACTCAGAAATGTTTTATGGGGATCATGTTACCCTGTGTCATATTGCCCATTTTGACTGATACACCATCTTCATTCTACCAATTTCTAGCACAGTTACTGGAATATAGTAGTTGTTCAGTACATTTCTGATCTTCCTCTTCTAGCAGTTGAGAGCCTATGGGCTGGGCAAATAGATTACAGAGGTGGAATATTGGGTCAGAATCCTGATATGACCACCTGAACGGCAACCAGCAACCAGCCTGAAAGAATTCCTTTATTCATAAAATCCACTTAGGTTATATACTTTGGAGAATCAAATTAGTTAATATACGAAAGTACTTAGCATAAAATCTAGGATGTAGTAAATTCTCAATGTCGGGAATTAAATAACAATCATTAAATAAATAATTAAAATAATGTGCTATATTTAATTATACGATTACAATAATAATGACGATGACGATGACGACAATGACGATGATACAACCTCACCTGTCTTATGCGGTTTGAGTTAGCCATAAAAATTCACACTAGCCAATGGCCCTAAGGTCTTAGTGGCTTAGTACTGTCACATTTTATTTCTCCCACATGTCATGGTCCTATAAAAGTCTGGTGGCTCTCCTGGTAGCTATCCTCCACCAGAAGAACAATGGCTGAGGAATCCAGGTTCTTTCTTTCATGTGGCTCTGCCCACTTGGAATCCTTTCCTTCCTGCTGCAAGGAAAGCGCAGAAAGCAATATCTTTAATCTGCATTACTCTGACCATAATTCGGTCCCAAGGCCCAACCTTATCGTGATGGAGGTAGAAAATGCAGTCTTTTCTCATGTGGCTGGTACATTCAGCTGCCACATCATTTAACATATAACAACATTTTAGTTGTACAAAGGCTTACTCCATATTATAGGCCAAAGGGCGTTGCCATCATTTACAAGTTATCATTCTATATGGTGAATATGTACTGGATACGTAGAAGGATGCAATGAGAATCTTCAGGCAAAGCATATTTTAAACACACACACACACACGCACACACAAACAAAACAAAACTAAGGAATCAGTGAATTAATGAATTTCCAAAACAGAAGCAACCCAAAAAGAGGCAGAGCTTGTGTTCAGCCTTACAGCATGGATAAGACAGTAAAACAAGGATAGTAATGACGTCAAACTCATGGACCCCTAAAAACAGGCTTTCAGTCTTACCTTCTAGAGAGGGCATTATGCTTGCTTTATTTATGGTACAAGTTTCAAAGCTTTGAACCTTTGTCTATTTATATTCATAATAAAAACATACATTTTTTATCATTTGTCTGCAAATACTACCACTTATTTATTTTATATTATTTATCACAGAGACATTTAAAATGGAGGAGAATAGCCTGTACAATTCACTTATCTTAAATTGTGAGGAAATAAGACTTTCCATATAAGTGAATATTATATGAAACTGAAGCTTATTATTTTTTTATTTTCAAGCTTTCGTCTAATCACTTCTAGTTGATATCTCTCTAATGTTAATTTTGAAATATATATTTCCTGCTTTCTCAAAACCAAGAGGTTTTTCTTTTTCCCAACATGATTTAGCTTCTTAACCTCTGTATGAATTTCATACAAGAGATGTGTATCGAGCCTGTATTGTATAAAAAGAATCGGCCCTATACTCAGTGGCTGCTTTGGGAGATCAGATTAGAAGAGAGAGGCCGCAGGCAAACACATCTTCATTTTGAAGCCTTTCCATCTACATTTATTTTTGCGATGGCATATTACTGTTAGTCTTCTCTCCATGTATTGTTAGCTCTGTGAGGCCAGAAACCAGGTCTGTTTCAACTAGTGATCACGGCCAGAGCCCCCAGCACTTGGCAGGGTGCCAGGCCTACAGCTGGGTCTCAGTAATTTATTCCATGTGAATTAATTCATTTGATAATACATTTTAATTCTTCACCTGATGCAAATTTTCTTTTTCCTATGGCTCACATTTATGTCTAGCATGGCCTAGTAGTTAAAAACACAGACTTGGAATCAAATCCTGGCTTTGTCAATTCCTAGCTCTTGGGAAAGTTATTTAATCTCTTTGTACCTGTGTCTTTATCTGTAGAGTAATGATAGTGCTTGTTTTATAAATGTGTTATGGGTATTAAATGAGTTACTGTTTGTAAGGTGTTTACTACATCTTAAGTACCTTATAAAAATTAAAATATTTGCCAAGGAAGATCTGATTGGATTAGATCATCACTATTGCCCATCTGGGGACAGGTAGTTAATGGAGTTAACTTTTCCCCGCTGGTTTACTCATCTGTGGGTCTAAAGAGTTAGGCCACATGACACAGAACATAGCAACTCATGTGAAAAGACTTCTTGAAAAATGATCATCAAGGAGGAACCACACAAGTGAGTGGTGAATGACGCAGTGGCCTTGCCTAGCAGTCATTATCCTAAGAAAACTGAAACTAAGTGAAGTTAAATAAATCACACACACACATCAGTGGCACAGTCAGGATTTGAACTCAGGTCTCCGGTCTCCAAAAACTGTGCTCTTTGCAGAACACCTGGCCAAACTGACTTATCAAGCAACGATTATGGTCATTACTAATATAATGCTCAGGTTATAGATAAACAGAACATCAGTGAATTAGTGAACAGAGCAGTTGCATGGGTTAAACAAGAAATTTATGAAGATGAAGACTCTTTTATCTCACCAATTTTTATTTTCAGAAAAACAACCACCACAAACAACCTTGTTTCTTCTGTTTCGCATAGTTTTATAGCCCCAAATTACTCAGCCTACATCAAACTATAACTGTGTTTCACAACTAAGTGGATCTTCCACTCAAAATTTATGGAACTTTGGGGCAAGAGTTTGAAGGTTGTAAAAGTCTAGCGATAAAATCCCCGAAACTGGCAGCTTGAATGAAAATTGCTGAAATTAACATTGTTAAGGTTATAACTCACCTTCCAGATTTTCCATATGAGTTATGGTCCCCACTTAGAGCTTTTATGTTGTTGTTGTGTTTTATATTGCATGGTAATGATGGATGCCTGTGTCATTGTCAATGAGTTCTATATATGTCTGGTGTTGAATGTGATGAAAGGCAATCCTGAGACATCATATTTTCCTCTGATGTGACATTCAACTTCTTATTACAGATCACTATTTCCATTTATAGAATTGTCACGTTTGAACTAGTTCATTCATTAAACAACAAACTTTTATTGGGCGTATAATACAATATGTGCCAGATATTGTGCTAGACACTGGGAACATAAACATGAAAAAGAAACATTCCCTTAATTAAAAGAGCACAGAGTCTAGGGGAAGAAACTGTCGTGTCAAAAGTTGTCAGCATTATTGCATTAAAAATCTGTTCCTTAGAGTCTAAGACTATATTGTCTCCTGTGTGGCATATATGCTGTAAAGACACAGTATAAACTTTAATTCCACTGATAAGTTATGGGTTCACTTAAAAAGTTTAGGGCTTTATTTTTTCCCCAAACGTAGGAAGAGAGATTTATCGCTGGGAGATTGAAATGATTTGAATTTATACAGGTATGACTCTGATTCTAAAACTGTGTCCGCTAAAATGTAAACTCTGTAAGTGTAGACATTTTATGGAATCTATTTTTTCACAGGTGCTTAAAATACATTGCCTGGCTCATAATGGATGGGCACTAAATATTTGTTGAATGAAGGGACTTACTGCGTGATACTGGCTTAGCTGTTTAACTTCACTGAGCAGAGTCTGTTCTTGCTGTGGGCTATTGGATGATGGCAGAGAATATGACACAGCCTCACAGGCTGGTGCCTCTAGACATGCAAGGTCGGTGGTCTCCCTCGTGCCCTCAGCCAGTCTGTCTCCCTAGTTCAAGGGTCTCATCGGCCTCTGGATACAGTACCTTCGCACTCCTGCGGTTGTATGCTCTTTCCTCACCCCACATCTGCATATGGTGGAAAGGAAGTCTTTTGTCTCTTCTAAGGGTGACCCTTCCACCTGTGCACCATGACCCATGCCCCCATCCCCCCCTGCTGGGGATGCACCCCATTATCTCATCTTATCTTTATAAACTGGCTCCTTCCAACAGCATTCAAACATCTTAAAATCCTCTCTCTCTGTTAAACAAATAAGGGGAAAAAGGGAGAGTGGGAATAGAACCTCCAGCAATCTCTCCTTCCTCTTCAGCTAATTCTTTATCCATCCCTTTCCGTGTATGACCAAACTTGAAGAAATTTTCTGCATTCGCTGGTTCCCCTTGTTGACCTCATGAACCCACCTCAATCTGACTTCCTCCTTCCTACCTTAGCTTGGTCACCTGTAGTCCCTGATGGTTAGGGACTTTTCAGTCCTCAGCTTACCTGACATTCAGATTGGATCCTCTCTTCCTACTTGGAAAACATCTCTCCTTAGTTATAGCTTTGTGTTATCACCACAACACTGAGGACGTCACCAGTTGGTTCTATCCAGTTGGCTTTGCCGGCGTGTATTCCAATGTCTATCCCTCGTATGTAGAGCATCCTTGGGCTTCTGTTCCAGGCTTGCTCACTTTCTCACTCTACAGTCTCATATGCAATCTCATTCAAAGGCATGGCTTTATTTTATCACCTATTCCTGTAGCCCAAAACTCTCCCTTGAGTTTCGGGCCAATCTAGCAAACATTCCAGAGGCTGCCTCCACTTGAAAGGCCTACGGTCTCCTAAAATAAACATGTAAAATTTGTTGACATTACTATCACCTAGTCCCTCAGCAGTTGGAGCCCTTTTGGCCACAGCTTATCTTAGAATAATTTGGAGACTGACCAGCAGAATCTTAACAGAAGTTTCTTAGCACATATGTAAAGGGAGTTCAGCAACATCTGGCCCAAGCACAATGTAGAAAAAAATGCTTATGCAAAGATTTTACAAGCCAAATTTCCATAATCTCCACTTAATTTCTCTCACAAAACAGCTCAATAACCATATGGAGGAGACATGTCAATAACTACTGATCTAAAATTTTATTTACAGCTACATAGTATACTCTTGGGGACACCTTAGTATATTTAACTGATCTCCATTTTTACAGTGTGTATAATCTCCAAAAGCTCAAAATAATACAACGTATTATAGCAACAGCATCTTTGCTGGCCTTGGACAATTCTCTTCTTGGAATACACTTGGAGGAGGGTGAGAGTAGTGTCACAGGACACGTGCAGTACTTCAGGCGCTTGTGTGTGTGTTACCAAGGTGTCCTTCAGAAACACAGCAGCAGTCCACGTTCGTTCCAGCAGAACTTGAGAGGGGCTGTTCCCCCCCAAATATGCTAACACTGGATATTAGCCTTTTATCTTTTGAAACAGTTCATACTCTGTCGCCTACTTCTTCTGGGGAACCACTCCAACTTGCCAGCGCTCCTCACAATTTCGGCTGTTAGTAACTAGCTGTGATATTCTAAGTGTGCTTTGACTACCGTGGAATAAAGTAGAATTAGAATAAAGGAGAATTAAGCTCTCCTCGTTCTAAATCCAGTCTCCCTTAAAATATATATGATTACAAAAGTGGGTTTTGGCAGGACCAACAAAGCGATTTATCCTGTAAGAACTGAGGTCACTTATAATCATTCATTGTTCCCATTTTTCTATCCTATACCTTCTGATGTCAATAGTTTCAACCCAAAGCAAGTTAAAGAAATCAACTCCAAAAGCCAGAATGAGAGGAACCTTACTTCCTAAGTAGTTAAAATGAGTATCTGCAGCGTAATTCAAATAATTTGGAAAATCAGCTGCGATGAAACAACCGAGAGGGAACTTCAGACGGAAAACAATTAGCTTTGCTCCCCCCAGCAGGCAAGAGAATATTGTGGCTTCCAATTTTCTTTTGATTCTATTTAATTCCCTTTCATGGGCAATTATCCTATTAAACTGGCTCTTTTGTTTTGGCATAAGTAATTAAACCCTCAGAGCTCAAGATTGCGTCTTTCAATAGCAAAATTTAGCTCTGAACTTCTTTTTCCCTAGAATTTAGCAGGCTGTAGAGCTCTTTTAAAAGTGCCTGTGCTCCAGGCTCTTCCTGAGACCAGGCTTCCGGAGACTCTGGAAAGCACACGCTGAGGTTTATACTAGGAGAGCAGGGACCTGTATACGTGCTGCCATTGCCAGCTGTGGGTTTTTACCACCAGCCCAGATAAGAAATTGGTATCCTCATTCTGCAACTCAGATTCAGTTCCACCAGTGTTTACTGAGCACTTACTACAAGAGCAAGATTGAGGACTCAGAGAAGGAATCATTCCTTATCCTGACAAAAAACATAGTTGGCATAATGAACATAATAGGTGAAGAGAAGAGCTCCGTGGTCTTTGGAAACTAGACAGACCTGCATTCAAATCACGGGTCTGGTACGGCCTGACTGTGTGGCCTTGGAAAAGCCACCTGACCTTCAGAGTCTCAGCTTCTTGATCTAAATTAGACCAAGAAATGAGGATCAAGAGGCTTGAGTTAAATGGAAGAAAGAATTAAGGGTCTGGCACATGCCACACGGTTATGGTGGTCAGCGGGATATCTATCAGTAGTAGTAATACAGAGAAACCTCATCACGATACAAAATACGGATTTCAAAATTTAAATCTGATGCTTTATTTTATTTCGAGGAGCTTAAAGAAAGGAGCAAGACAGGCCCATTTAACTAGCTGCTCAGGGGTCCTGCAGGGCCTTCTGTGCTCTCCAAATTCTTTCTTTTCACTGTAGTCTGGGGCCGCCAGGATATGGTTATCTACATCAGCTTGACTATTGGTGGGTATGACTGTGCTTCTGTGGCCAGCTGGAGCTTGTAGGACAGACACAGCTTTTCCAGGTATCTCCTGGAAGTCTGCGATCCATTTCAGTGACCCAATCCAAAGAGACATGAATCTAGGGACTACTGGGGATATGAAGATCTTCCTTGCCCTTTCCTGCTCTTCCCCTTGTATTTCCTTGCTGGGTTTTGTTGTCATTTCCATTTCCTCCCTCCCGTATGGAGAGTGAATATTTATCTCACCTTCTTAACTGAGGCTGAGCCAGGACAGTAGCCATTCCCATTACAGCTGAGGAATTTGTGTTGTCCTGGAGACTGTTATTAAGGGGATCAGAAGGTGATGTTACTGTGTTTTTGGTAGACAGATCTGTCCAGGATATCTGGCACAGAAGATATATATATCTTCTGTGATACATAAGATATTTAGTTGAACAGAGTAGCCTCAAGGGTTCCAGGAATCAGAGTACTGGGAGCGGGACCTCAAATTCCAATTGAAATGATGTCCTTGGGGAAGGCACCTGGCCAGAGCTAGCTACTCACCTGGGGGGACCCCAGGTGTCAGTGAAAAGGTCTTTTCTGGTATGGAGTTGGATTGCTGATGTGAAGATTACAGGATTCTTTCAAGTCAGTGTACTTAATCTGAGTCCAGATTGGGCTTCAGAGATCTATGAATCCATATATAGCAACACAAAAACAGTTCTTCTGAAAAAGAGTTTGCTACTTGTATGAGGGATGATATCCTCAAGAGAGTTCATTGCTCCCAACAAGTAAAACCAAATGCTTGAACTAGAGGATATCCTTCACGCATTAAAATAGAAACTGATTGGCGCAGAGTCAGATTCAATGGGATATTGTGAAATTTAACACTGTATTTAGTGAGCTTGTAAGATATTGCCGGCTGCAAACAAGCAGAGGGAAAGTAAGGAGCTGCTGAAAGACACTCAGAATCCTTTAAGAGGGACAATTACTTGGCCTAATAACTGAAACAGGCCCTCTGGGACTGTCAAAGCATTTGCAACTGCCCATCTCATTGGATACATCACCTTGAACACTCCAATCACTCAGAACATAATTGCTATTAAATGAATGAAAGGCCATGTGAGTGAGGGCAGAGCATAATTAATAGAATGTTAGAATGGAGAGGCAGCTTTTTATTTATTTATATATATATTTTTTTTTGCGGTATGTGGGCCTCTCACTGCTGTGGCCTCTCCCGCCCGTTGCAGAGCACAGGCTCCGGACGCACAGGCCCAGCGGCCATGGCCCACGGGCCCAGCCGCTCCGTGGCATGTGGGATCCTCCCGGACCGAGACACGAACCCGCGTCCCCTGCACCGGCAGGCGGACTCTCAACCACTGCACCACCAGGGAAGCCCAAGAGGCAGCTTTTAAAAGTTAAAATGTGCAGCCTTTTGCAAGCTGCCTTTCCATTTCTATTGACCGGCCTCACTCAAAGCGTAACAACTCTTAATTTGCTCATTTTGCTTACTTTACATATAGGTCACGATAAATTAAAGATGGTGAAATAAGTGAGGAAGTTGTCCCAGAAAAGCACATTAGACTCAGGAAAGGTGGAAATTCCCAGCAAAAAAAGAAATAGACAGTGCAACTTTAAACAAAGAGAGTGGTGTTCTGAAATCCTTGCATGTAGAGGTAACTATATGATTCAATAGGGCTTTAGGAACGAATTATAAAACAATACACTAATTTTTAAAATAATTTGCCTCTATTTAAAAATAAGGGTATTGGCTCTTCTGAGAATTTGGACATTTTGTATATCCTTGTGTGTGCCTTTTAACTTCTCCAGGCATAACTGCTTTCTTCATGGTTAAATTTCAAATATAGTGATACCATGTGGAAGGGGGGGCATAAAACTTTTCTGTGCTGCTTAAGAAGAGGACAAGACTTATCAGAAAGCAGGTTTTATTTGAATATAAGCAAGTAGCTTTTCCTAATTAGCGCTAACTTGTGGGAAACAAGTTATTTTCTGAAGTGGTGAGCTCACATTTTGTTAAGGTGTTCAAACAAGGTACGAAACTCCATCAGGGATGTTGTCAAAGTGACCTGTGCACTGAATTTGAATTTAAAGTAGCAAATCCAGATTCTGTGATCAAAGAGGCTTGTTCAAACAAATACAAGAGAACTTCCGTATCAAGCTCTGGCAAAATTCCGTGTTTCGTTTTAATACCCACGTACTTCTCCTGGTGGGTGATTCTTGTCTGCTGGGATGGATGGCGGGAGACAGGAGGAATGCTTTTAAAGGTCATCCATAGGATGTCCAGTTCATATTGAAACATTCAATGGCAAGGAGGTCTCTACTTCGGTACATCCCCCTCGTAATTCTTCTGGGTCCAGTAGTGATGGGATGGGATGTAACGTACTAAGACTCTACTCAAAATCTCATAGAGGTTAAGTGTACTGAGGACTACTTAGATCCCAGATTCTAGCACATGAGAAAAACAAAACACATGAACAAAAAGAAAATTACACATAGTTTAGAATTTACCAGGAACTCTAAAAGGGAATGAGGGAGAGCCAAAATCAACTCCACCATGGTTAGAATGGAAGATCAGAGCTTGGGCTAAGTGGAGCCTGCCAATCTGAGGTGAATCAGCTTCTGAAAACCTCAGAGTTGGTGGAATGGGTTCACCAGGGTGGGTAGTTCTGACAGCACACAAAGCGGGGGCTCTCTGTTGGTGGAAATTTCTAAGTCTGTAGCAGAAGGTGCAGTAACTTTTCAGGAAATCCACTTGTCCTACCCCTAAACCACACCACATTAGCAACTCATAAAAAATGCCATTTCTTCCTTTTGGATCTCTGTATTCCTAGACTGACTTCTGACTTGCCCTCTGAGAATGATACTCAGTGCATCTGTCCAGCTGCAGTGCTTGTCATTCTTGGACTATTCCATGCATGCTTCCAAATGTCAACAACTTTACACATAATCTTCCCTCTGCCTGGAGCACTACCTCCATTCCACTGTCACCACCACCAGCAAAAATACAGTGTGGATTATACACTCCAAAGTTAATTTCCTTTTTGATATGATAACTTCTCACTCTGCCTTGTAATTTGGGTTAATTGGTGCTCTCAATGAGTCACTAGAAGCTTCAGAAAGGTAGGACTCTGATTTATTCATCATTGTATCTATTCCGGTGCATGGAATAATGCCTGCCACACAGTAATTACCGAGGGAATAATGTTGACTAAATGAACAAGGTCAAGAGCAAATGGACTTTCTGAAAGGTGTATGACAGTCTTTTCTATTGACTCCTGGTTCTATTTCCCTATCTGGGCAGATGTCATCCTCTGAGAAAGGAGATGCAGAGAAAGCCACTTCCCTTACTGGTGGCCTGGAGGACCCTGGCTCAAACCAGGCATCAGAAATGTAAATTCCACCTTTTCCTGTAGACAATGATGGAAGAATGGCAGAGGAAATGAGGCCACGAACTTTTACAAGTACGAGATTTATTAGCTTCACAAATCTTAACTGAAATTAGTGCCAGAAGCCACAGATTGGAATTTCTCCCAAAGTTCTCAAACACACTTGGATTTATATATTCCCGCAAAGACAAAAACAAAAACAAAAGCCCCCAAACCCTTCCCCTTACACTGTTACCTGGTTTCACTCCATGTAAGTTCGTGCCCAGATTAGATGTATGGGTACCTCTTTGTATTACAAGACCATATTAGAGGAGTGTGGGGGCTGAACATCCTGGACCATTTGTTTCTCTTTGCACCTGCTAACTTTTTCCTTCCTAGTTGATTTTCTCCCAAAATATTCCCAAACTATAATTTTTGTGTAATTAAAATTATATATGTTTACACACACACACACCACACACATACATGTGCTGATATCGCTTTGTGTTTTATCATATAGACACCAACTGATGTTAAACTGATTCATCTAATTCATTCTTTCCCATGTATTTAGATTTTTTTGGCGTATGTGCAAGGGACATGGGTTAACATTTTTCAAAAATATGATTTGAATTTAATTGTTCTAATATATTTGTCAATTTTACTTCTACTCATTTTACTCCCCAAAGGTTCACAAATTTTAGAGCATGATAAAATTCTCACTGGACCATGCAAGATGAGAAAAATATGTGTGTGCATGTATGTGTTGTCACAAACTTGTCAATGGTCTTTTCTTTATTGAAGATTATCTTCCCTGCTTTTTAAGTTTGGGTCCTAAACTGTCCTTTTTTTATGTAATGTAATTAAGTTTTCTGTAGATGGGAGTATTTTTTTTTAAAAATGTCTTTACTTGGAAAAAATGAAATCTGGTAGTTGTATATCAGCCTTTTTGTTAGTTGGTTTAAATTGTATTGGTTTAGAAATCCCAAAATAAGATTACTCTTACTTACTATGCTTACTAATAATATTATTATTTTAGTCCAAGAACCAGAGAACTGTTAAATCACAGTGCAGAGGGCGTGCTGTTCGTCATCCATCAGTGCTCTCACACCATTAACAGGGAGGCAACTGGACCCATGCTCAGAGCTAGGTGGTAAGAAAAGAGATGCCGAGTGAGGACTTGAACCCACGTATCCTGGCTCAGTCACTCTTGCCCACTGCCCACATCACCTCCTCACACTTTTTTTTTTTTTTTGG
>NW_020172779.1:14231960-14296126 GCF_003031525.2 Neophocaena asiaeorientalis asiaeorientalis
CTCTGGACGCGCAGGCCCAGCAGCCATGGCTCACGGGCCCAGCCGCTCCGCGGCATGTGGGATCTTCCCAGACCGGGGCACAAACCCGTGTCCCCTGCATCGGCAGGCGGACTCTCAACCACTGCACCACCAGGGAAGCCCACCTCCTCACACTTTTAAAATGACAAAAAGATTATCTTGGCAGAGAACTCATAGTAGAATCATTGCATCTTGTTTATTCATGTTTAGAACTGCATTTCCCAGGAACCTCAGAGGGTTATATTCAACATTTCCAGGGTGAGAGAAATTTGCAAGTATTTGGCAAAGAGGCACCTCTTTCTTTGGAACTGAGTGCATAATGGAGGATTTCACACTTCAGCGTTATTCAATCTTAATCTTCAGTGAACTTAGTAAAATACTGTTTTGATCAGGACAGCTTCCCATACTGTTATATGATTTCCCCACCATTTGTATTCCTGGGGCACCACAGGAGTTCCAATTGCAAATGCAGAGCAATTTCAGTTTCAGCCACTCGTGTTGTCCACGTTGAAAGCCTTAAAGGAGAAAAAAAAAGGAGTCATTTTATTTCTGGGTGAATTTCAAAAGCTAACATAATGCCATCACTCTATTCTCTCGTAATTTCCAGAAGGCCTGAGCAACTCATGCAATTTGCAGTCATTCTCCTTCGAAAGGTTTCAGGAATAACATATTACAGACAAATTTAATAGAACTGCCACAGAGTCTAAAAAGAGGATTGGATTTCCAAAGAAAAGATGAGATGGGCACCGTCTATAAGTTGTGATACTGCCATGAGATTCACTTGTCTCAGAGTTTGACTGGACTTAAGTGTATGCTTCATGTCATGGTCAGTTGACAAGTTTCTCATGGGATATTTTTTTTTAATTTAAATTTTTATTGGAGTATAGTTGATTTACAATGCTGTTAGTTTCAGGTATACAGCAAAGTGAATCAGTTATACATATATGTGCATCCACTCTTTTTTAGATTCTTTGCCTATTACAGAGTATTGAGTAGAGTTTCCTGTGCTATACAGTAGGTCCTTATCAATTATCTATTTTATATATATATAGTTGTGTGTATATGTCGATCCCAATTTCCCAATTTATCCCTGCCCGTCCTTACCCCCTGGTAACCATAAGTTTGTATTCTACATCTGTGTCTCTACTTCTGTTTTGTAAATAAGTTCATTTGTACCCTTTTTGTAGATTCCATATATAAATGATATCACATGATATTTGTCTTAATAATTAAATTTAATCTGCTTAACCATGTAGACTGGTGTCAGTTAAAGACAACATGTTTGGGAATCATATCACCTGGGGTCTAGAATTGTGTTGCCATTGTCTACTTGGTTTTCTCGAACAAGGCGCTTTGTTTTCCTGCGCCTCTGTGCCTTCATGCATTTGGAAATGAGAATTTAAAATCCTCGTGTAACTCAGAGGATTCTGTGTTGATAAAATGATGTTAGATACGGAAACATGCTTGTAAATTAAAACTGTGCCAGAAAGCAAGGTGGTGGATTTATAGTAACAAGAGAAAACTTATCCAGAGCTATGTGGCAGGTGCTTTAATGCTTCATTGCATTATTCCTCACAGTAACTCCTTTATTCCTCAGAATAACCCAGTGAAGTTATCATTCCAAGTTTGTAAATGAGGAACTTGAGAATAAAGGGGGAAAGCAGCTTGACTAAAATTGCACAGCTGATAAGTGGTGGAGCTTGGTCTTGAACCCAGGCAGTCTGGACCCAGAGCCCATCTCCTTAGCTATTATGTTACATGGCTCCCAATGCTGACATCAGTGATCGAAAGAAAGGAAGGGATGCTTAAATAGGAATGACCCTTTAGACATGCGAGGAAAAATATATTTGTTATTATGGATTGAAGCGTGTCCTTCTAAAATTCACGTGGAAGTCCTAACCACCAATACCTTGGAATGTGACCTCATTTGGAAATAAGGTAATTGTAGATATAATTGGTTAAGATGAGGTCATACTAGAGTAGCATGGGCCCCTAAACCAATCTGGCTGATGTCCTTACCAAAGGGAAATTTGGAGATAAAACCGTGCAAAGAAAGAACACTGATTGAAAATTACAGTTATGCTGCTACAAGCCAAGGAACTACCAGAAGCTGAACGAGATCCCTGGAACAAAACCGTTAGAGGGAGCATACCTCTGCAGACAACTTGATCTTGGACTTCTAGCCTCCAGAACTGTTAAACAACAATGTCATGTTGTTTAGATCACTCATTTTGTGGTACTTTGTTATGTTAGCCCTAGAAAACGAATACATAAGTGTATAGGGTTTATGAAAATCAACTCTGTGTGATTTATTTATTCATCCTTGGAAATCCATAGAGGGAGGGACCCTTGCAACATGTGCATGGATCTGGTTGCAGTTTAGGCCAAGATGACTGGAGAGGAGGCCATCAACTTCCGGTGCCAGTGACTCTGTGCCCTCCTTGGTCCCGTTTTGAAAGCTGAACCTCACGTCATCCATGGATATCACATGGATATCCATGGATATCACATGAGGACACTCAGCATTAGCCCAGGGAAAGCTAAGAGGGTCAAGACTTCTGGTTCTGTTTTCAGTCATTGAAAGGGAAACCCATTCAGTCACCTCTGCAGCCGCCTGATCTGGGCTCACCTCTGTAAGGTTGGCGTTTCCCAGGTTTAATCCCAGGACTAGTGGGTTCCCACCAATGTACCTTCCCAGTGACCTTATCCTCTCCAATGGCTTAAACAACCTCTTGTGATCCTACTCTTGGACCCAGGAGTGGTTATTGCCTTCAGTATACTATTGCTTAGCTATGTGAACTTGAGGCTAAATTTTTGGACTCCTCTATGCTCCAGTTTCCTCATTTGTAAAATAGAGGTGAAAATTGTGCATTCTTTTTTTTTTTTAAGAAGACGTTGGGGGTAGGTGTTTATTACTTTTTTTATTTTATTTTTGCTGTGTTGGGTCTTCGTTTCTGTGCGAGGGCTTTCTCTAGTTGTGGCAAGTGGGGGCCACTCTTCATTGCGGTGCGCGGGCCTCTCACTATCGCGGCCTCTCTTGTTGCAGAGCACAGGCTCCAGACGTGCAGGCTCAGTAGTTGTGGCTCACGGGCCTAGTTGCTCCACAGCATGTGGGATCCTCCCAGACAGGGCTCGAACCCGTGTCTCTCACACTAGCAGGCAGACTCTCAACCACTGCGCCACCAGGGAAGCCCAAAATTGTGCATTCTTTACAAATTTATTTGGAGAATTAAATGAAATATTACATGTATAATACATAATGTACAAAGGAGGAGAAAGGTCATGAACTCCTGGAGTTTAAAATCTGGGAGTAAACATAGGCAAATATATAATTAATCTATATGTAAATACAGTTCAAGAAATAGGAATAAATAAAGTCAGGGAAAGAGAGTATCAGCTAGGGTACCTACAGAGGGTCTCTCTGATAAAAACCCAGGTGAGAAAATCCTTTGTCACTGAAGTCATCACCCTTGTGAGTTGGGGTGTGGCTAGAGTGGGACCAGACAGGGGCCTTCTAAACTATGGGTTCCAGTATCCAGGTGGTTTCTAAATGCAACAAAATTGAGCACTTAGCCCCTACTAAACACCCGCTGTTTTGACCTGATTGTTTAAAACACAGAGGAGCTGTGTACCGTTTCCTGATAAGCTGCTTGCTGTTTTCTCAAGACAAATTCAGAGAGTAAGAGGCTACAGTTCATTGCAACAGTCTTGCCTTGGTGGAATGGAGGAGCTGGGGAGGGAGTTTTTAATATTGTTCCCTCCTGCTTCCTACCGGCCAACTTTCATCCCAGAGGAGCTGATGCCCTTGAACTTTTAGATTATCATCTGGCCTTTTCAGGAGCTTCTGGAGAAGCCCAAGGAGTCACCCTCCGGGTGAGGCTTATTTGGGTCCTGTCATGGACCCAGACACCGCAGGCTCCAATGGTAGGCGGTGGGCCAGGTCAGCCCATGAAATTAGGCTGCCTCTGCACTGGCTGCTTGGAATCCACCAAGTATGAGAGCTGGAAGGGCATTCGGAGCTTGTGGCCACGGAGGTGCAGGATTCGGAACAAGTGGTCAAGGGCTCTGGAGAGAGAGGAGGCCAGAGGATCTGCGTTGGCACTTAAATAGGAGCTGTCTGATACACCTACTCTTAGGCCCTGGGTCCCTATGGCAGGGGACTCTAATCTAATTTTAAACTTCAAGGTAAACCTCTCTGAATAAGTGCTGTTGAAGGATGAGGAGCTGTGAACTATGTGGTGAAGCAAGTAGAATCTTCCAGAAAGAGGGAAAAGTTGTACCAAAGCCCTGAGGCGGGAGAGGACCTGGCTCGGGCAAAGAACCGAATCAACTCCACCTGGCTGGGATGAAGCGAGTCTTAGGGAAACTG
Organism: Neophocaena asiaeorientalis asiaeorientalis; assembly: GCF_003031525.2. Taxonomy (NCBI): domain Eukaryota; kingdom Metazoa; phylum Chordata; class Mammalia; order Artiodactyla; family Phocoenidae; genus Neophocaena; species Neophocaena asiaeorientalis. The sequence continues at coordinate 14,236,348 of NW_020172779.1, forward strand.
GTGTAAAGTGTGTAGACAGATCAGCCAGACTGAGATCTACAGACCCTTGAAGAGATTTTTTAGACTTGAGACTTTAGCCAAAGACCAAGGGGCTAATTAGATGATATATATATTTCAAATCCTGATTTCTGCATTTCCTGGATGTCAACGAAGAAAGCATCTTATATAGGATGTGTGAGCCCTGGACAGTGGGTGCTGGCAATGAACTTGCTCTTTTGGCAATCCATCTCGTTCTCCAGATATCACCAATCCAATTCCATCTCTAAGAGACAATGATCAACCTTTTTAAGCTCTTTCCTCAAAGCTTTTCTCATTTCATTGCAAATTATAATCTATTGTTCGCTACCTGGTCTAATGATATATAGCAAAGGTAGCTATACTTCATCTCCCCTACTTTGATTTTTTATATCATTTGCCACTTCTCTCTTTTTTTGCTTATTCAATTTTGCCAAACTGCCTATTTTAATAATCCTTCTAAAGATCTAGCTTTTGGTTTAGTTGATCACCTCTTATGACTGTTTTCACTATGATTACTTTCTGTCCGTTGTTTTATTATTTCCTTTCTTGTACTTTCTTTGGCCTTATTTTGTTACTTTCATTGGTTTTCATTTTAACTTTTTTTGTACAATGCTTAGCTTACTAATATTCAACCTTCTTTATTTTCCAATATATGCATTGAGACTACACATTTTCTCTGTACTTTGGCTTATCCCACAAATGTTGATTCCACTTCTTTTTTTTTTTTTTTGGCTGTGTTGGGTCTTTGTTGCTGTGCACGGGCTTTCTCTAGTTGCAGCAAGTGGAGGTTACTCTTCGTTGCAGTGCACAGGCTTCTCATTGCGTTGGCTACTCTTGTTGTGGAGCATGGGCTCTAGGCACACGGGCATCAGTAGTTGCGGCACATGGGCTCAGTAGTTGTGGCTCACAGGCTCTAGAGCACAGGCTCAGTAGTTGTGGCGCATGGGCTTAGTTGCTCCGCAGCATGTGTGATCTTCCTGGACCAGGACTCAAACCCATGTGCCCTGCGTTGGCAGGCAGGTTCTTAACCACTGTGCCACCAGGGGAGTCCCAGGTCACTTATTTCTAATTACTTGTAAATATTTGTATTTTCCAGTAGAGTATTGTTTTTTATGTAGCAAGAAATTATTTTCAAGTGTTTTTTGTTGTTTTTGTTGTTTGTAGCTTTCTGTTGTTTTCTGGCAATATATTTTATTACGGTAGAGAATGTTGCCCAAAAGATATTTTCGTCAGTGTTTGTTGAGATTTTTGATCAATTTTTTAATTTTAATTTTTTATGAATCATTCATCATTTTCAAAAGCAGCTGCTGAATCCAAAATCATACAATTTATTTTTGTCTGCATTGTGCCTTTTGTATTTTTCTAGGCTACAAAATAGGCTTCTCAGCTTAAGCAGGGGAGTCTGACATGGCCTCACCCAATCTGCCCATTTCTGCAGCTTTCAAGATGTGTTTCTTCACTTCATCTGAATACTGCAGGTAGACAAGTTTCAAAGCCTGTTAATTGATTTATTATGAGCACCAGCCTTTGGGTATCTCATTTGCATGTTTCTGTGCATTTTTGCTAGTGTTCAGGTCTTCCTTGCAAATTTAACTGTAATCTTAACCAAAATTAAATGTGATTCCCCCCCATTTCCATCTGCTTAATTGGATCAGATTGCAAAGAGAAAAATAAAAATATAAAATATTTCTTGAAAAATAATTGTCAGAAAAGCGTCAGTTAGCTATTTTGTGGGGGGGTTTATTTAGAGTAGTCACTGGGTGGGTAATGCCAGGGTTCTGAGCTGGCCTCAGAAAATGGCCTTTTACTCTTCTGCTGTCTATTGGATAGTGGAGAGTACTAGTCAGTTTACAATACACCTGCAGAAGAGATATCATTTTAGAGACTTTCAGAAAATAGCTCAAACTTTGACAAAGAAAATAGAGTTCAGAATGAGTCTAAGACAGACCTTCAAGAAAATTTAGGCCCAATGACAAAAAAGTTGACATTTTAGTTCAATTTTAGGCACAAAAATGCCTGGGAAGTGCTTTTATAGACGCTAGGTATGGTACAGTGATGAAAAGCATAGACACATTTGTCAGGTGAGAATAAGTCCTAAGATGAAAAATACAGAGGATGAAAAAGACAGAGATTGATTGGGGGGGGGGTGTTATTTTAAATAGATTGGTCAGGAAAGTCATTATAAAGATGATATTTCAGCAGAGGCATGAATACAATTAAAAACCCCAATATGCTGAGAGGTTCCAGAAAGTTAAATGTGAATGCATAAAAGCTCTCTGCATTGATAGTGGTTTGTTCCATACCTATTGCCAGCTTGTGGAACGAGGCTGTATCCATGCCAGTCAGGCTCAGGGCAGAGAGGCAGAAATCTGGCTATAAATGATTTTCCTAACCCTTTTTCTCCTGTTCACATGCTGGCGCACCTTCCCTGTCCCACTTTCTCAGCCTAAGTGTTGAGGTAGATTCATTTGCAGAGATTACCTTTGCAACATACTTCATTTTGCAGCTCCTACAAATGAAGTGCTCATTCTGCTTCTCATTACCACTTTCTAGATCTTTTCTAACTTGTTTATGCTAAGGCTAAAATTACTTTTCTTCGTCTGCTGTAACAAAATACCATAGTCTGGATGGCTTATAAACAACAGAAGTGTGTTTCTCACAGTTCTGGAAGCTAAGAAGTCCAAGATTCAGGCACCTGCAGATTCAATGCTTGGCAAGGTCTCTCTTTGGTCTCACTGTGTCCTCACACAGCAGAAGGGGTGAGGGATCTCTCTGTCTCTTTTGTAAGGGCACTAATCTCATTCATGAGGGCTCCACCCTCATGACCTAATCACCTCTAAAAGGCTCCACCTTATTGAGGATTAGGTTTCAAGGTATGAATTTGGGGGGGACACAAACATTCAGTGCATAGAAATTGTATTTCTTCAAGCCCTTCTTCCTCACTTTCTTGTTCAAAGCAGCTGGAATCCTTATATAGAAGCAAAATATTATCATAAAATATATGAAGAGGGCTTCCCTGGTGGTGCAGTGATTGAGAGTCTGCCTGCCGATGCAGGGGACACAGGTTCATGCCCCGGTCTGGGAAGATCCCACATGCCACGGAGCGGCTAGGCCCGTGAGCCATGGCTGCTGAGCCTGGGTGTCCGGAGCCTGTGCTCCGCAACGGGAGAGGCCACAGCAGTGAGAGGCCCGTGTACCACAAAAAAAAATAAAGAAGAAGAAGAAGAAACTGGGGAGAGGGTCTTTTTTAATTCTGGGGGACTGAGGACACAGGAAAATAATGGATTCTTTTCCATTTACTAGATAGCAAGGACTCTTTTGGACTTGTCTCCAAAACTCTGAGAGCACCCAGTGCAGTGCGTGGCACCCACTTGGTGCTGAAGACTCTGAGCTGCATTTCACAATGGATCTGTGATTCCCAGCAATAAATTAGACCAGAGGAGTTCGTTTATCATCAACCTTAGAGTCCAGGTGCAAAAGTAGACCAAAAACTATTATTCAACAAGCATGTCTCCTTAAAAATTCCCAATTAGACTGCCAATATATGCCAATTTTCTAAAATATATATACAAAATTCTATTGTACATCTTCTTAAATCATTTTATATCCTCTTGCATGTCAAATAATTTTTCAACATTTTAATTAAAAATAGAATACTTAAATATTATTTTAAAAAACAAGTAAACATAAAGTATGTATCCATGCACTTGCATGTGTACATACGTATTAACACCAACAGGTGGAGTGTGTCTTCATTTTATCTTTCACTGTTTGTTGGAAAAGCATGTATTCACCATTGGATAGATGAGCAAACTGACATTTAAGGTAGACAAGTGAACTTCCAAAGTCCTATGTTGGTAAGTTGACCTCTCTCCAGCCAAGGACCTCTCCCGTGACCCCATGGTCACTAACCACACATCACCTCTTTTCCCAAGTCACCTGATATACACGTAAATACCCTAGAATCAGGAATCCTGTTATTAGTGTGTCCTTTGGCATTTGTAGGACATTGATGATGGTTTCAGTCTAAATAATGGGCAGTTTGTGGTGAGATTGATGCAAAGTGATTCTGGGCTTTGAATGATTGGCCATCTAGTATTTGCCCCTTGCTGTGTTTGAGAGCTTCCTGCTGGGCATTCATCGTGTCCAGGCAGTGCTGTCATTAAAGTCACTGTAGCCATTCATTACCGAAGCTCTGAAGTCAATCCCTGGGAAGCGAGAGTGAATTAGTCACAGCTGGTGCTGCTGGACAAATGCATACTGATCAGAAAAGACTTCTCAACACTTCCCCTGGGCCTCTAAGAACAGCTTTTGAAAGTAACCTCTCCCCTCCAAACAGAGCTTTACAAAAGATAGATGTTTATTTACTTGCTCACTCTTTATTCATTTACCCTTACCTCCATTTGTTCAATAAATATTTGCAGATATAATAATAATAATTTGTGCTGGGGACTGTATCAAGTCCAGTTCATGCCTTGTGAGCAAAGAGAAGGGGTTCCTGCTCTTCTAGAGCTTTCAGGACAGGGAGCATGTTAGATAAACAAGTATCAAGATCTATCCTTACACAAAATACAAATGGTGGGGAAGAGAGTGGAAGGGGAAATGAGGAAGAAGTACTACATAAAGCCCTTCAGGGAGTCACACTTTGAGGAGGGGGCATGAAAGTCAAGCCTGAGGAAGAGATATAGATCCTCTGAAATATTTCAAATTCTTTCAGAGACAGGATTTATTTCTAGTTCATCTTTGCCTCCTTAGGAATTGCCACTCACTATGAGACAGTTGGGGTCAGTTGGAGAACACACTGGTTATTGCAACATCAGTGTAAGCTTTATCAGCCCTGAAGTCTCGACTTCATTGTCACCTTGAGAGACCCCAAGCTCAGGCCTTCCATTCTTCTCAAACACTCACCTAGAATCGAGAGCAGCACTTCTCTACCTATATTCTGTTTCAAACCACAGGACAAAATGTATTTTCCTGTGCTATGCACTCCAGAGTCCACGTAGACCCAAAGTATGCATCGTTAACCCCAACACTTCTGACCCATTTAAGAAAATATATCAGAAGGCAATCGACTGAGAGCAGCTTTGTTACTGAATTAACCTTGAGTCCCCTTTACTTTAAAAACATCCAAAGTGCCTCATTCTCATCCATCTAGCCTGTACTGTTATAAATGACAAATTATTTGTGGAACACATGACAACTGACTGCGGCATACCAGGTTTTTGATATCACAGTCACTGCTCTGCAGACATCCAGGCCTTACTCCCTCTTACAGGAATGGGTCTTAGCCTCCACACTCTCATGCATTATTTTCTTAAACCCAGTACGTCACTGAAGAGTTACTCAAGGTCCCCATCCCATCCACACATGGCTGAGGAGTTGCTCCAGGCACACCTTCTCCAATGTACTCTTTATTTAAAACCAGTGTTCTTATACCATTTGGGCTACATTCCCCTCATTACGGGTCTCTGGTACTGAGGTTTATAAACAGTCTCCACCATAATCCCACTGTAAGAGGGCCATTATGGGTAGTCTCTCAATACATCATTTTTTCAACAAATATCTATTGAGCATATACTGTCATTGTCACCCTCCACCTCCTTCTCCTCTGCATCAACATCACGTGCAAGGCTTCTGAGAAGAACTAGAGCATCAACAGTGAACATAATAGATACAGTCCCTACTTTCATGTAGCTCACAATTTAGAGGAGATTTTAAAAATGTACAAGATTTCAAAAGATAGGTATAAAAGATGTATTTTTGATCCACTGGGGCGGGCGGGGGCTGGGAGCTGAGTCTCAGGCTTCAGAGATCAGATCCCAGGGAGAGGACAGGGGTTGGCTACATGAACACAGCCTAAATGGGGTTAGTGCACCACAGCTAGCCGGGAGGGAGTCCGGGAAAAAGTCTGGACGTGTCTAAGAGGCAAGAGACCATTATCGCGGGGTGTGCAAGGAGAGGGGATTCAGAGCATCGCCTAATCGAGCTCCAGAGACGGAAGCGAGCTGTGGCTATCATTGCGGACACCAGAGACAGGCATGGAATGCTAACACTATGGCTGCAGCCACCAAGCCTGTGTGCGAGCACAGGTCACTCTCCACACCTCCCTTCCCGGGAGCCTGTGCAGCCCGCCACTGCCAGGGCCCCAGGATCCAGGGACAACTTCCCCGGGAGAACACATGGCGCACCTCAGGCTGGTGCAATGTCATGCTGCCGCCCTGCATTCCGTACCCCTCTCTCCCCCCGGCCTTGGTGAGCCAGAGCCCCCTAATCAGCAGATACTTTAACCTTGTCCTTTCTGGGTGGGGAACAGATGTCCTCAGGTGACCTAGAAGCAGAGGCAGGGCCAAATCCAGAGCTGAACCCCAGGAGCTGTGCGAACAAACAAGAGAAAGGGAAATATCTCTGTGCAGCCTCAGGAGCAGCGGATTAAATCTCCACAATCAACTTGATGCACGCTGCATCTGTGGAATACCTGAATAGACAACAAATCACCCCAAAGTTGAGGCAGTGGACTATGGGAGCAACTGTAGACTTAGGGTTTGCTTTCTGCTTCTAATTTGTTTCTGGTTTTATGTTTATCTTAGTTTAGTATTTAGAACTTAACATCATTGGTAGATTTGTTTATAGATTTGGTTGCTCTCTTCCTTTGTATATATATATATTTTTTTCCTTTTTCTCTTTTTGTGAGTGTGTATGTGTATGCTTCTTTGTGTGATTTTGTTTATATAGCTTTGTTTGTGCCATTTGTCCTAGGTTTCTGTCTGTCCTTTTTTATTTAGTATAGTTTTAGCACTTGTTATCATTGGTAGATTTGTTTTTTTGTTTTGGTTGCTCTCCTTTTTTTTTATTACTTTTTTATTTTTAATAATTTTTTCTATTTTTTATTTTAATAACTTTGTTTCTTTTCTTTTCTTTTCCTCCCTCCCTTCCTTTTTTCCTTCCTTCCTTCCTTCCTTTCTTTCTTTCTTTCCTTCTTTCTAGTGATTTTGTTTGTATAGCTTTGTTTGTGCCATTTGTCCTAGGTTTCTGTCTGTCCTTTTTTATTTAGTATAGTTTTAGCACTTGTTATCATTGGTAGATTTGTTTTTTTGTTTTGGTTGCTCTCCTTTTTTTTTATTACTTTTTTATTTTTAATAATTTTTTCTATTTTTTATTTTAATAACTTTGTTTCTTTTCTTTTCTTTTCCTCCCTCCCTTCCTTTTTTCCTTCCTTCCTTCCTTCCTTTCTTTCTTTCTTTCCTTCTTTCTTTCTTTCTTCTTTCATTCTTTCCTTTCTCCCTTTTCTTCTGAGCCATGTGGCTGACAGGGGCATGTTGCTCCAGCCAGGTGTCAGGCCTGAGCTTCTGAGGTGGGAGAGCTGAGTTCAGGACATTGGTCCACCAAAGACCTCCCGGCCCCATGTAATATCAAATGGCGAAAGCTCTCCCAGAGATCTCCATCACAACACTGAGACCCGGCTCCACTCAACGACCAGCAAGCTATAGTGCTGGACACCCTATGCCAAACAACTAGCAAGACAGGAACCCTACCCCACCCATTAGCAGAGAGGCTGCCTAAAATCATAATAAGTTCACAGATATCCCAAAACACACTACCAGACGTAGTCCTACTCACCAGAAAGACAAGATCCAGCCTCATCCACCAGAACACAGGCACCAGTCCCCTCCACCAGGAAGCCTACACAACCCACTGAACCAACCTTACCCACTGGGGTCAGACACCAAAAACAACTGGAAATATGAACCTGCAGCCTGCAAAAGGAGACCCCAAACAGGTAACTTAGGCAAAATGAAAGACAGAGAAATACGCAGCAGACAAAGGAGCAAGGTAAAAACACACCACACCAAACAGATGAAGAGGAAATAGAGAGTCTACCTGAAAAAGAATTCAGAGTAATGATAGTAAAGATGATCCAAAATCTGGGAAATAGAATGGAGAAAATACAAAAAAATGTTCAACAAGGACCTAAAAGAACTAAAGAGCAAATAAACAACGATGGATAACAAAATAAATGAAATTAAAAATTCTCTGGAAGGAATCAATAGCAGAATAACAGAGGCAGAAGAACGGGTAAGTGACTTGGAAGATAAGATCGTGGAAATAACTACCACAGAGCGGAATAAAGGAAAAAGAATGAAAAGAATTGAGGACAGTCTGAGACCTTTGGGACAACATTAAACACACCAACATGTGAATTATAGGGGTCCCAGAAGAAGAAGAGAAAAAGAAAGGGACTGAGAAAATATTTGAAGAGATTATAGTTGAAAACTTCCCTAATATGGGAAAGGAAATAGTCAATCAATTCCAGGAAGTGCAGAGAGTCCCATACAGGATAAATCCAAGGAGAAAAACGCCAAGACACATATTAATCAAACTATCAAAAATTAAATACAAAGAAAACATATTAAAAGCAGCAAGGGAAAAACAACAAATAACATAAAAGGGAATCCCCATAAGGTTAACAGCTGATCTTTCAGCAGAAACTCTGCAAGCCAGAAGGGAGTGGCAGGACATATTTAAAGTGATGAAAGGGGAAAACTTACAACTAAGATTACTCTATCCAGCAGGGATCTCATTAAGGTTCCACAGAGAAATTAAAACCTTTGCAGACAAGCAAAAGCTAAGAGAATTCAGCACCATCAAACCAGCTTTACAATAAATGCTAAAGGAATTTCTATAGGCAGGAAACACAAGAGAAGGAAAAGACCTACAATATCAAACCCAAAACAATTAAGAAAATGGTAGGGCTTCCCTGGTGGCGCAGTGGTTGGGAGCCCGCCTGACGATGTAGGGGACACGGGTTCGTGCCCCGGTCCGGGAAGATCCCGCATGCCGTGGAGCGGCTGGGCCCGTGAGTCATGGCCGCTGAGCCTGTGCGTCCGGAGCCTGTGCTCCGCAGCGGGAGAGGCCACAGCAGTAAGAGGCCTGTGTACTGCAAAAAAAAAAAAAAAGAAAATCCAGATAATTCATAGGTTAGACTCCCATATAGCCCTATCATTCTAGATTAGATTTCTCCTTGGTTTTTGTCTGCATTTGTATTGGTTCCCTGGGATATGTTCTGTACAATCATAATTTAACTAACATCAAGGGATTCAGGGGGCATTTATAGTCAGATTTTGCTTCTTATTCCTTCTGTTGTTCTCTCTCTGCAAGGATTCCCTTTTAAATTTCCAGTTGCTTTTTTTATAGCCCTAAAATTTTATCTCTGACACTCTAACCAATTAAGCTATATTTCCGAAGCTGTAATCAGAGTGGTTGGACAATTCTTTCATGTCAGAAAGCCATCAGCTCACAATATTTACCTTTTCCAATTGCACTTTTCCAAAATTAAACTCCCCAGAGACTTCCAGAGCTTTTTGGATTCTTTCTGATGTTATTAACTAGTTTTTTCTTTAAACAGTTTTTATAAATATGATTCATGGAAAATTTCATGCCATCACTTCACTCCTCTGCTATTAATTTAAAAGCTCTTTCTTTTAGTGATCACTTTAAAAACAAAAGCATTCATTTAGCCTTTTTTTTTTTCTAAATGGTGCAAGATATGAATACCAGTACTGGGGTAACAATGAGCAAAATAGACATGTTTCCTATCTTCGTAAATATGACGCTCTAGTACAGAAGACAGAATATAAATAAGCAAGCCAACATGTGACAAAATATAAAGTAATTATAAGTGCTGTGAACAAAGTTAAGGCAGGTAAAGGAACAAAGAGTGATGAGGTTGTTATTTTCGATATGACATTAAGGGAAGACCTCCTTTTGGAGGTGACATGTGAGTAGAAATGCTAAATATTAAAGCATGTATCTTCTGAAATCTGTGTTGGTTCCCTCGGGGAATGGTAAGTATAAATGAATCATACTTCCCACTAGGGAGAAACTGGTTTTCTAAAATGAAATACATCATTTATTTATACATAAATAAATAAGACAAGCACCTTCTACTTGCCAGGAACTGTTCTTTGTGATAAGAGTAGAGCTATTTCCTGCTCTCATAGGACCTACATTCTAGTAGGGAAAATCCAAAAGTGAGGTCCATAAACAAAGTATACAGAATGTGATGTTACTATAAGCCCCACAGAGAAAAATAAAGTAGAAATAATGTGTGGGGTGCCAGTAGATGAAACAATCAACTTAAAATAAGAAATCAGGAAATACTTCACTGAGAATAAACACCTGAGGTGGATATACTTTGGAAGAGCATTCTGTGCCAGAGAAACAGGAACTGCAAATTTCCCAAGGTGGAATATACTTTTAACGTTTGGAGAATAGCCAAGAGGACGGTGCGGCTGGTCAGAGAGAGGAAAAGGTAGAACAGAAAAGGAGGGGACGGAGGGCTTTCCTGGTGGCGCAGTGGTTGAGAGTCCGCCTGCCGACGCAGGGGATGCGGGTTCGTGCCCCGGTCTGGGAAGATCCCACATGCCGCGGAGCGGCTGGGCCCGTGAGCCATGGCCGCTGAGCCTGCGCGTCCAGAGCCTGTGCTCCACAACGGGAGAGGCCACAACGGTGAGAGGCCCGCGTACCGAAAAAAAAAAAAAAAAAAGAGGGGATACAGAAATAAGAAGGGGTCAAAATCTGCGAAGTCATGGACCATTGTAAGAACTTTTACTTTCACACTAATTTCAATTAGTGTGAAACCAATTTCAGGATTTTGAGCAAAGGAGTGACATCGGAAAATAGTTATTTCATATATTTTACCCAGCAAGAGGTTTTGATCTGTATTGGATCCTCCACTGTAGCTAAATTTGAAATTCCTCCTTTATGTTTTAACAGGATCCCTTTGGCTGCCTTGTAGAGAACAGACTGTTTGGGTAAGACTTTGGAAATCAGTTAGCTATTGTTCTTTTCCTGTAAATAAACATCCGATAAGATGTTACATCTTATGGAAAATACAGAACGACCTTTTTGGCCAATCCCAATACTTCAAAAACCCAGAAGATACTATTATAGTGTCTTCGACCAGAGTTGGTAGCAATGGAGATGATGAAAAGAGTTGTGGCCTGGAAATCCAGAATATGCCCATAGTGTTTTGAAGGTAGTTTCAGTGTTATTTCACATCATTATTATTTTTACTGAGATGTGCACAGGAATTTACATAGCACTGTAGAGTCGTAATCATCATATTATTATCTATGTATTTGTTTACATGTTTACCTCTCCTACTTTATTCCGAGCTCCTTGAGAACTGGGAATAGGTTGCTTTATCTTTGTAGTCCTAGTACCTTGTAGCCCACAGTAATCCAGTATTGATCTGGTCTTGTCTCACTGAACTTTTACTCACTGATTCCTTTCCAGCCCTTGAGGGCTACACACAACAAGCCTGATGGTTTGTTTTTTTTTTCCACTAAGGGTCCTTCACATAACTGAAGCCATCTCTTTCCTGCCATTCTGCACACATGTAAAACACTTGGGGTGAATGGAGGTGAGTATCTAATAGGTTTTAAAACTGTAGTGGAATTGGATTGAATTTTGAAGCCCATTTGAGGGCCACACCAAGGAGACCACAATATGTTCTTTGCGTATTACCTGATAAAGATAATCATTTCAGAAGTATAGGGTAAGCAGGAATGGACAAGAAGAAAGGAAAACTAAAAGAAGACAATTGTGTCATTGAGAGCCCTGATTCCTCTTTCCTGTCAGGGCTCCCGTTTTCCTGTAGATAAACGAGCAGCTTCTATATTCTTCAAGGAAGGTTCTGGGTTCTTTGCATCATGCCCACTTCCTCCAGGTGGAAGTAAGCTGGAGGAAGGCTCATGTCAGAGCCATCATGATACAGATTCAAACTAGCTTCTTTTCCCTCTCCCCTGTGCTCTGCTCACTTTCTCAACCACGAGAAGATGATGATCCCAGGAATAACACCTGCAACAACTTTATTAGAAAGTCCTGATCTCTATAGCTCTATGTAGTTTATGAAGCACTTTCACATGAGTTAACTCACTGGATACACACAGTAGATTTGCAAGATAGATTTTATTATCTCCATTCAATTTGTTGAAGACACAAAGACTTTAGGAAGTCATAAGGAATTACATTGAATTGTTTTCATGTTACCTGACTTCGGGGAACACAGAGAAAGGGAAAAGTTGAGGACTGTATTCAGGTGCCCCTAAGTATTTGTAAGATCATTATCTTCAAGATGGCATCAGCTTACATTTATTGAGTATTTTAGGCTTTCAAGTCCCTTTATACACATTGAACAGCCTCGACAAGGCATGAGGAAGAAAGTATCTATTATAGACTGTGTCTTCTTCACTAATCCATGAGCTCCTTGAAGGCAGGAAATGCATCTCATCTTTCCTGGACCTCTTCCTCCTAGCAAAATCTCTAGATCTTAGTAGGCATTCATTAACTATTAAGTGAATCTAGGTAATTTGTAGTATAAGAAACAGAGACTTGGGACTTCCCTGGCGGTCCAGTGGTTAAGACTCTGTTCTTCCACTGCAGGGGGCATGGGTACGATCCCGGGTCATGGAACTAAGATCCTGCATGCCACGTGGGAAAAAAAAAAAAAAGAAACAGAGACTCCTAACAGCTAAGTGACTCATCCAGGCTCACACAATCAGTAGAGGAATAAATTAGAATTTGAAGTCAAGTCATCTAATTATAAGTCCTCTATACTCACTGCCTCCAAGGTATTGTTCAGGGGGGATTTTTGGCCACATCTTAACCGAACTGTATGCTGCTCTTCACCAAGGCCGAGATGAAAGCATCCATCAAGCATTCAGGCCCGCTTGGGATGCGGGAGGGCTGGCCGCTCAGGCATGATAATGATTGCCATGTTTAACAAGGCAGCTGGAAGCAAAGACATGCAGCAGGATTGTGCTTGGCCCCTTTCAGTCATGCACTGATGGATGACTCCTGTTGAGAGGCAGCAGATGTGCTGAGATACTAGGACCACTGCCTTCATCTATCAACTGCCCAGCACTGCTGGGAAGCACTCCTCCTCCCGTCTTGTGTGTGCGTTTGTTACCCCCGCAGAGCGGCTTTATCTGAACATAACAACTCAGGAACTAAGCTTCAGCTTAATTACCTATTGGATATAATCTCTTTCCTAGGAACGCTGATGATGAAAGTAGGATGACTGGCCTCAGAGATACCAGAGAATGAATCTCTTCTTGATATTCCTGAACCCAACAGAAGCCAAAACAATTTCTCAAGTGGTCTGTGGTATCAGGGTCATCTTATGAAGGTTCAGATTTACCACTTTCTTTGAAAAATGTCCAAGACTTTTTATGAAGGGAATTCTCAGCTCTTGGGACTAAGCTAAGGTAAATTCGTTCTGGATCTATGAATTGTCTTATGCTGATTTATTTTACTGTCAGAGCTCAGCATCTGATGACATAGCGTAGGAGATGAAATTCACCTCAGAGTGTGTGACAGAAAGCAAATGGTATCAAGTGCGGTTTGGTTTGGTTGCACATAAAAGAAAAGTCCAAAATAACAAAGGTTTAAACAAAAGAGTTTATGTTTCATATGAAAGTCCAGAGCTCACAGGTTAGGGTCACTGGCACTGCTGCAAGATTCAGGCAGAACTCTCCACCTCAGTCTTCCCCAACACTCACAACTTTACCCTCACTATTAATCTGGAGACAATCAGAGTGAATCTCATTGTGCGCTGCCCACCTCTTTCTATCAGCCCCACAAGAAGACAAGGCTGCCAGGATGGCTTCATCCCTTCATACCAAGACTCCTTGGCTCTGTACGACTCTGTCTATTTCCTTTTTGTATCCCTCTTTCATCTCTCCTCCAACCCAGAAACGCTTCCATGAGCCCGCTGGAACTTAGAGCCAGTCATCATACAAATTCCTCAGACCCACACTCAATTTTCTGAATGTCCCCTTTACCTCCTGGCTCTACAGAAATCTGTCTCTTCCCTGAAAACACTTTGGCCTCCAACACTATTAAGTATACAAATTTTTCTCCCTAGTACTTCTTGGCCTCAGGTCCTTCTTGATTCACAATGACGCTTTCAGACCATTCTCCTTCCTTCCTCCCTAGCCCTCTCATTTTTAATTCTCACCATCAGAGTATTTGATTCAGAGCATCTCTCTATGACAGTCAACTGCACACATAGAGACTATTTGTCATCAAAAATTGGAATGATCAGCTTTTTAAGTTTACCCTTTATAGAGGGCATGTAGTGTTCTGTCATTTTAATTTGCATTTTCCTGTTGACTCTTGCTATTGAATATCTTTTTGTTTTTTATTGACCATTTATACATCTTCTTTTTGAAGTGCCTGTTCAAATCTTCTTCCAATTTTTAAAATGTGATTCTTTAATCTTTGTAGAGCTGACAGAGACTGCCTGTATCCTGGACAAAATTCCTCTGTCAGATCCATACATAGTGAATTTTTTTTTTTCCATCTTGTAAATTTATATTGTATTTTCCTTGTTTTATCCTTATTATTTTCTCTCTTAAAAAAAAAAATTATTGGGGCTTCCCTAGTGGCACAGTGGTTGAGAATCCACCTGCCAATGCAGGGAACATGGGTTTGAGCCCTGGTCCGGGAAGATCCCACATGCTGCGGAGCAACTAAGCCCGTGCACCACAACTACTGAACCTGTGCTCTAGAGCCCATGAGCCACAACTACCGAGCCCGCTCACCGCAACTAGAGAAAGCCCGCGCGCAGCAACGAAAACCCAATGCACCCAAAAATAAAATAAATAAATAAATAATAAAACAAATAAATTAAAAAAGAACACACACAAGAAAAGAATTCTTTAGAAAAGAATTTATTGAAGCATAACTGACATAAAATAATCTGTACATAATTAAAGTATACAATTTAAAATTTTGACTATGTATATACCCATGAAACTACCATCTTAATCAGAATGGTGAGTATATCCATCAATCCCTAAAGTTTCCTCTTGCACTGTTGTCACCGATCCCTGTTACTCCTTCCACTCCCCAGCCACCTCTCTACCACGTCACTGCAGCCATACGGTAAGCCTCGCCATTCTTCGAATAAGCAGGCACTTCCCCCTCAGAGTAGCTTATCTTGTTAATCCCTCCATCATCTCTCACCAAGAAATGTCCTCTCCTCACCTCCTGCAAGTGTTTGTTTACTCCCTTTTACTTGAAAGTAGGGCCTTCTACGGCCACCTCTCTCTGGGCTAGTATTCTCTAACACACTTGACTGATTATTTTATTAATAACGCTTATCATCCACATAAATACATATTTTATTTGTTTATTGCTTATCTCTAGCCTTGGAAAGGTCCATGAAGTCAGTCAATGATTTTCTTTTTTTTAAATTCACTCTTATTTAGTAGTTAGAAAAATCCCTGGCACATAGAAAAATGAATACATATTTGTAAAGTATAAGATGGAAGGAGGGAAGGAAGGAAAGAAGGCAGGAAGGAAGGAAGGCAGGAAGGAAGGAAGGCAGGAAGGAAGGCAGGAAGGAAGGAAGGAAGGAAGGAAGGAAGGAAGGAAGGAAAGAAGGGAGGGAAGGACTCCTTTGGTTTTGCTCCATAATGCTATTTAGAACACGGCTTCCATCCTTAGAATCACTTCATCACCTAAGATGCCTGCTGGGGCTCCTGCCATAATTTCCACTGGAGAAAGAAAGGTTGAAGGATATAAATGTGCATCTCCCAGATGAGGCAGTTCCCTTTAATCAGGATTTCAGGAAAACCTACATAATAATTATTCTTATATCTTTATGTTCATAATGTCATCACATGAATAACTACTAGAAAAGTTAAGAAAAGGTGGTCTTTTATCCCTACTGATGTGTCCAAATTAAAGTTGGAGTTCCCTTACTAAAAACAAAGTTGTAATGGGAAACTAGCAATTCTCGCCACAAAAGACCCAAGGGCTTCTGGTGAATAAGCAAGGTTTTCCCAAATGGCATTCATCCTGGTATTTTTTTCTTTCTAAGTGTCAGGGAGATTTATAAGCTCTCTCAATATACAGTGTCAGTGTGTGTGTGTATGTGTATGTGTATGCGTGCGTGCGTGCGTGCGTGCGTGTGTGTGTGTGTGAATATTGCCAGAGAGCTACAGCAGGCATCTACACACCTGGAGGAGCATCACAATTCCAATCTCTTTCCAAAAAAAGGTACAGCTTAGTAAAAATTGAAAGTTTATTTATTCTATTTAGAATTCAGAAAACTGTAGAGTGTTCCAAGCACCTCTATAGCAATAAAAAAATCCAACACTCTACAAATTAGATTTTTATAATCTATCATAGACCTGAAGTTACAGTGAAAATAACTGTGTTCAAATCTAATGAAAGACAGATGTCTCAAAAAAATAGAATAGACATGGATAGATTAAAAGTGAAAGAATGGAGAAATGTATACATACAAACTCTAATCAAAGCTGGTGTGGCTACATTAATCTCACACAAACTAGACCCCAGAACAAGGAATATCACAACAGATACAGAGGGACATTACATAATGATAAAGGGAACATTTCACCAAGTAGAAATAACAATTTAAAATGTCTTTGCAGTTAATATAAGTGCTTCAAAATAAAATTATGTGAAAATGATAATACTAAAAGGAAACATAGACTATTCACAATTATAATTAGAGACTTCAACACTCCAAGCTCAATCACTGACAACACAGACAAACAATTATTTATTAAGAATATAGAAGCCCTGGACAAGACTGTCAACCAACTTGACCCAATCGACAACTCCACCCAAGAAAAACAGAATACACATTCATTTCAAGTTCACGTGGAACGTTCACCAAGAAAAACCATGTTGTGAGACATAACAAAAGTTACAAAATTTAAAAGGCTTAAAATCATATAAGTTGTACTAGAAATAAACAATGGAGAAATATCTAGAAATTCCTCAAATATTTGGAGATTAAACAACATACTTCTAGATAATATATATGTCAAAGAGGAAGTCAAAAGTAAAATTAGAAAATACTTTAACTGAATAAAAATAAAACACAACTTACCAAAACTTGTGGAATGTAGCTAACACAGTGTTTAGAGGGAGATTTTTAGCATTAAATATTAGTGTTAAAAAAGAAGAAAGGTCTCAATCAAGGAGACCTAGCACTATATACAAATTAGATAATATACTTAAATATAAAACCTAAAACAATAAAACCTTTAGAAGAAAACACAGGAAAAAGTTTTCATCTTGGATTAAGCAAAAGTTCTTCAATATAATACCAAAAGTACAATCCATAATGAAAATATTAATGGATTGGACTTATTGAGAAATGCTATTAAGAGAATGAAAACATAAGTCACAAACTGTAAGGAAATATTTGCAAATATAAAGACTCTCAACACTCTATAATAAAGCAAATGATCCAATCTAATATATATATATATATGTATACATATATAATATAGGATATAAAGAGACACTGTACATTAAAAGATGCTCATTATTAGTTATTAATGAAATGCAACTTAAGCCACAATAAGATTTTGCTACACACCTATTAGAGTGGCTAAAACAAAGTAACTGATAATACCATATGCTGACGCGGATGCACAGCAACTGGAATTTTCATATAGCATTCATGGGAATGCAAAATTGTATGAATTCTTGGGAAAAGTTTAGCAGCATCTTATAAAATATACATGGACCACACAACTTCATTCCACTCTGGAGTATTCACACAAGAACTTTTATGTCAGTATTTGTTATGGCTTTGTTATTAATAACCCAAAATTGGAAACACCCAAATGGCCTTCAACCGGTGCATAAAGAAACTTTGGTACATCCATACAGTGGAATGCTATTCACCAAACAGAAGGAAAGAACCACAAGCAATACAAGGTGCAGGATTCTTAAATGCATTGTGCTAAGTGAAAGAAACTGGACTCAGAAATCTATATACTGTATATTCTATTTATATGATCCCTGGGTTAGAGTGCAGGAATTGACTACAGAGGAGTGCTGAGGACATGTTTCTGGAGGTGATAGACATGTTTTATATTTTTATATCCTGATTTGTATGGTGCTTACAAGACTGTATGCATTTCTCAAAACTTGCCTAACACTGAAAAAGGGGAATTTTACTGCATGAAATTATACCTTAGTTTAAAAATGGGGTAAAACCTTATTAAACATCATTCCCTAAGATTTTTATGGAATAAATCTTAATAAATGTGAGATTTATTAAATAAATAAATAAATGTGAATATACATAATCATGGCCTTTGAACTAGTAAAGAACTCAACTCTGTATGGATTTAGCAGTGTGTGGGTTGCAGACACTCATATGAGCCCATCCTAACGGGTATGGAACAGTGAGGATGCATTGTTAATTAACACTAGAATCACATGGCCACTGTATTTCCAATGTTTTTGTTGTATGGCATTCCTATACGTTCATGTAAAAAAATCTAAGGATGCTTTTACCTCAGGGATATTTATTGTTATATAAATACCTCCCTTAGTAATTTATAAAAACCTTAAATTGAGGACCTTTTCAAATATTGCAAAGGTTAATAAGATAGCTAAATCAGCTGGACTGAACTTATATTTTTAGTCACCTCCTGTC
This sequence comes from Neophocaena asiaeorientalis asiaeorientalis, assembly GCF_003031525.2. Classification (NCBI taxonomy): domain Eukaryota; kingdom Metazoa; phylum Chordata; class Mammalia; order Artiodactyla; family Phocoenidae; genus Neophocaena; species Neophocaena asiaeorientalis. Next base: position 14,254,862 of record NW_020172779.1, read on the forward strand.
TTCCACAGTGATCCAACAGCGGTTCTGAGAAAATGAGGGCTGCACAGTGCTTATTTTTATAAGGGATGCAGGAACTTTGACAAAGAAAAGGTACAGCCTGAAGCTGTCTTCCTTTTACGCAGTCTATAGTGCCCAAAGCTAGCTCTGTCTTATCTGCTAAGAAATACGATTTTTTTCCATGGTCTTTGTTCTCTAGGAGAGCATCAGGACCGTTCCACCAGTGTATATGTGAAATGTAGAACACTCGGGCTGAAAAATCTTCTTGTTATGAAACCATTTTCTCTAGAGGGACAGTTTAGCGACCTGGGACCCCAATGTGGGGGAGCTTGCTCTAGGTATCCTTCTACATAAAAATTTGGAAGAACTCTTTAATCGAAGGCATAATAATTCCAGCAAAGGATCTGTTGAGACTGAGTGAGGTCAAAATCTAAAAATAAATATATTAGCCAACTATAGTAATTCTGTTTTTGTTTTTTTGCGATACGTGGGCCTCTCACTGCTGTGGCCTCTCCTGTTGCAGAGCACAGGCTCCGGACGCGCAGGCTCAGCGGCCATGGCTCACGGGCCCAGCCGCTCCACGGCATGTGGGATCTTCCCGGACCGGGGCACGAACCCGTGTCCCCTGCATCGGCAGGCAGACTCTCAACCCCTGCGCCACCAGGGAAACCCAAGACACAGCCATTTGTTGTCATGTAGGAGGTATCCAGTTTGGCTTTCTGGGAGAGGAATAGAATATTGGACATGTTGGCTTGTCTCCCATTCTCTCTTTCCAGTTGGTCAATTGCACTGAGTGAGACAATGACCCCCACTGCACTTTTCTGCATTTTCATCACCTGGCTCTTTTGGGCAGCTGCTCAGAAAATCACATCTCGTGCTCCATATTATGGCATTTCACACAAGATGAGAGGGGTAGAAGCACCCAGGGTCTCCACGGTCATATCCAAAGGACCCCAGTGCTATAGCTGCTGTGGTTCCGGACATGATGTCTGTGATGAAGTCCATCCAGGAGGCCAATGCTCATCCTGGGAGTGAAGCAGATCTAAGCTGATTGCCCCTTACTCATAGTTTTATTCCTAATGTGTTTCATGCCATTATTTTTTCATACAATCGATAAGTTCAAGGACAGAAGAAATAAAGAAGAAACCCAGTCATACAGGCTTCTAAAGGCTAAATCTGAAGATGAAGAACAGATTTTGACTGAATAACAAGGTCAGGGCTGACCCTAGGCAAATCTCTGGTTTTGATTGGTGTTTAATAAAATTCTTATTCTAACAAGTGTCCTTTTAGTTATAGTCATATATTTCTTATTTAAGTGACAAATGTTTGAGACTGTTATTTGGTTTTTGCTAATCTATAGAAGTGTGATGACATGATCAGGTTAATGATTAAGACTTGTCCAAATTTCTTAGTAGGTAGGCAGGAGTTGGCAGAGAAAGTTCATGCTTTTGCAGAGACCTAATTGTAAAAAAAAAAACAGAGAAAAGAAGTAAGGCTTTATGGCATAATCATTTCATGTTCTGGATAATTAAATGTGAACCTCCATGTCTGTCTATCTATCTATCTATCTATCTATATCTGTTTATCTAACTATCCATTTATCACTTATCTTTATACATATCAGTTTTTGTACACACACATACATACATATATACAGTCTTTCTTTTGGTTAACCTTTCATTTTCAAGGTCAAACACTCAGCTGGTGAACAGGGGGATTTACCTAATAGTGTTTAAGGCATCTAAAAGGAACTACAGCTTTAGAATACAGGCAGTTAAACACTGTTCATCGAAAGACTGCCTTAAGGATTAGCATCTATCATTAAGTATGTCTGTGACACGTACAGAAAAACAACCTGCCACCATGAAGGCACTATGAAAATAACGGTAGATCAAAGTGACACACAGTATTCATTTTTTGACAAGCAACCAGGGTTTGGAAAGCACATTGGAGCACATGTTAATATCTGCGTTGAAAAAGGAACCTGTGGCTGCATTCTAAGTGCTTGACAAAAGAAGAGTGGGGGAAATTCAATATTATAAACTAATAATATAAATCAAGCAGTTTGTATTTACCATATATCAGGCACCAGGTTAAACACTACATAGATGTTATCTCCTTTGATCTTTCACAACATCCTTAAGTGTAAGCATGATTACCTTACTAGATCAAGAAACTGAATCCCAGAGTTTTAAAAATTAATCCAATGGACACAGTATTTGAATTCAGGTATGTGTGCTTAGAGTACGCGATTTTAAGCCACTATATGGTATGCCCCCTCACTAGCATTTATAGTGTCTCTCCAGTGTGCCAGGCACTTTACATTCATGATCTCAGGAGTCTTCTCAGCCACACGGTGCTCAGTGAGGAGAATGCTGGGACTCAGTTAAGAAAAGAGGTTTTTTTCTAAACTGTGGAACTAGTCATTGATAGAGGCCAATACAGCCTCAAGCAATCTCATTCCAAATCCCTCATTCTTTCCAGGACTCTTAAGTTGCCGCCTAGGCTGCCAAACAATGCAGCTAGTTCAGCCTTGTGAATTCAATCTATGGTCTCTTTCCATTCCATAATTTGTTTGATACAGAAACATACAGGTACATGAATGATTATGATTACATCAGTTATAATACTTATGTCTCACTAATAGTGATAGTACTAAGAGTCTCAATAATGACTCACAATCATGTAAGGACACCACACTTTTTCTCCAACTCTAAAACCATCACTATCATCCCCAGTTTACAGACAAGGAAATTTTTAAATCTCACAAGCATTTCTGAATTCAAATGTACGAAATGGTAAGAAGCCAAGATGTTATTTTGCTTTGGAACATCAACTTCAATGCTTAGGGAAAAAAATCTGGCCATCTGAAGATCCTAAGGCAGCAGTACAGAAGGCAAGCTGTTTTTTCCTGATCCCTCCCAAGTGTTTGCCCCCAAATTTTAGCCCCCAGCGAAGTGAAGACTCAGAGGAGAAGGAAAGGGAAATGGATTTACCATTTGTGCTTGAATAGTTTTTTTTAAAGATTTTTTTGATGTGGACCATTTTTAAAGTCTTTATTGAATTTGTTACAATATTGCTTCTGTTTTATGTTTTGGTTTTTTGGCCACGAGGTATATGGGATCTTAACTCCCCGACCAGGGATCGAACCAGTACCCCCTGCATTGGAAGGCGAAATTTTAACGACTGGACAACCAGGGAAGTCCCTGTGCTTGAACTGTTTGATGCAATAGAGAGGACATCAAGGCATCGAGCTAGGTTGCAAGGAGAACTAACACAGATATTTATTTTTTTAACAATACCACCTAATACTGGTGATAATGTGGTGAAATGAGCTCTTTGATCAATTATTGATGGGTTGAACACTGGGGATGCCCTTTTGGAAATCCATTTGACAACACACACAAAGAGTCTTCAAAATACTTTTATCTGTTAGCGCAGAAATTCCTTTCAGAGATCCCTCTTAAGGAAATTAATTCCAAACAGCAAAAACTGGATGTGCGGTTGTCACAGGTATTGGTATTGTGCTTGATGGACAGATGGTCACAGACAAGGACGAAGACGATGGATACTTTTAATGCAGGTAAGAGACACAGCTGATGACAACACTAGTGTGCAGAGCACAGGTGCAGCAGCTTCCAAACCAGAAGAGCCTTGCCAATGCCCCCCAAAGCTGCTTACCCACAAACCGTGGGTGAGAACAGTGGACGGCTCTTTGGAATAATCCCTCTGCACTCCTCCAAAGACTTAAGTGTGGAGGAGGAAGTATGATGCATTCCTACCAACCATCCTAGAGACTCTGGCTACAGGCTTTCTGTCCCCCAAGAGGAAGTGGCTGGTAACACCCTGACACAGGCTTGTGATGTTTGTAGCAGAACTGAGTGAACTAAACACAGATATTCCCTCAAAACATCCACTACACCTAATTTATAAACCTAAACAGGTTCTGTAACATGGAATGGATAACTACAGATTGAAAGATATGACATTGCTAATACTGATTATTTTTTTTAAAATATAGTTTATGTACAATATTATGTTAGTTTCAGGTGGACTACATGACGATTAGATATTTGCATACATTATGAAATGATTACCACAATAAGTCTAGTAACCATCTGTCCCCACATAGTTACTACAATATTATTAACCGTATCCCTTATACTGCATATTACACCCTAATGATTTATTTGATAACTGGAGGCTTACATTTCTTAACCCCCTTCTCCTATTTTGCCCACTCTCCAACACCCTTCCATTCTGGCAACCACCTGTATCTAGGAGTCTGTTCTCATTTTGTTTTGTTTGTTAGATTCCACATATAAGTGAGATCATGCAGTACCTGTCCTTCTCTGTCTGACTTATATCATTTAGCATAATACCCTCTAGATCCATTCCATGTTGTTGCAGATGGCAAGGTTTTATTTATTTTTAATGAATTTATTTATTTTTGACTGCGTTGGGTCTTCTTTGCTGCACGTGGGCTTTCTCTAGTTGCGGCGAGCAGGGGCTACTCTTCACTGCAGTGCGCGGGCTTCTATTGCTGTGGCTTCTCTTGTTGTGGAGCACAGGCTCTAGGCACGTGAGCTTCAGTAGTTGTGGCACGTGGGTTCAGTAGTTGTGGCTCACGGGCTCTAGAGCGCAGGCTCAGTAGTTGTGGCGCACGGGTTTAGTTGCTCCGCGGCACATGGGATCTTCCCGGACCAGGGCTCGAATCGGTGTCCCCTGCTTTGGCAGGCGGATTCTTTAACCACTGCACCACCAGGGAAGTTCCAAGGTTTTAATTTTCATGACTATTATTCCATTGTACGCACATCCAACACTCTTTATCCGTTTGTCTATTGATGGACAACTATGTAGCTTCCATATCTTGGCTATTTTAAATAATGCCGCAATGAACATTGGAGTACATATATATTTTCAAATTAGAGTTTTTGTTTTCTTCGGAAAAATACCCAGAAGTAGGGCTTGGACCTTTTGCTTCTTTGGGCGAATCTCTGCAATTGTGATTATCGTCCCATTTGTTGATCCCCTACCCTGGGGGTGTAGGTCTTGACTATACCATGTCTCCGCCCCTCCTACCCATCTCATTGTGGTTCCTTCTTTATATCTTAAGTTTTGGAAAATCTTTTCTGCTAGTCTTCAGGCTGTTATCATACATAAGTGCTCTGTAAATAGTGTAATTTTGCTGTGCCCTTGGCAGGAGGTGAGCTCAGGGTCTTTCCACTCCACCCTCTCAGCCACTACTGATCACTTTTAAGCTACAAAAAAGGCAGTGCCATATGGTTTAAGCGAGTATAGTGGCACATGCACTCAATAGAACAGTATATAGCTATTAAAAATGATGTGTACAAAGATTTTATAAACAACATGAAAAGCGCTTTTATCATCACATTAAGTTAAAAAGTGGGCTGGAATATTACAAATAAAACATGGTCTCAGGTGTGTAAATAAGGCTGCAAGGGAATCACCCTGAAAAGAAATGTAACTTTTCAACCCTCTTTCTTGTCTCCCTTCTTTTATTGGCATCCTCGAAACTAAAAACACAGACAAATGAACAAACTGTAAAGTAGCCCACCTGGCTTTGAGTTTCAGCAGTGCTATCAACTATCTGGATCTATGTGGAAAGGGATCCTTTCAGACCTGTCCATGCTTGGGCTTAATGTCCCATCTGTCAAATAAGGAGACGGATTCTACATGACACCTAAGGGCCCCAGAGCAATATGATTTCATTTCAAAAATCGATGTAATCTGAACACGAGATCCCCTATTTTGGTAAACTATTACTTTTGGTAAACTATTACACAGAAAGACAAAAGCAGGGTTTGTTAAACCTCGGAAAATCCATGGGAGATAAGAGACTGTCACACCATTATCTTCCCAACTCAATTTTGTAAACTATTCAGGTCTATCAGCCTATTTTGTTACTCAATTTTAAAATGTTCTTTAATTAAGTCATTTGAAATTGCTTAGTTTAATTGGATTCTTGATTCTTAGTGAGACAAAAAGCCAGTGGATTTTCTCGATGTCAAGGTACCAAGACGTCTTTTTTTTTTTTTTTTTTTGGCATGAAAACTGAGATGTTGGTGTTACAAACAAGATTTGAGATAATTGGATATATTCCAAACAGAGTTCAATACTTCTGTCTGGAAAAGGTCACCACAAATATGTCACATAATTTAAAGTAAATGCATTAGAGTTTTAAAATAACAATTTTGTTTAAATTGCAAAACGTAACAGAAACAGAAAGGCTTTCTTAGGTATGGTTATTTCAAATGTTCGACTTGAAATATGTTTTAATATACAATTTTTCCTTGACATACTCAAATATCATGAAAATTTGTATTACCTTCCTTTCGAGTCTATACTCCAAAGATGGAGTGGAAATTGACCAGTTTATTCTTTCCTATCTATCTTGCCTACAATGGAAGATATAAAATCAAACTACATCAATCCTGAGATACAGTGTTGACACTGAACCAGCATCAATTCTTTCACATTTGAAAGAAAATTTAAAATCAGTTTATAGAGTTTTAAGGAATTAATTTTTTAACCAATATTTAAATAACATTTTCTATGTAGTGAACACTATGCTGGACACTGCCTATTCAACAGTGAAACTCACAGTCTAACAGGCAAAATAGATGTTAATAATATAATTGTAAAAATGATCATCACAAAGTGTGTGCACAGTGTTGCAATCACCTAAGTGGTCCAGAGGAGGAACATGGCTACTGGAAGCCTTCCCTGAAGATGTGCCTTTTCAGCTGAGAACAGAGGAATTAGCAGAGAGCACTTTGATCTTGTTCTCCCACTCAAGGACAATGAGACACAGAATTGTGGAGCTGATTCGATTCTTAAGGCTGTACAGCATAATGAGTACTGCAGTCAAAGCAGCAGGGGTTTATACCCAGTCTCTACTACTTACTTAATCACCATGCAACAGAGATGATCAGTGAGACAATTCCGTAAATTTCTGGGTCTGTTCTAGTTATTTATTGCCAACAAACCATCTGAGATTAGCCGAAACCTTCCAGTTTTTAAGCACCGTAAGTCCCAAGCCCTACAAAAACCTTCAACTCCAGGCAAAAAGGAGCTGTTGGTTGCCTACTAACGAATCGCCCCCAAAAGTAGTGGCTACAAATATCGATTTATTATGTCTCACATTTCTGTGGGTTGTCTGGGCTTCATTGGGATGGTGCTTGCTTGGGATCTTTCATTCAGTTGTGTGTAAATGGTAGCTGCAGCTGAGCTGAGCTAACGCCTGTGCCATAAGGTTGTTGTGAAGTTCCATGAGTTAATAAGTAAACGTTGATTAGCACAGTGCCTGACACATGCAGAATATAGAACAAGTTGAGGTGGTAGTAATGGCAGAATGAAGGAAAGCGAAGGGGGGAGTGATGGCTGTAGGAAAGGGAGAGTATATCAGTGTTTTCGCATCTATTCTGACAGCCATTATTCTAGATGTTTCACATACATTATCACAGTTAATCTTCCGTTCATCTCCATGGAAGAGACACTGTAATTACCCCTATTTTACAGAAAAGGAAACGGAGGCTCCAAAGTTGTAGTTACCTCCCCAAACCTCATAACAGTAGAACTAAAAGTTAAATGCAGATTTGTGTTTGCAAAGCCTGTGAATCTTCAACCTCTGTATCTGCTTTGTGGGAAACCATGGAACAGGCTTTCAAAAGATTTCTGTAAAAATTTCACTCCCAGTCAAGATGATATAACAAAGATGGGAATTACCCTTCTGCATGAAACAACCAAAAATATGGGCAAAAATGTATGGGAAACCCCGCCCCCCACCCCAGTTTTCAAGACATCTAACAGAAGGAAGTGATCCCTGAGAGAAGGCATAGATGAATAGGTCTATGAATGCCCCAGGTTACTATCTTGAGAGAGTTTCCAGTTCTTGGAAGAACAGAGGGAACGTAAGTTCATACAGGCTTCCTGGGTTCAGGAGGCAGAGCTGAGAGTCAGGAGAGATGAAGGTGGCTTGAATTTTCAAGAGAAAGTACCAGAAAGAAGAGAGGCTGACTAGAGAGAAAGCTCCAGAGATCTGCAGAGGATCCCCATCAAGTATTCAGCTAGGTACTTGTCAGTGCATGTGTGGGAGGGAATTACTGGAGGCCAGAAAAAGAACCAGCTGAAAGGATTAAAGGTAACAGTGGCTACTGCCCACACAGGTCTGGGAATATTACGTAGACTCCCCAGCCAGCCTGGAAAATCTCATGATTTAGAGGCATTGGTTAGAGTACACAGAAGGCTCTTGCCTGAGCCGTGGAGAGTAATTAGCACCTCTGATGCCACCTAACACAACTTATAAGCAAGAAACAAAAGAATTAAACTGTTTCCAATATGTTTACTGTGTCCCAGAACACTTATTATTTATGTGTTTATTTATGTGTTTATATTTATAGGAAAACAAAAAATGTGCTGGGTCGAACAAGGTAAAATTCCGAAGGCCAGGGCTTTAATTAAACATTACCTACCATGCAAATAAATAAATAAGAAAATACAAGGCATAATGAAGAGAAAAATCACTCAATCTAAATTGATCCGGAATTAGTACAGATGTTATAGATAGCATACATTAAAAATGTTATTAAAAATGACATTAAAAATGTTATTATAAGGGCTTCCCTGGTGGTGCTGATGCAGGGGACACTGGTTCGTGCCCCGGTCCAGGAGGATCCCACATGGCGCAGAGCGGCTGGGCCCGTGAGCCATGGCCGCTGAGCCTGTGCGTCCTGAGCCTGTGCTCCGCCACGGGAGAGGCCACAGCAGTGAGAGGCCCGCGTATCGCAAAATAAAATAAAATAAAATTAAAATGTTATTATGACTATATTCAGAAAGTTAAGCAGAGATATAGAAGGTCTTTTTTAATTCCAAATTTAACTACTAGAGGTAAAAGTTTCAATGAGTGAGAAGAAAACACATTGGATGGGATCAATGACAGATTGGACATTGCAGAGGGAAAGATTAGTAAACTTAAAGACAGGGCTGTAGACACTATTTTAAAATCTAACACAGACAGAAAAAGAGAAAAATAAATGAACAAAGCATCTCTGAGCAGTTGGACAACCGCAAGCATCCTAATAAACATTTAGTTTGTATCCCTGAAGGAGAAAAGAAAGCAAGAGACAGAAAAAAAAAAAAAAAAAACTTTATCAATCAATGGTTGGAGTTTTTCCAAATTTGATGAAAACTCTAAACCCACAGATGCAAGAGTCTCAGTGAAGCTTAAGCACAAGAAACGAAGAAAATTACACCACAGTCATACCTCAGTAAAGTTTTTTTAAAAAGATTTTTGCAAAAATGTCTGTCAAGGACAGATAGTTTTACACTTATAATGATGATCATTACATAATGCACGCAAATGTTAAATCACTATGTAGTACACCTGAAACTAACATAATAATATATGTCAACTATATTTCAATTTAAGAAAAGGATGTCTTTGTTGGGACTCCCCAGAATCCCTCAATCCACTGCTTCTGAAAACTTACAAGGTGATGCTTGTATTAGTCATCTTTGAGGGGATGTTAATTGTGGTTGTTACCCTCAATCTCTGTGGAACTGCCAGAAGCAGACTGTAGCAACAAGTCTAGCTCCATGTTGTGCAGAAAATACCAGAAATAAAGACTCATAGCTCTCTCCAGTCAATGTGGCTTCTTAGAAAAACCCAATGGTTAAGAAACCTCACCCGAAACTAACACAACATCAACTATATTAATCAGCTATATTCCAATATAAAATAATCAACTATATTCCAATACAAATCAACTATATTCCAATATAAAATAAAAACTTAAAAAAAAATCCCTCAACCAATGTGGCAGAGTGTGTAAGGAATAAGCCAGTGGACCAAGTCCTTTCAGGTTTCAGATTATCCATGATAATGGTCACAGGGTCTAAATACCTTTCCAAATATCTGCTGGCCTTTTTAGATCCCTGGATAAAAGTCTCAGGATGACATTCTCTTCTCATCCCTGTATAGGCCTTACCTGTTGGTTACCTGTAGTCTTAATCTGTCCCTGTTGCAGAATCCATGAAAGCTCTATCCATAAACATTTGAACAACAGTACCCACTTCACTATATTTCCACTTACATAATTTTTAGTTTCTTATAACTACCACATGGAGTCTTGAGGATGACTAAATAACGGGTAATATTTATGAGCGTTTCCTAGGCTCTAGCTACCTTTCTAAGAACCTTACATAGCTTACTTTATCTTATTTAACCTTTGAAAGAAACTTACGAGGTAAGTATAGTCTATTGTTATTACTGATGGTAGTTAAGTTCTAGAAAGTCGATTCTCATTATCTCTGGCAGTTGCTATTCCCTGATTTAGCGTATCCTCAACTGCTGTTTCTAGGGGAAATACAGGACCCAGTTCCTCTGAGTCTCTGGTTACATTTTTGTCATCTGATCAATACCTAACCTTGTTGTATGTGCGTTTCTGTTCAGAGAGACCTCATTTAATGTATGTTGTTGGTTCATTAACATTGAACTCATGGTCAGTAGCCCTATGACTTAAGCCTTGAATGAGGCTTATCTAACATACTTGATTTCCCCAGAAGGCACATCACAGCACTCTTGAACTCAGAACAAGAGCTGGGGTTGCAAGACTATACTCCAGGGGCCTTTTAAACTGTGCAAGCACCAACAGAAAGCATGAAAATGTGAAAAAAAAAAAAAGTGGCTCAAAATAGACCACAAAATGACATTTGTTTAGCGTATAAGCGCTAAAACAAAAGAGGAAGCAATCCCTTGATCAACCTCAGCTGGGAACACGCACATCAGGGGACTCAAATTTGTCACCACTCTGCACGTGTCTGTGAATCATGGCGAAGGCACCGCAAGTATGAATTTGGAGGTTATAAATCAATTTGAGCGAGAAGGTGACTTTGCAAATGCAGAATATGAGGATCAATTGTGCAATCGTGCTCATCTCCACCTTTTCCAGGGAAAGAAACACTCAAAGAGCAGTCGACTAATTTTCTCAAGGTTGTATTGTTCATAAGTAAGAGTCAGAATCTAAACTCCAACATTCTGAATCCCGTGCCAAGCTCTTAACCACTGTGCTGTCTCTGCTGATACGGTACTTTTGATTGACTGGTACCCATATCAATCAACACTAATGAGGTGCAACAAAGAAACATAAAATCTCAGGGGCTTTTACAGCACCGAAAACTGATTTTTCTTGCTGCCAGATCTGTGGGTTGGCAGGGATTCTGCTGTTCTCATTTAGGTTCAGCTGGGCTTGCACTGGACTGCAGTTTGGGTTCAGGTCACTTCGCTCTCCATTCTCCTCGAACAAGTGGCTACTCAGAGCTTGTTCTTAGCACAAATGGCAGAAACGCAATGAACCAAAGTGTTTAACACAATGTATTTAATGCAAACACATTTAAGGTCTGATCCAAGACAAGTCACATGGCCAAGCCTAGCATCCATGGTTTTACGTACTCTAGTCACAGATACTACAAGCTCACGTGGCACAGGGTGCTGATATGTAATTCTAATAAAGAGAGGAGTGAAGAATGAAAACCACAATACACACCTTGGCAATGTCTTAGGTGAGATTAAAAAGCATTGCAGGACTTCCCTGGTGGCACAGTGGTTAAGAATCTACCTGCCAACACAGGGGACAGGAGTTCGAGCCTTGGTCTGGGAAGATCCCACATGCTGTGGAGCAAAAAAGCCTGTGTGCCACAACTACTGAGCCCGTGAGCCACAACTACTGAAGCCGTGTGCCTAGAGTCCGTGTTCCACAACAAGAGAAGCCACCACGATGAGAAGCCCGCGCACCGCAATGAAGAGTAGCTCCCGCTCGCCACAACTAGAGAAAGCCCGAGCACAGCAATGAAGACCCAATGCAGCCAAAAATAAAATAAATTAAGTTTTTTTTTAAAGAAGTCCTGCACTTCTTCCAAGGCCCTCATTTTTCTTTTAAGGAGGCAAAACAAGTGTTCACCCCAAACCCCTCACCTCAAGCTGAAGAAGCACATTCATTCTCCTGATTCATTTTGGTCCTGCTCTGGGATGAGGAACCTCTTGCCCTGAGGATGATCTAGACAGTGTTACCTTGAAGTTCAATAAAAAAGCCAAAGGCTCTGCGATTATGGTGGCAATTGTACAGGACTGGACAGAATTAGAATATCTAAGTAGGTGCCGAAGTTAAGAATAACAGGCTGTCCATATGAGACTGACAATTCAAAAGTGAGAAGTAATGCCCCTCCACAAGAAAAATTTGTGAACTGACCAGCTCTAGTGGCAGTGGTTGTTTAGATGGTTCCTAGGGAATAGGTTTCTGTACGTGCATAGGCTTAAGGAAATTGGCCCAAAGCTGACCATTCAGGAAACCAGCCCTGTGCCAGTCAAGTTCTCTCCCTTTCACCCTCTCTCGGCTTTCATCAGCCATCTTTATCAGCTCCCTTGCCATCAGCTGACACTTGCTTGACCAATGCTGTCAGGTACCCCTATTTCTGCATTCCACCCCCTCCATGGCATCAGATACCCCATCACTTTGTGATGTGATGCATTCTAGGTTGAATTTGAGTCTGCTCTTCTCCTTTAGGACTTGTTTTCCCCTCTTGGTGTGAGTCAAGGAAAACTCATCCCTATAGGTTTTTGTTAACTTTTAAATCCATCCCCATATGAGTTGGTTAAAACTTGTTTTTTTTTCATTTGATTGGCACTCCTGATTTATCTTGCAACTGGCATCAGGCCAGAGAGGGCAACCTCCTAGATGCTGAGTTTACATCTCTTCCCGTGCTCTTAAGCCCTCATCAAATCATTCCTCTGCAGCAGCATGATTAAGTGAAAATCCACCGGATGAGGAGTTCAGAGATCTGTGACCTCACTCATGCTTTGCCACTGACTCAATTAATGACTTTGAGAAAATTACTTCTTTTCTCTGCTCATCTGCAAATGGGCTGGGGGAACTCAGTCAGCAATTCTTAATGTTCTTTGGTTGCTGAATGCATTTTTAAAACTAAAGTCTAAAATGGAAAGTATAAAATGATAAAAGCTAAGCTGCTGTAATTTAACAGAGGGTGCCGGCGGGGGTGGGGGCAGGAGTAGGGGAGAATCTGCAAGAGTTCCAGCCACTTCACAGTCTCCCGTTCCTGCCTGTGGTCTCAGGCACCTTCTCAGCATGCTGAATGCTTTTTGGACTGTAACTCGTCAACCAGTAGATAAGACAGTGCCTTACATCTATTTTGGGTCTAAAGTCACTTGAATCTTTGTCTTCTCTTAAATTACATATTAGGTCCCAACACTTGAAAAATCAAATAAAAATTCTAGGTATCATTTACTTGTATTTCAGTCCACCAACACAGAGCAATTAACTGGATCGTTGGCTGGGTTTTAGCAAATGCTATGCCACTCATTAGCTGGTGGGAATTTGGTCAAGTCAATCGTGCTCTGTGTTTTCATCTGTAAAATGAGGGTCTCAGGTTAGAGTATCTCTAAGTCCCCTGATACATTCCTTATTATAGAATTCAAGCCTTTCTAACCAATCCTCCCCCCATCTATTAGCAGCTTATTTGACAATACTCTTAAGAAAGGACAGTTTTCTGGGACAAGTTACGTTGTAATGAGTAGGGGGGAAGTGTGTGCCCTCACAGCCAGAACACGTACAAGCCTGTTTGTAAACATGCAAACTCCACATTCATCTTTATGAGGCCCCATTTGTCTTTTAGCATTTCTGATGAGTAAACTAACTCCAAACCAATTTGGAACAAGCAAAATACGTTATCATGAGATATTTGTTTTCTCAAACGACGGTACTCACAAAGCCTCTCTCTGTCTCTCTTTCTCCCTGCCACTGTGTTTTGGTCTGTTGTTTCTGAATAATGACTAGAAAGCTGCAACTCAGGACTAACACAGATTTCAGACTTATGGAGATAGAAAGTTGATGCATTGGACCAAATCAGAGAGGAAAAAGGAATCAAAGGAGGAAGAAATACAGGAGAAAGGCAAGAAAGACAATGACCGACAGAAATTGAATTCCTCTTCCTTTTCCCCCTCGTTGAACTTTCAAGCCAAAAATATCTGCAGTACCAGATCCAGATGGAGAGAGAATGGTCTGTTTACCATCTGCAGAGACAAAACGGCACAGCGAAACTGCAATTTAAAGGCGAAAGTCATCAGGAATAGAGTTCAATAACGTATGTCAGAATTAAGGGATTTGGTACAAAACCCTTTGCTAAGATTCTGGGGTGCCTCTCTGTGGGTGTGTGTGGTTCAGAGAGTGAAAGCTAAATCCTTTGACAACCAGAAAATAAATGTGAGGGGCAGTAAATAGAAGGCTTTCAGGGGAGATCACACATGACTGAGGAGGAGATAGAGTGGAATCAACAACACTTGCCCTGAAGCATTTGGAGATTTTATGAGACTAAACATAGACAGCTTCCACTGAAGCCTAAAAGTCTCCATTCAGAGGATGCATGTGTTGCATAATTAAAGAAGATCAGGGCCAATTCAGAAAAGCCAACTGAGAAAAATGCTGCCGAGCGATTGTTATTCTTCAGATTCTGTAATCGGGGTCGTCTTCCAGGGGGATGGACTGAGAAGCAAATGATCATGAATGATATCCCACTACCATGGTCCTGCTTAGGAAAGAACACGGACGTTGCAGTCAGAAGACCTGATTTTATAGGGCTTTGCCCCTCTTCCTTATCTGGGTTGCCTTGGGTAAGTTTCTCAACCCATTTTCTCTCAGGTATCCTCATCTATAAGATAATGATTGCAAAAAACACGTTGAGAGGGCTTACATGTGCCAGGTACTGTTGTAAGTGATTCACAGACATTAACTCTTAATTCTTACAACAGCCCTAGGAAGAAGGTATTTTAGCTCTGTTTTACAAATGAGGAGGTCGAGTCACAGAGGGATAAGTAACTCGCTCGTGATCATACAGTGGATCTTGACAAGCAGTGGAGCTGTGAGCTCTGGAAGTGGAGCTCTAGAGTACTAACCAAAGCACATGGCAGTTCTGATGCTGTAGGGGACCTTGGAAGGTACCCGACACACTGGTTCATACTAGAAACACAACCAGTATTGGCATGTTCGCTGTCTTCCTAATCAGTCATTTGTTTACTTGATAAACATTTACGAAAGTGCTACTATGTGCCTGAAATCATGCCAGATGATAACAGTTAATGGATTTTTCTGTACTAACTCATTTCGTTCTTATAATTCACAGCACCCCTGACATCAGTGTTGATATTATTAGGGGTTTCTTTCCTTGCAATTCCCTTTACTGGAAATGCTCTCCCCTCTCAGGTACCCATATGGCTCACTTCCATACCATGCAAGTCTCTGAGAGGCTTTCTCCAAACACCATATCTGAAACAACAAACTCCATCATACCCTCTCTCCCCTTTTCCTGTTATAGTTTCCTTTAGAACATATAAAAACACCTGGAATTATTCTATCTGTTCCCCTATTTTCTGCCTTTCTCAAAATAATGGAAGCTTCATTAACGCAGGAATTTTGCCTACCTTGTTGACCGCTACTCCATATCACCAGCCCCTGGTAGACACACACTTGTTAAATAAATGGATGAATTGTCTCCATTTTACAGTTGAATAAGTTAAGATGCAGAGAAGTCCATGAAATACCTTCAGGTGCAAAGGTAGAAAGTGGTAGAGCTGGAATCCAAAGGCAAGAGGATTCCTACCTGGAGCCTATCTTCTTAGCCACCATGCCACCTTGGAGGATACAGGGATACATAACCCAGCTCCTGCCCGCAAGGAGTCCACAGTGCAACAGTGGACAGTCTCATACACAAGAACTCTGGTTCATTATGCATGTGTTCACTGCTGTCACATGCATGGAACACTTGCCAGTTACACGGTACCAGGAGTATCACTGTAGGGACACAAAACCATGTAAGACAGTCTCTGCATCCAAAGAATCGACAATTTAAAAGGGTGAATAGGATATAAACAATCTAGAAAATCATAGAATAAGTTGAAAGGGTAAACACTAATTGAAGGCAAAAATTGTATGTTGTGAAATGCCTAAAAAGGAGAACTTTTTCTTTAAGAATTGGGGGTCATGGAAGAGTCAACAGTGAAGTCAGTATTTATTTAGGCTCTAACACGAAAAGAATCTTCATTCTGTGGGAAGAGGGGTAGGAGTAATAAGCAGAAAGTATAGCCAGAGTTGGGTGGGGGAGAGACTGAAGGATGTAAAGAAGAACAGTCATCATCTTAGAGTTTCATGGAAAGAAAAGAGACATCAAAATAGTGGGTTGAGACAAGATTATGAAGGGTCTTGATCATCACGCTAAACAATTTGGACTTTACTCTGTAACTTATGTAAAGTTTGGGGAGGTTTTTATGGAAGGAGGGTCTTTGAGGGAGATAACTGGCAGACTATGGAGGGTGAGTGAGAGGTGAAAGATGTAAGAGCAGGAGATGGTTACACGTATCTAGGAAATAGAGGATGAAGACTTGAACTAGGGAGGAGACGGTGAGGAAAGGTTGAGGAGGAAGCTGCATCACAGTTGAGGGTCCAACCCCTATGCCCTGGCTTTAGAGGCTGAGAGAGAGGAATAAATCCAAAAGTTTGAAATTTGAAAATCGGCTTTATAAGATGGTAACTTCCTGTAAGTGAAGTTGAAAACATAGAAGGAAAGCAGGCCTTTGGAATGAGGGAAGAAGGAAGGGGTCTGAACTGAGAGTTGTAGGGCAAGATAGCTAATCCACAGAGGCCGGGCCGGGGCTTGGGCAGGAAAGCCAAGGCAGAGTGACCAGCAGGGGTACAACCCACTGCTCACTGATTTCTTAAGTGATTCCTCCAGTTTTCCAATCTCTCTCACACGTGTGCAGAAAATGGTAACATCCGTGTGGCACACTGGGTGTGGTTGATCGCGCCCTGAGAACCTCCAGCTGGCAGACCCCACCCCCACTAGCTCTGCCCCTGCAGACTTGGCCACCTATCAACCATTCATGCCGCATACTTGGGCCATGGGACCCCAGTTGGGAAACACTGTCATACAGGATTTAGAGTCAAGGGAGTTTCATTTGGAAATAAGCAGGTAGTTTTTAGTTTATAAGGAATAGACGCCTCCCTTTACATAGACTGTCCACGTGCCTTTGCTTTTTCCTAACAGTATGTCGGCTGCTACATAGCACTTCTGAGGGAAAGGAAATTGTGCATCAAAAATGGCAGAATAATACGCTACTAAGGAGGCCGGGAATCAGTAAGAGCTGCTGTTCCTGAAAACTGCACGACCACAGTGTCCCAGAGATCCTGCGTCAAATTCTCCAGGGTAGGTTTGGCCAATTGTTCTTAATTAAATCTCACTAAGCTCCACACAGATCTTCTCAAAAGAGAAGCTGTGATACTGTATTTCAACAAAGGATAAAATCATTTAACGTTTGAAACATTGTGAGGGAAACCTTTCCTCTCTCTGAAAGGTATATTTATTCCCTGTATGATGGACAAAAAGGGACTAAGTAATTGACCATGCTCCAGTGAGGTCATGAACATATGTCTGGACATCACCTCAGCTCATCATGTGTGCCAGAAGGAGATAATGAAAGGGATCGGAATACCTGTCCCTTTGAAACTCATGAGTTTCAGATGAACCTCAGCGTGAGGTTCACTGAGTCAGCTCTGTCAGCTTGAGGTCCACAACCAAATGGGAATATGAAAAAACCTACCACCTTTGGTGGAAGGCTCAGAGCAGTGCAGATAGCTCCTGAATGCTGCTTTGCTTTGTCTTGGATAAGGAATGCATTATTGAGAGCATTATTGCTCTCACCTAATGTCCTGAATTAAAGAAAAGCATGGCTGAGAAAGGGACACCAGCCCAAAGTTTTGGAAACTTCTAAAACATTTAAGGAAGTCACTGCACTTCTCCGAATTTCATCATCTTCATCAGAAAAATTGTGAGATTGGTCTAACCCACTGGTTTTCCAATGGGACCTCACTGGAGTTCCCCAGTGATACCTTGGTGGAGATTGGGGGTGGGAGGTGTATGGAAGCAGGGCCAAAAAGACCGAGGGGCTAAGGTAGTCTATCCCAACTTCACCAAATAGCTCCACTCTCCTTTGTGTTGTATTGTGGGGCTCCCAGTAAGATTTCACTTGAATAAAAAGACTGCCTGCTTTAAACATCTTTGGAAATGATCACACTCAACAGTCGCTAAGAGCCATGTTAATTTTCAGCGAAAGTGGCATCCAAATTTTAGGTTCTCCTAGGAGTCTGAGCTGAGTTCAACTTGTCAAAGTGTTCTAAACATCGTCACTGAAAATGTTGATGTTCTTTAAGGTTTCCACACAAAATTTCCAAATTGCTCTGAAATTTAGCCTCTCACGAGGTTCGTATTAACTGTCTGTTCTGGTGAACATGAAAGGTCCAATATATAGCCTAAGGAATTATAACTTTTGAGGTTATTCAAGTCCACTGTTGAATTTCCCAGCAGAGAACCTTCTCACAGATTATAGATAAAAATATAAAATTACCCTATGGCCTGGTAATTGTACTCTGGGATACCTCTTCTAGAGAAAAAAGAACATAGGGCTACTCCTGGTGACGTTGTTGATACTGAGGAAAAATTGGACTAAACCCTACATGTTTAACAAAAGAAAAGAGATTTAAAGTAATAGGTATATATGATGGTATAGAGGTTCAAATAAGTGAAAGATCTTCAAATCGTACTTCAGTTTAAAAAAAAAACAAGTGGCAGAATGCTACATGCATTACAAAGCGTATATGGGAACTGAAAAATTATACTACATATTTTCTCTTGTTATGTATGTATAGTATAGGAAAGACTGAAAGGAATCACTCAGACTCAAAATAGTGTTATCCCTCAAGGAGTACATGTGGGTTTGGGAGAAGCAGTGTATGGAGACAGAGGTCAACTGGGACTTCAAGCTCTAATAAAGATACTCCAGGGCTTCCCTGGTGGCTCAGTGGCTGAGAGTCCGCCTGACGATGCAGGGGACGCGTGTTCGTGCCCCGGTCCGGGAAGATCCCACATGCCGCAGAGCGGCTGGGCCCGTGAGCCATGGCCGCTGAGCCTGCGCGTCCGGAGCCTGTGCTCCGCGGCGGGAGAGGCCACGGCAGTGAAAGGCCCGCGTACCGCAAAAAAAAAAAAAAAGAAACTGAGTCTCAAGATCAAAGAGCTGGTAAGGAGCAGAACTAAAACTGGAAAACCCAGGTTTCCAAACTTCGAGTTTCATATTTTTGTTTTCTCCACTCAAGCATGATGTTTACGAAGAAGTAAAAGAGAAAGAACAGAAAATTCCTATGGATTTCACAAATGTGCCCTGCTAAATAAAATAAGATGAATATCTTTAGAACATAAAAGTTCAAGGTACTGCTTTGTTTTCCTTTTTATATTCCCTTTATATATATATTGTGGAGATTCACTGGGTGATGCATTTGAGCTGAGAGCAGACCCCATCCACTTAAAAGATATTTGCTTGTGAAAATGGACTTCAGTGTTTTCTCAGAAAACCTCAATATCATGTCATGTTTGTAGAGCAAAGTGCAGACCAGTTTCTAACGGTGTATCTCAGACTTACGTGACATCTGCAAATAATATCCCGACAATCACCTCATCTCACCAGCTCTCCCACTACCACCTTACTTGAGGCCCCCATCCTCCCTTCCCTAGATGACTACAATGGTCTCCTCATTGGACACCCTGCTTACCCGTTTGCACCTAAATACAATAAGTCCCATACATGCGAATGAGCTCTGTTCCGAGAGCATGTTTGTAAGTCCAGTGTATTCATAAGTCCAACAAATTTAGCCTAGGTACCCAACTGCACAATCGGCTATATAGTACTGTACTGTAATAGGTTTTCACACAAATAACACATAAAAAAACAAACACAGAAAATAAAGAAAACATCTTTAATCTCACAGCACGGTACCTTGAAAAGTACAGTGGTACCGTCCAACAGCGTGGACAGGCAAGAAGAGTTACTGACTGGAGGAGGGAGAGGAGGTGGGAGATGGTAGAGCTGAAGGATCGACAGCAATAGGAGATGGAGGGCAAGCTGCAATTTCAATTTCACTCACGCCTGACGTTGATGGAACACACGTTCGCACCTTTGAAAGTTCGCAGCTTGAAGGTTCGTATGTAGGGGACCTACTGTAACCCATTCTCCACCTAATGTCATGGTGAGCTCTTACAGATGCAAAGCAGGTCACTGGCTTCTCATCCACACTCCTGAACACGACATTTAAAGCCCCACATGATCATGACTCTGGCTACATTCATCTTCTTCCTTGTTCCTACTTGTACCCAGGCAGGCTGACCTTCTTCTTTTCCCCGAACAAGCCAAGTCTGTATCTTCCTCCCAGACTTGGTATATGATCTTCTCTCTGTCTGGAAAGCTCTCCCCCAGATCTTCAAAAGTCTCACTCCTTCTCATCACTCAGATTATGCTCGGATGTTATTTCCTCAGAAACGCCTTGCTTTTCTTGCTCCTCCCCCAATCACCCCATTTACATTAGCCCCTGTCATCAATCCTATCACCCTGTGAATTGGTCAGGGTTGGCCAGGTTATGCTGCAGACAAAAAACAACCTTCAAAAGCCAGGGGCTTAATCTCATCCACGGTTTAGTTCTTGTTCCCGCTCGTATCCATCACAGGCTGTCGGTGGGCTCTGCTCCCTGCTCTCTCACTCTAGAAATCAGGCTGGTAGATTATCCACCATTTAAACATCACTAGTCACTGTGTCAGGAACATGGAAGAATCAAGCGTTGGCTCTTAAACTTCCACCCAGAAGCTATGCCTGTCATTTCCGTTCACACTTAATCAGTCAAAATGAATCATATATGCATATATGACATCTAGAGAGTATGAAGGTGCCATTCTAACTTATGCCCAGAGGGAAAACTGGAAGTATTTGACAAACAGCATTAATAACTACGACAGTCTTCTTAACAGCACTTCCTACTGCCTGCAATTATATTTATTTATCTTTAATGGCGCTTCAACTTTAGTAAGCACCATCTACCACGCGCGCCTATCCTTTGTGCAAACGCCTTCATTCAACTACTGACTTGGTACAGGGCAAACCTCTGAATGATTACGCACGGTGGCAGTTCAACCATGTTTGACTTTCACAGGTCATGAAGAACACAATATACTTCTCTTTTGTAAATTATATTTTGTTGTTTTTTCCAATAGAATAAAGTTTTCTAGAATATTATTCCCAAGAAGTCAAAAGATCGAATCATCAACTTGTCCCCAGTCACCTGCTTTAAGCACAGTTCTGCCCTGTTTCATGAGAACAGGCAATATTGTATTGTTTATTGATATTTCTTGTCTATTATTGACTGACTTGTAGAAGAAAAACAGAATCCTACATATGTCACCAGAAATCACCCAATTAAGCATTTACAAGAGAGCTGTGCATTATCGACACACTATTTTTTCCTCTCTTCTCTCCACACACACACACACACACACACACACACACACACACAAAATCATTAACTATATTTACTTTGGAAACCCCAAAGGACCTGATATTTCTATTTTAATTGAACCGAAACATTTTCCTATAGCCAAAAGAGTAACTTTCAGACAATGTGCTATGCAAAATCCATCAGAATAAATTCTCAAAACTCTCACAGTAAACCATATCATCGTTCCCAGACCCCTTTTAGAGTGTAGACCAGAAGTCAAGACTGTTCACCATAAGGTTTGTTTCATAATTACGCACACAGTAAATTGTTACCAACATTTGAAATGTTGGATAATTTACATAAAATCTAGATTTTGAAATTTCCTTGGCAAATCAGAAGATGTGATTACAATGGGCATATATTTTTGCAATGTAACAATTGCCTCTATTAAATAGAGGGGGTGGTTTTTCCCATTTGTTTCCTCAAAGCCTTGTTGTGTTCTGTTGACTCTGAGCCAGTTGCCATCTTCCACCTTTCATCTGGCTGGATTCATTCAATCCTTTCTTTGGTCTTTTAGACATTTGAGATGTGGCCATCACTTTGGAAAATCATAGGATGTCACGCAAGATTTTAGGTGATAAAATATCTTCACATCTGGATTTTTCCATATTTCTGTGTACTTTTTTTTAGACAAAGTGTTTATCCTTTTTATTTGAAAATTTCTAGATTTATTTACATTCTTTCTCTTTTGTTTGAACTTACATTTTGGGGAGCTTTCTTGGAATACTTCAACTTTTAAATTATAGACTCCATGTACCCATCAACCAGTTTTAATAATTATCCAAAGGCTTCCCTGGTGGCGCAGTGGTTGAGAGTCCGCCTGCCAATGTAGGGGACACGGGTTCGTGCCCCGGTCCGGGAAGATCCCACATGCCGCGGAGCGGCTGGGCCCGTGAGCCATGGCTGCTGAGCCTGCGCGTCCAGAGCCTGTGCTCCGCAACGGGAGAGGCCACAACAGTGAAAGGCCCGCGTACCGCAAAAAAAAAAAAAAAAAAAAAAACTAACCAGATATAGCTAGACTTGTTTATTAATAATTAACTTCTTATTCCCCAATCATTACCTCTCCATCTTTTTTCTCATATTTATTCATTTTACTTATTTATACTAATAAGTATAATATTTGTTCATTTTTAACGAGGTTATTCTCTAATTCCCTGCTAGAACCTAAACGTCAGGCAGGCAAGGACTCAATCTTTCAAATTCACTGCTGCATCCTTAGCATCTTTAACAGTACTTGGAACAGACTAGATTAAAAAGCTTTTGAAAATAACAAAACAGTTCCCATTGAAAAAATCAAGCCTGAGTATAGGGAAGATATTGAATGATCTCTTGGGAATCTTTGTAAGACTGTAATGCCACAAAGTCTGTAACCATTTATTCATTAAATTCATTCATTCATCCATTCAGTCGTTACTCAGCAAACATAACCAACTACCAGTTATCTGACAGGCACTGTGCTTAGTGATGTGAATGGCATGATGAATAAGACATAGTTCTTGACCTCAAGGCACTAATAGTCTAGTTAGGAAGATAGACAAGTAAACAAATACATGTAATACAAAGTGATCAACACCAAAGGAGGAATGACAGATTCTCTTCAAATTATTGAAGAGACGCTTTGCCCCGCTGGTTCCCCATCCTGTCCCCTCCCAGCACTGTATAATAAAAGTGCAGGGCTTCCCTGGTGGTGCAGTGGTTGAGAATCTGCCTGCCAACGCAGGGGACACGGGTCGAGCCCTGGTCTGGGAGGATCCTACATGCCGCGGAGCAACTGGTCCCATGAGCCACAACTACTGAGCCTGCGCGTCTGGAGCCCGTGCTCCGCAACAAGAGAGGCCACGACAGTGAGAGGCCTGCGCACCGCGATGAAGAGTGGCCCCCGCTTGCCACCACTAGAGAAAGCCTTTGCACAGAAACGAAGACCCAACACAGCCAAAAATAAATTAATTAATTTTTTTTAAAAAAGTGCAGATTTAGACCGACTAAATTAGCCCATCAATCTGGATGTTTCTCCCAGGGCTTCAATTCTAACAGTGTTGCCCGAATTGTCCATCAAGAGAAAATTGAAAAAAGAGAAACTTTTCCAAATATGAGCTTACAAATAGTGTTTCGCTGGGGGAAGGGGATCAGGCACTGGAAAGAACAGGGAAGTGAACAAATTCTTATACTGCATGAAGCAGAGACTTTTTTTTTTAAATCCAACATCTGAAGCTTATCACTGGCTAAAAATAAGTGCTGTTAAGCAGTATGCCAGATGTTCCTCCTCACTGGAACCACTACGTAAAAAATACAGTATGGTCGAGGCAGAGAATAGAAGCAATCAGTGAGAAAAACAGCTCACCCTTAGAGTAACCAAGCCTTAACTGGAGTCCCACACCATTCAAGCTGGGAGGCATGTAAGAGATTATACACACCCCTACTTTTTCTTCTTATTGACAAGGACATGAAGACTCAGAAAGGTTTAGAGGTCCAGGGCAAGATGTCACTTTGTGATAGAACAGTTTATTCACTTTGTTTTCTCAGCCTGAATAAGCTGTAATTTTTCTCTCTTCCTTTAATCAAGAGCAGTCACTTTCCCCTCCAGTTTCTGAAAGAAGCAACATCAGCTATAAGAACAGCAAGTCAGTCCTCCGCACCTCATCTTACAGACATTGTCAGCATCTGTTAAGGCGACATAGGTACACAGCCCAGTCCTGGGCATTGCTGTCGGCAAAGAAATATTGCCAGGTGAGATAAGTGAGATAAGAAATATTGCCAAGTAAGACAAAATACATCAAGAAAGAGAGAAAACAAAGTGATTCTTCAGAGACTAATAAAAACCCTAAAGGCTGAATAGATTACAGGATCCACCCCAACTTTACATAAATTTTTAAAGCTATTATTCTGTCGAATAAATGTAAGAAAGACAAAAGTATCCCTGATTTTTATGGCAATTATTGAAATTTTACATAACAAATAAAATATCTCATTTTTTAAATTATTGTGTCAAGTGGTCATGAATATATGCCTCTCAGATGTCCTGCTACAGGAAGCAAATATAGCTGATGATCCAAGCTGTTTTCCCCACTGTGTCTATATTAATTAATTAGTACAGATCCACCACTCGATCTGCATTAAAACCAAGTTTAGCCAATGACTGAAAATAAAAGAGATACTAACCTAGGCCCATTGGGACTCCTAGTGGGTGACCTGAGGTTTGGTCTGAGGACTCACGGCAATTTGACAGAACACTTCTTGGAACTGCGCTGTTGACTGGGATTCCTCTTTACCCCTTCCTTCACCCCTCCTTCTAAGCTATCAGACCTGCATTCCAGTCTGAATGCTCTCCCACCTTCTCCACCTCTCTCCTCTTTAGCCGTCACTGCTCTTTTCCCCAATAAATTTCTTTTGCATCTAATCACACCTGTTCCCAAAGGACCCAGATTAATACATGCATATGTATGTATGTGTGTGTGCTCCAGATTCATTGGTGCCCTGAGCACTTACTTTGTTTGCCTTTGTAGGTAACCAGACATCGATACGATAGAAGGTAAAAATGGTCACCTCTATCATACCTAGCTTTGAATCCTGGATGCATGAGCTCGAGTGTAATCGAATCCCTACAGGTAGCCCAGAAAAAAATAAAATTTAATTATTGAAAAAAATATCTCTATAGCTTTTATCTTCTCATCTGTAAAGACATTCATCCGTGGGGATGTTAATAAGATATGCTACAAGAATTGTCACACATAAGCACATTACATTATAAGACAGAGATTGATAAATTGCGAAATATAAATATTTTTCTTTAAATATTTTGTGCTATTAGGCTAAGGGTATATTCATGGCCATCTTTTAAAAAGCATAGACTTCTAGTTCAATATGCAAGATTAATCATATCAATACATCTATTACCACTTCTCCTCGAAGCTCCTTAAATGTAAGTTATTTTTTTTTAATGTAAAGTACCAAAAAGACAGAGAAGATTGGGAATAGTAGAAGAGAAACCTCTGTATATTTAAGAAAATAGTGATTAGAGAAGCAGTGACTGCAGGAGCCGAGGAGTACAAACTCTACCAGTGGCTCCTCAATGGGGTACTAAGTAAGGATACCCCGTCTCATCTCCAAAAGCCTCATAAGGATGAGAATCTGACAGTACAAATCACACCCAAAGACAGAGGTATGGGACCCGATGAAAGGAACTTGAATGTATATACAAAGCCAGTCATATCCTACACCCACTGGCCCTGAAGGAGACTGCAGATTTGTTTTCTGGAGAAACTGGACATGAGAAGTTTGAGTTTCAGTGAGATCAGGCAAAGGGGGAAGAGGAGGCACAGGACTGAAAAAAGTGAGATTTGGGAAAAATCTGCCCCTGCCACCAAAATGATGACAATACAGTTTTTCTTTTCTTACTCCTCTAAGGTAAGTAGTATCAGTGGATTACTTTATAGAGGAAAAAAAAGAAAAAAGCTAGAGGTTGCTATAAGTGGGGACAGTTTCAGTGATTTTGGCACCAAAAAGAGGGAATTTGCTGTAACAAATACTCAAAAATGTAGAAGATGGGAATAAAGACGCAGACGTAGAGAATGGACTTGAGGACACGGGGAGGGGGAAGGGTAAGCTCGGACGAAGTGAGTGAGTGACATGGACATATATACACTACCAAACGTAAAATAGATAGCTAGTGGGAAGCAGCTGCATAGCACAGGGAGATCAGCTCGGGGCTTTGTGACCACCTAGAGGGGTGGGATAGGGAGGGTGGGAGGCAGACGCAAGAGGGAGGGGATATGGGGATATATGTTTATGTATAGCTGATTCACTTTGTTATAAAGCAGAAACTAACACACCATTGTAAAGCAATTATACTCCAATAAAGATGTTAAAAAAAAAAGATGCTTTGGAATTGTTGAAGGTGCAGCCTGGTTTCTCTGTGCTGCTTATAGTAAAATGTGAGAGGAAATGGATAAACTACAGAAGAAACTGTTAAGCAAAAAGGAACCAGAGCTTGATGATTTGAGAGGCTCCCTTCCATTTAAATGGCAAAGGATGCTAAAATTAGGAAATTCACTGTTGGAAAAGAATACCCTGGAGAAATGACCAGTGTGGCTAGGGAATCTCTTTCCAAAGAGATTAGGTATGTGAATGATGAATCCAATAAATCTTCCCAGCAGAAGCCAGGAATAGAGATGAATAGGAATAGGGATCATTCAGGAAGGATCTGTGGAGGACCCTCTCATCTAATGGTGTGAATCTGGGTGACATACACAGGAGATCCATACGGCTTTTGAGAATGTTGTGTGAGCAGAAACGCTGTCAGCCTGGACCCAAAGGGACAGAGACTAGACAAAATGAAAGTCTGTCAGACTCCTGAAATTCTATAGGCAGAAAACTGATACTGATTTTGATCACTATACAGTGAAGCCTGACAGTAGACAAGCCCGTCTTATAAACACAGAGATTCTAATCCGCTTTTCAAAATCTCCAACATATGCCAAAGACCAAAATAATCAAACAAAAAGGAAACTGAAAGAAATGGAAATCATATCCTAGGAAAAAGTAAACTACCCCCTCTACACACACAACACCCCCAACTAGAATCAACAACCTGAGAGCTAAAAGATGATGTTGCTTCATGAAAAAGAACAGAATGTTAGGGAAAAAAAGAAACAATCAAATACTTTTTTAAAAGCACTGGAGATATAAAAATCCAATAGCCAAAATTAAAATATCATTAGAAACACTGAAAAATAAGATTGAGAAAACTTCCCAGAAAATAAGCCAAGGGATAAGACACAGGAAGTACATGAAAATCAGAGCATCATTCTCAGAGCATCGTTCCATGAGGTACAGCATTCAATGAATAAGAGTTTAAAAAGACAAACGAGTGAGACAGCGAACCGAGAAAACAGGAAAGAGAAAATTAACAATAACCAAAAAAATACATTTTAATTTCCCAGTTTTGAAAACACAAGTCTCCGGTACAGTGTGTGACTAGCACTGAATGGGAAAAAAAAGAAGCAAACATCAAGCGTATCATTAAAGATTTTCAGAATAGCAAAGATAAAGAGATACTTAAATCTCCCAAACAAGTAAGACAAGTCACATATAAAGGGTCAAAAATTCACAAAGCAGCCATCTTCTTGACAATAATACTGTAAGTTAGGAAGAGAATAGCAATGTTTTCAATATTTTGAATAAAAATAAGTTCAATCTAGGATTCTCTACACAGTCATCCGAACAATCAAATGTGAAAGGAGCAAAAAGAAAATTTCAAGCGTGCAAAGATATAAAACTTTATTTACTATAACCTGTCTGTAGGAATATATTAGAGAAAATAATCAGCAATCTAAGGAAGTACGCAAAGAAAGAAAAAGGCATATAATTTTGGCTCTAGGCTAGAAGGCAGTGTAGGGAAGTCCAATGATGACGGTCCAGAGAAATTGACAGATGACACAAGGCAGCAGAGTAATTAGACCCTATGGTAAATGATGGCTTAGAGATTGTTCTGAGGGCAAGAGAGGGCTAATCTTTTAGCCTGTGGAAATTATTAATATTTCCTGTGGAATATCACTAGGTGTGTAGAAGATGTGATGGAGCATTAGCTCCCAGGTAAAAGAAGGGTTGTCAAGAGAGGAGATATAATCGTATGGCATTACTCAGCTCAGCAAAGAATAACATTTGTTCAGTCATTATTATGTAAATTCTGAAGGTTAAGTTAACGACTAATTGTGATATAGCTATCTACCGGGAGGTACTGGCGAGGGGAAATAAGAGGTTGTATCTATAGAAAAGCTTAGTTTTCCTTTCTCATAGCAGAGAGCCAAGAACTATTTTCTAAAAGAAATTTCAGCATATTATTTAGAAGTATATAGATAAATACTAGGGAACACAGTAATTGTTGAAGATGTAGTGTTGAAGGAGATAAACCAGGATTGACAGATTAACAGGGAAATTTTAGGACTGCTTGCTTATTTAAACCAGGGACAGGAGTGAACTCTTTATAAATTCATTAAAACAAAACACCTTGCCCAAATATAAAATATTTCCCCTAATATGGACACAAAAGGCCATGCCACAATTACATCTTTTAATATCTGGCATATTTGGAAACTAGAGCTGACTAATTGTAGGTATTTTAAGTAAATCCAATTGAGTGACACTGAATTCTATCTATAAATAACGAGTTTTGTGTGTACATTTATATATGTGTAATATTTCACAAATCAAGCTGCAATACCTTTAGATTCTTCGTTAACAGTCAAGAAGAAGCAAAACTCCCTAGTCTTTCCCCTGGTACAGCATAGTAAACCAACATTTTGCATTTGAGGGATAAACTTTTATTACTCGTGATTCCAGCTACGAAGAAAATCATAAACATCAATATGGTAGATTCACTCCTCCCTCAGACCTGACACAATGGTAGAACTAATTCTGTTATTTAAATCAAAATTTAATCATAATGGTGTGCTCTGCAAAGCAAACCCGATAAAAGCAAAAATGGATTAAAAGAAAAGTAAATTGCAGGAAAAAAAATGCTAGGTAGCATTTTCCAATGCTTAATTTTTCTCTACAAATATTAACTCTCAGTTTTGAAAATTCAATCCATTCTGGAAATAATTATATTCATTTAACTGGATAATTTTAAAATTTGCATATTCCAGAGAAGACTTAGGCTTTACATTTTTTCCCAATTGATGGGCTAGAAATAGTTGTGTACATTGTCTATTGTTTAACAAAAACTGATGAGCATTAAAAATTTAAAACGAGTTCTTCTTTGGTAACAGATCAGGGCTCCTGATACAGGAGTATAAATTTATTTAGCACACATTTATGATGTATCTCCTGCGTGTCAGGCATGGTCCTATGTACTGGGGACACACATGTTTATTATGGATGCCCAGCTGTTATTGTCCAAAGTCTTCTGCAAAATTTCCCTTGTTACAGCTTGTCAGTTATTGAATTTTGCTAATTTCACAAAACTGTGGATTAAGTGGAATAATAATTCAGGGTTTACCGGTAACATCTAACATCACGTGAGCACAGCCAGCAGAATGGGACTTGCCTCTACAGCACACTGAGCAGTGAAAACAACCAGTAAGTCTGCACACTGGGTCAGGCTCGGTGATCAGCAAATTCATATTATTTTTAATCCTAACAGGTCCTTCTGGGATAGCTTCCATTAGCCCCATTTTATAGACATAAAAACTGAGGTTACAGAGTTTAACTCTCTTTGTGGACCCAGGATTTACATTTTTCCATTTCTCAGTCCCAGTTTGGCTCACTTCTACTTCTCCTTCAGGTTTCATTTCAGTTCTCATTTCCTTGGGTATCTCTGCACTCTCTAAAAATTCATGATCACAGCATACACAGCCTTTATGACAATTGCAGGTTTAACTGTCTCACTACCTGTCTGTGCTTTCTTGAAGGCAGGAACTATAAACATTTCGTTCACTCCTGCAATTCTTGTGCCTGGCACATGGCATTGAACAACAAATACTGAATGAACAAAGAAGTGTGCAAATAGATTCATATCTATGCAATTCCAAAACCGGTGCTTTAACTAGCAAACCCACTCGAATACCATTCTACTTTTAGTGACGATTACAGATGGCGTGAACTGTCTGCTTGAGAGGTAAACGTACGTTTGTTCATTTTCCCGTGTGAGTGTGTGCGTGTGCGAGTGTGTGTGTGTGTGTGTGTGTGTGTGTGAAGGTGTATATTTGTATGTAGATAATTCTGAGTGTTATAATTGGGGCCAAATCTCCGCAGTTTAGTATCACAGAGGTGAAATTGTGGTGGAAGCCAAGAAGAAACCATTTTCCCACCTAATTAGTCGCTTTACTCTAATAGCCTAAAGAATATAACTAATGTGTCTTTGCAGTAATTCAGAACAATGACTACAGCAATTCGTATTTATCTATAGTTATTTACTGAAAAACAAATGTCTACAAACTTTTCCACTTCCCCTTCCTTTAACCCTTTCTTTCTCCATTCTTTTTTGACCCACTCTTTTGTTTTGTTTTTTTTTCTAGAGGAGTTGTATGGCTTTGGAGGTTTCTTCATCTATAAAATGGGGATAATGCCATCCAGCCCAAGAGGTAAGCGTTAAATAACCAAATGTATGCCAAGCACTTAGCTTGTGGTATCTTAAGTCATCTTCCTCATCCATCACCAAATGTTGATTGAGGATTTATATGTACCAGGTACACTCCTAGAAGCTGGTTTCCCACAGATGAATATAAGGCATACTTTTGTCCCTGAGAATAGCAAATAATCCTTGGACAGAGATATGGTGAGTTTTCATTTGTCTTGTTTTGTTGTTTGTTTGTTTTCTTTTTCTTTTCTTTGGACTTATCTGGAAAACCAGAATCAAATAGCAATTTTGACTATAGATAAGTAGGAGTCTCTAAAAGAGTGATCTAGTTTTTAGCATCAGGATGTTTCTTGAGGTAAATTCCCTTCTCTGTGCAGAACAGCATGAATTCCTTTTCTCTTAGTTACAGGCAAAACCTTTCTATTGCCATGATGGGGTCCTTGTTCATGGTGGGGGGAGGAAGCAAAATAGAGATGCCCCATGAAACTTAGGATGGAAACCTTTCAATGGCACCTCAGCACTTTTAGAGGCCAAGGCCAAAGTTCAGCCAAGAAGAACACTACAAACCAAGTGGTAAACCTGCTGTGCTTAACAAACTCACCTGTTGATTCCAACGTGTAGCACAGCATGACATAGACAGGTTAAATGGATATCCTAAAAAAAAACACATAGTAACTTAGAAATCAAAGACTGGACTATAAACTTATTGGCTTAAATTGCTAAGTTTTTGTATATAAATACAATGTGATGAGTCACTTTATTACACCACAGAAATTATTCTCTCCCTGAAAATGTAGAAGAAATAGGTATTGGGTTGGCCAAAAAGTTCGTTCCGTTTCTTCTGTAAGATGGCTCTAGTAGCACTTAGCCGTCTTTAACTTCATTGGAAACAATTTTGTTAGATTGCATGTGAGAGCTGTCATGTCAGCGTGCGTTTTAAAAAAAAGACATCAAAATAGGTGAATTTTTGTGTGGCCATTTTAATATTGAAGATGGAAGAAAAAAGCAACATTTTTGGCATATTATGCTTTATTATTTCAAGAAAGGTAAAAATGCACCTGAAACACAAAAAAAGATTTGTGTGGTGTATGGAGAAGGTGCTGCGACTGATCGAACGTGTCAAAAGTGGTTTGCGAAGTTTTGTGCTGGAGATTTCTCGCTGGACGATGCTCCACGGTGGGGTAGACAAGTTGAAGTTGATAGCGATTAAATCGAGACATTATAAGAACGATCAACATTATACAACAAGGGAGATAGATGACATACTCAAAATATCCAAATCAAGAGTTGAAAATATTTGCACCAGCTTGGTTATGTGAATCGCTTTAATGTTTGGGTTCCACATAAGTTAAGCGGAAAAAACCTTCTTGACCGTATTTCCGCGTGTGATTCTCTACTTAAACATAATGAAAACGTTCCGGTTTTAAAACAAATTGTGATGGGTGATGAAAAGCTGATACTGTACAATAATGTGGAACGGGAAAGATCGTGGGGCAAGCTAAATGAACCACCACCAACCACATCAAAGTCCAGTCTTCATCCAAAGAAGGTGATGTTGTGTATATGGTGGGATTGGAGGGGAGTCTTCTATTATGAGCTCTTTCCGGAAAACCAAACGATTAATTCCAACTAGTACTGCTCCCAATTAGACCAGCTGAAAGCAGCACTTGACGAAAAGCATCCAGAATTAGTCAACAGGAAATGCACAACCTTCCATCAGGATAACTCAAGACCGCATGTTTCATTGATGACTAGGCAAAAACTGTTACAGCTTGGCTGGGAAGCTCTGACTCATCCACCGTATTTCCATTTATTTTGGTCTTTACAAAATTTAATGGAAAAAATTTTAATTCCCTGGAAGACTGTAAAAGGCACCTGGAACAGTTCTTTGCTCAAAAAGACAAAAAGTTTGGGGAAGATGGAATTACGAAGTTGCCTGAAAAATGGCAGAAGGTAGTGGAACAAAAGGGGGAATACGTTGTGCAATAATGTTCTTGGTGAAAAATGTATCTTTTATTTTCACTTAAAAACGAAAAGCACTTTTTAGCCAACCCCTTGCTGTCAGCCAATTGAGGTTGAAAATCTTAGGTCAGTTACTTCCTAGCCAGGAGAATGAAGCTAATTTTTAGGCTAGTAAGTCTGTGGTTTTCTTTTCACCTGGGAGTGCTGTTAATAATATAGGCTCCAAAGTAAGATTGCATGAGTTTGAATATTAAATCTGCCAGTTATTAACTAGGCAACTATGTCAAGCTATTTAATATTTTTTATTTTCTTCACCTTTAAAAATGAGAATATTAACAATGCTTAACTCAGAGAATTGCTGTGAAGATAAGTTGATTCATATAGAGTCACTAGGAAAGTGCCCTGCACGTAGTAAACACCCAATAATGTGAGCTGTTATAATTGCCAGTAAAATGGAAATAATAATACAGCTTCACATTATTTTCACTAGGATCGAGCAAAGTTGTGAATACTGAATTCCTTTTTAAACTTTAAGGTGCTAAGTGAATTTAAAGTGTTATCACTTCCCTTATTATTATTTTTATACATTTAAGTGATTAGAGTATCTCAACAGCTATTATTTTCATTACTGATAATTTCTATAAAATGAGGGGGTTGTCCCACATGATTTCTAATTACCATTTTAGTTTTGACATTCCCTCATATTTCAGTAGTCAAACAGCAGCTGATTTGAAGAGCACATTTTAAGCATACTCTGAGATATGGCCTATGATTTCCTTTTTGGAGTTTTCAAAAAATCTACCCATCTAAACTACTGCCACTATTTGGGGGGAAAATGTTGAGGTTTAATTAGCTAGCAGCATCAGAAAAAGTAGCACTTATGCTGAGAACATAAGCAGTACAATAAATCATTCACTTCATCAGTTATTCACCCTTTAATTTCACTGAGTAAGTTGTACAGAAAAATCTATATGTGTATCATGTCTTGACCAAACAGAGGTATCAGAGAAAGAAAGACAGGACATCAACAAGAGATGGAAAAAGTAACTATCTTAATACTATACATACAAAAGATATTTATGTTGTACTTTTAAGTGTTCTCTTCTGCACTTCCAATTTCCTTAGGCTTGTTGTTTCCCTTTGCAATGCTCTCCAATGGTATTCCAATATGAAATCTGTGAGAAATATTAGAAGATTCATAAAGAGAGAATATTCTAACTTCCTCTACAATTATAGAAAAACAAAAGACATTACTCTGCACTAGTTGTGAAAAAGTGGTGGTTTGAAATATTTGCAACATATAAGTATGGCACTTCAGTCCATTGTGGAGACTTATACGTAAAATCTTGTTCTCTCTGGTACTAAAAATGACCTTAGCAACACAGCATTGGCAAAAGGATAGGAAAATGAATAAAATGTAGATTCCAGGTGTAGGCCCATGCATATATGGTCAGTTGACTGTTGACAGATTTTCCATGGTAAGTCTTTGGAGAGAGGATATTCAAGTTAATAAATGCTGCTAGTAGGCCTGAGTATGCATTTGCCAAAACAAACTGAACCCTGAGCTTACCTCATGCCATATGCAAAAATTAATTCACAGTAGATCCAGAGGTCTAGATGTACGAGCTAACACTATATAAGTTCTAGAAGAAAACACAGGAGAAAATCTTTGTAACCCTCGATTAGGCAAACACTTCTTAGTCAGGATAGGAAAAGCATGGGCCATAAAAGAAAAATTTGATAAATTAGACTTCATAAAAATGAAGCACTTTTGGACTTCCCTGGTGGCTCAGTGTTAAGAATCTGCCTGCCAATTCAGGGAACACGGGTTCAAGCCCTGGTCCAGGAAGATCCCACATGCTGCGGAGCAACTAAACCCGTGTGCCACAACTACTGAGCCTGATTTTAAAAAAATGAAGCACTTTTGCTCTTCAGAAGAAACTGGTAAAATAATGAAAATATCAGACTGGGAGAACATACTTGCCAAACGTATATCTGGCAAAGGACTTGTTTCCAGAATATACAAAGATCTCACAAAACTCAACAATAAGAAAACAAATGAACCAATAAAGATATATGGATGACAGATAAGCACATGAAAAAATGGTCAATATTATCCATCCTTAAATAAAAAAATGAAGCACTTTTGCTCTTCACAAGAAACTGGTAAAATAATGAAAATATCAGACTGGGAGAACATACTTGCCAAACGTATATCTGGCAAAGGACTTGTTTCCAGAATATACAAAGATCTCACAAAACTCAACAATAAGAAAACAAATGAACCAATAAAGATATATGGATGACAGATAAGCACATGAAAAAATGGTCAATATTATCCATCCTTAAGACACGCAAATTAAAACTATAGTGAAATACCACTACCTACCCAATTGAATGGCTAGAATTTAAAAAAAGAACTAACAATAATCAAGCATTGGTGAAGATGTGGAGTATTTGGAACTTTCATCGTTGCTAGTGAAAGTGCAAACGTGTGCAGTCACTTTGGAAAACAGGCCAGCAATTTCCTATAAAGTTAAGTATATATTTATCATAAAACCTGGAGATCCCATGACTAATTTATTTCCCCAGAGAAATGAAAACAAATTCACATAGAGGTTTTTACTCAAATGCTCATAGTAACTTTATTCAAAACAGTGAAAAACTGGAAACAGCACAAATGACTATCAAGTAGTGAACAGATAAGCAAAATGCAGCATATCATAAAATGGAATACTACTCAACAACATAAAGTAACACTAATATACTTCACAGCATGAATGAATCCCAAAGTATTATGCTAAGTGACTGCAGCCAGACACAAAGTATTATGTGCTACATATTCCATTTATATGAAATTCTAGAAAAGGTAAAACTATACTCGTAGAAAGCAGATTAGTACTTGCCAGGGGTCAAGTGTAAAGAAGGGGAATTCATCGGAAAAGAGCATGAAAATTTGTGGGGTGGGGGGGAAAGAAAATATTCTATATCATAATTGTGGTGGCAGTTACACTCATATATATATATCTGTCAAAACTCACCTATTAGAGCTTTTAAAATTGATGAATTTTATTGTATGTAAATTATGCCTCAATAAACCAATTAATTCAAAAAAATCTGTCTTTGTAAGGGTCTCTTGTACAAAGAATTTGTGTAAGACTGCAAATTTCATAGTGTTGTTATTTCCCATAAAATGTAACCTATAACCCATAAAAGTTTGAAATTTCAATTGGTTGTCTTAGCTCTTGCAGTAAGTAATAATATTTAAATTGGAATATTTGTTTTCTGAGAATAATAAGTACTTAAGGGATTACTTTGTTAAACTAGAGGTAGAGTTTAGTAATTCCTTCTTCTTTGTCTGGACTTGAGTGCACAGTCTTGGACTAATCATAATCCTTGGGTCATGGCACCCTCTCATTTTCGGTCCATGTGTACCATCTGGTCCCCTTTTATTTAGATATGTATTTGTTTAATTGTTTTACTATGGCCTACCATGGACACAGAAACTAGTACACTGACTAACATTTACATCTACTTACTTGATCCTCTCCCACTCTAAACCCCTGCATCAACTCATCCAATGCAAACACCGCTATTCAAAATCTTGTGCTGATCATTCCCTTGCTTTTGAAAACAAAATTATCATATTATATTTATTTGTATTTCTAAAAATTTATTGCTTTGCTTTATTTGGTTCATGAAAAGAATATTACAGTGTTTGCCATTTTTGCAGTTTATGTTGTACTCAATATTATATTTCGAAGTATAATATGTTTTTACTCAATATTATACTAGGAAGCATTCATATTATGTACCTTTGTAGTAGATTCATTTAGACTTCATAATATTTCATTTTATTATTGAACCAAAATGGCCATGTAGAATATATCTTCTCGACCTTGTAAATGAGTCCTTATAAATAGTCCTGCG
Source organism: Neophocaena asiaeorientalis asiaeorientalis (assembly GCF_003031525.2). Classification (NCBI taxonomy): domain Eukaryota; kingdom Metazoa; phylum Chordata; class Mammalia; order Artiodactyla; family Phocoenidae; genus Neophocaena; species Neophocaena asiaeorientalis. The sequence continues at coordinate 14,291,282 of NW_020172779.1, forward strand.
TATATGCATGAGTTCCTCATGGATGTGTACCTAGGAGGGTAATGTCTCAACCATAGAACACATCGGTAGCTTACAAAATAATGTCATCTATTTTCCACGTGTAGATGTGTTTTTTATGTATATGTGGGGAGGAAGGCGATCTCCATGTCTTATTCCTCCGCCATGTTGAAGGTCCTCCACTTTCCTCATTTTTTAAATTATGGAGCATCACCAAAATACATGGACTACACTTGAAGATTCATTTGGGCAACATTACTAGAGCTAAAATAAACCAAAAACAATCACTATACCATAGAAGCAGCATGATATGTGAGAGGCAGAATTTGAACTCAGGAGAATAAATGCTTAGCTGGGAATCTCTATCACACACTTCTTGTGGGACCCTGGGCCGGTCACTCGGCCTCCTCCAAACCAAACCTTGATTTCATCATTTGCAAACATGACTATAATAATCATTGTCTTATGTGGTCAGTTGCAAAAATGACTGCAGTTTTCCACCTCTCTCTGTATTCATACTTTTTTTTTTTTAATGTGACTTTTCTAGCACTTCTAATTAAGAAGTGGAGTCTATCTCTTTGGCTTTGGATTCAGAGTAGCCTTATGACTGGCTTTGGCCAATAGAACACAGGGAGATACACTTTGTGCCATTTCTAAGCCCAAACCTCAAGAGACCCTGCATATTTCTACTTACCCTCCTAGAACTCTGATGCCACTATGGGAACAAAGCTGGGCTACCCTGCTGGATGTTGAGAAGCAAGTGTCCCTGTCACCCTAGCAGTTGATGGTCACCCCCGTCATTCCACCAGCTGACAGCGAGATATCTCACAGATTTATGGGTGAGTCCATATGTCTTCATTGTCTGTTGCTGCAAACAAACAACCCTAAAACTTAGTGACATTAAAAAAAATTAATGATCTCTTACATGTCTGTGGGTTGGTTGGGTTCAGCCGGGCTCTTCTTCTGTTCCCCATGACATTGACTGGAGCTTCAGTCATTTGGGAGCTCTGCTGGATTGGAACACCCTAGATGGCCCTCTCACAGGTCTGGATGTTATATGTCTCAATAAGGAAGACCAAAATGCTAGGAGAGCTAAGTCCCCCTTCCATCCCTTCTCCTCTTCTCCCCTCCTCTCTTCTTCCTTCTCCTCTATCCCCTTTCCTCTTCTTGATGCTTTTCTTATCTTTCCCCTTCTCCTTCTCCTTCTCTCTCTCCCTCCATCCCTCCTTCCCTCTCTCTCTGTTTCTTATCTCAAGGCCTCGCCAGTTTACCTTTCTGTTGTACTCCAAGTAATCTTTACCGCATGAGAGCTGGATTTCCTACACAGCAGCTCAGGGCACTCAAAAGGGCAAACGTATAAGCTTTCAGGCTTTCTTAAGGCTTAGATCTCAGATTAGCACTGTGTCACTTTCTCTGCATTCTGTTAGTAAAGTGAGTCACAAGATTAGCCCAGATTCAGTGTGAGAAGAGACTGCAGGAAGGCATGGATACCAGGAGACATAGTTCATCAGGCACCATCTTCACGACTAGCTGCCACATCGTTTCAGACTAATCAGCTCTACCCTACCCACCAGTTAACCTGAGACACGTGAGTCAATCCAACCAAGATCAGCCAAGACTGGCCCAGATTAGAAGAACTGTCCAGTTGAGCCCAGCCAAATATGCTGACCCCAAAAATTGTGGACTTTGAATTTTATTGAAGACCTACTCTGTACCTGACACTGTATCACTGGCTGTGAATGTAGAGAGGAACAGAGAAATCATGGTCCTTTCCCCTTAAGAAGCTTTTAATTTAGCAGAGAAAGCAAATATAACAAAATGCAAAGCATCAAGAGTAATAATTAAGTTTATGACTGTTACACAAAGTAAAAAATAGAGCTCTATGAGCTTATGATAGAGAAAATTGATCTGGGCTTTGAGGGTCAGAAACGCCTTTAAGCTGAGGTTAGCTGTTAACTAGGTAATGGTGGTGGGTAGAAATATTCCAACAAGAAAAAAAAGAATATGTGAAGGCCCAGAAATAAGAAAGAGTTGATAAGTTTGGGGAACTATTAGACCTTGGAGTTTCAATTTCTTTGTCTATGAAATGAGTTATCTAAGTTTCAGTTTCCTCATCTATAACCTGATTACACTGGCATCACCTTTAATTGTTTTGGAGAGAATTGAGTGGAATAATGCATTATGTGAAGGGATCTAGCAGAGGGATTGTGTAGAAGAGTTGCTGAGTAAACAACACTTTCCCCTAAAAGAAAGAGAATGTGCACATTACATCTTTCCAATCACACTGTGACTCCTCTAAGGAGATGACTATGTCTTTTACTTAGGAAATCCAAACGCCCCAGGTTCCAGGAAACTTTGAAATTCAATACCATCACTTTATCATCTCTGATCAGATTACAATGGCTTTCAGCGCCACCAGCCTGACCATCTCTTCTCAAGATGGTCTTCACTTACTTCCGAAATTCCTTGAGTGCTTCAGGAGCTGTCAGCCCCTCAGTTCTCTGCCTCAGTCCCTGCCGAGGGCCCCACCACTGACACAGTGGTTAGTCACCAGAGCTGTTTAGAGATCCTACTTCTCTGAGCTCATGAGTCTTCTTGGTGACCATGGTGAGCCTTCATGGTGCTCAAGCTGAGCAGTGCTCTGGAGCAGGGAGTGTAACTCTCTCTCCCTGCTCAGGGCTACACTTAAACTCTCTGCTGCAAAGCACAACTGCTTGTGCCCTGAGTTTCACCAGACTTTGTAGATGCTCAGTTCTACCTGCTGCACAGGAGGAAGTCACCATGTCATTACATCCTATCTTTCTCTTTCCTGCCTTTCCCTGAAGCTCCTGGAATAAACATTCAAAGAGTATTTTCAGACAATATTCTTTTCAACAAGTATCCTTTTGAATTTATGCTAAAAGAACCACACGGCTTCACCTATACATTATCTCTGCAAACAGCCAAATTCAGAGGCTCCTTTCGGACTTATTAGAACACTGTGTGTATACGTGTGTAATTCCCAATGATTAGAAGCTATGTTTCCAATAAGCACTGGATAACTGAATGAATGAGTAAGTAAAGCAAAACCTTGCACACACATAACAGAAGCTCAATAAATATTCATTAAAATACTAGCAGTAAGACTCAACAATCTTTAAGGTCATTTCTGGCATTAGACCTTTGTAAACTATGATCTTTGTTCTCAGGAACACTTACAGTGTAGTGCAGGGTTTCTCAAATTCTACTCTTCATGTTTTTGGCTGTGGGTGGCTGTCTTGTGCACTGTAGAATTCCAGCAGCATACCTGGCCTCTACCCACTAGATGCCAATAGCACCTCCCATCCAAGCTGTGACAACCCAAAATCCCTCCAGATAGTGACATATGTTTATGTTCTCTGAAATGAGGAGCTGGAAATCTAGATTAAAACTGTGCCTGAGGCACCAACCTTGGCGGTTTGGGGGGAAGTCGTTTTCCTTTTATGAAACGGGTGTTACAGAGTTGCCGCCAAGATTAAATAAAACACGATATGAAATTTTCTAGAACATAGTAAGTGGTAAATACACATTAGTGTCCTTAACTTATAACTAATATAGATGGAATATTTAGAAAATAAGACATGATATAAAATTTAAACTACCTAAGATGCAAGATGTAGTCCACCATCATTTTTTATGCTCAGAAGACCCCACATTGTATTTTCCACATAGCAGGTACTTGATAAATACTGTTGAACTGAATAGAAAAGTTAAGCTTCATAACACAGTAGGATTTTGAAGGTACAGGAATGAATTAGTGAGTTATAAGCGATAACAAAAATGCTGAAACAAACTGTGTGTGAATAAAGCAAAGGTATGTTTGTGAAAAGACCACAGGATTCACTTATTCAAACTGGTTTGAACCTTAGCTATGCCTCTCTGTAACAACTTTTGTTGAGTCTCAGTTTTGTTATCTGTAAGTGGGAATGATAGCTAGTATCTATTACGAAGTGTTATTGAGATGACTATATATATATTGGCTTAAAAAAATTATCGTATAGGGCAGACATGCTATAAATAATAATGGCCACTACTATTAGTGCGTATTCCTGTTTAAAGATACTGTTGAATATTCATTATCCCCTGAATTCTGTTTTTAAGGGCACTTGCAAATTAGAACTCACTCAGGAAATCCACCCCATGATTCTCATTTATGAAAGTTGCTGGCCACAGCTAATCAATTAGAACCTACCAAAACATGTGTAGCACTGGGATCCAGGCACATCCATCAAGGGAAAGGGCAGGGGAGTGACAAACTTTCAAGGAAGGCTGGTGAAAGATTTCTGATTCATGGCAGCAACCTGCACGGCAGTCTGAGCAACAGGTACCCTGTATTAGGACACGGACCTGCCTTCCAACGGGAGGCGGCATTTGCTTTCAGAGGTCAATACAATTACCTTTTAACCTCCCATGAAAAGAATGAAGAGTTATTCCTATGGTTTCATCAGAACCAGCCTTCATCCATCAGATTATTTTAGTGGACCTGTGGGTGGACAGTCGTGGCTAGAAATCTGAAGCCTTTTGGAAAATTAATAGCAAAAGGCCCCTTGAGGATGGATGAAGCTGGAATCTGAAGCTTTCCCTATTAACTTTCGGCTCTACCAAAGCTATGGACTACTGGGATTGTGGGGGAAGAGGTGTGAGCCCTGGATGGATTTCTCCCAGGTCTCAGAAGAGGGTAGATTTGTTATCTATGAGGAGCATAAAGAAATATCAGTCTTAGACATTTTAGTGGGACCCAATTCTCAAAGTTTTTACTTGGAGTGTGTGTGTGTGTGTGTGTGTGTGTGTGTGTGTGTGTGTGTGTGTGTGTGTGTGAGAGAGAGAGAG